>NW_020174642.1:5329347-5381481 GCF_003031525.2 Neophocaena asiaeorientalis asiaeorientalis
GGGGGGGCGAGGGGGGGGGAGGGGCGTGTAACGAAAAAAAAAAAAAAAAAAAAGATGGTATTACAAAATATTTGTTATAAAAAGAGGTATGGACATGGCACAACATGAATGAAACTTTCACTTATACTAAGTGAGAGAAACCAGACCAAAAAAGGCCACATTATATGATTCCATTTATGTGAAATGTCCAGATTAGGCAAATCTAAAGAGGGAAAAAAGTAGATAGTGGTTGCTTAGGGCTAGAATAGGGGTTGGAAAAAAAAAGGGACACGGGGTGTGGGGGGGAAAGGAGTGACTGCTAATGGGTGCAGGGTTTCTCTCTGGGGTGATGAAAATGCTGTACATTTGACTGTAGTGATGGTTGCACAAGTGTGAATATTCGAAAACCCACTGAATTAATTGTACATCAAGTGTTGAATTGTATAGGATGCAAATTGTATCTCAAAAAAAAGCTGTTTAAAGAAAAACAGAGAAGTATGGGTCTAATCTGGTTGGAAACCACTACTCTATTCCGAGTTACTCACATGGAAGGAAAGGCAGGCCAGAACATCCTGGTGGGACCCCTGCAGTGTTAGACGGTGCTGTGAAGTGACAGAGCACTTCTGGCATCTAGGTTGTGGATGGCTTTAGTTCTAAAAGACGTACAAATGGCAATAATCTTAGGTGAGACTTTCTAAAATAGAACTCTGTCTCAGATTACAAGTAAATACCATGGCTTCTATGGGTCAGAAAGACATAAATAACATATACTATACCAATAGTAGTCCTTTGAAACACTCCAGACCCAATTAACACACTGAAAAAGCATTAAAACATAACCCGCTCTAGGAAGTATATCATCAGGTACCGTAACACAGTCCCCAGGGCAACAAAAACAAAAACAGAAGGAAAAAAATACATGAATGCCCAATAGCACCCACCACCAATAATCACCTAGTTAAGAGAAAACCACATCTAGGGATCACGTTCCCTTACCTCTAGTTATGAGGTGGGTATGAGCCAGAGCATGAAATGGCTGATGTATTTCGAAATCAGAAAAGCAGTGCAAAGGAGCTCTGCTTTGCACTGAAACCACACACGCACGCAGACACACACACGCACGCATGCAGACACACCCCATGCACTTTTTCCTGGTGGTATCATACTTTGATTACCTTAAATTTATTAATTTATTAATATAGGCCATTTCCACTTTGCATGGTACCATGTTAACTGAAATTCATCCATGTGGGAACCGCGTCCTCACAAACCATGCCAAGTGAGGTCACTTGGCCATTTAATACATATTGTTGTATACACGTCAATCCCAATCTCCCAATTCATCACACCACCACCACCACCGCCGCCACTTCCCCCCTTGGTGTCCATATGTTAGTCCTCTACATCTGTGTCTCAATTTCTGCCCTGCAAACCGGTTCATCTGCACCATTTTTCTAGGTTCCACATATATGCGTTAATATACGATATTTGTTTTTCTCTTTCTGACTTACTTCACTCTGTATGACAGTCTCTAGATCAATCCACATCTCTACAAATGACCCAAGCGATGTTTTTAAAAGTCTTCACAGTAATATGGGACTTCACTTAAAGCCTCGTCCAGGATGGTTTACCTCTTGTTCCAAACTGCCATTTCATACCCCAGGCACACGAGGTATTCCAGTTCCACACTGGTGCTTCAGCGGTACTCCGGAATGGGACAATGAACAATCCTCGAGATATTTTCTCCTTCCCTTTCTTTAACCTTTCTTCCTGTCCCACCCAATCCCAAAGCTGGAGACTGGAAGACAGAAGGCAGAGGTGGGGCGGGAGAAATACAGAGAACCGCCATCTCCTTACTATGCCCTCTCATCACACTAGCCCTGTTCCGCAGAAGCCTGCAATGATTCACGTTGTTTGTACTTTTATCTGTGTGTACTTGAGGGAGGCCAGCCAGCCTGGGTGAGGCCTTGGAAAAACAATGAGCCGTAGCGCCAAAGCCCCAGCATCAACCCTCCTTTGCTCGCCCACCCAGAACCTCCTGGGGCGCCCTGGCTTCTCAGAGCTCCCACCCCACACTGGCATCTCAGGGGCCCACCTTCTGGTTGCTTCATACAAGTTCAAGTTCCCCTAGTCAAAGTAGAGTGGGCCTGTTTTTTTTTTTTTTATTTAATTGAATTTTTTATTGAACTATAGTTGATTTACAATGTTGTACCAGTCTCCACTGTACAGCAAAGTGACTCAGTTACACACATACATTTTTTTAAATATTCTTTTCCAATATGGTTTATCACAGGATATTGAATATAGTTCCCTGTATATACTGCTATACAGTAGGACCTTGTTTATCCATTCTATATGTAATACTTTGCATCTGCTAATCCCAAACTCTCACTCCTTCCCTCCCCCAGTCCACTCTCCCTTGGCAACCACAAGTCTGTTCTCTATGTCTGTGAGTCTGTTTCTGTTTCCTAGATAGGTTCATTTGTGCCATACTTTAGATTCCACATATAAGTGATATCATATGCTATTTGTCTTTTTCTTTCTGACTTACTTCACTTAATATGATAATCTCTAGTTGCATCCATGTTGTTGCAAATTGTATTATTTCATTCCTTTTTATGGCTGAGTAGTACTCCATTGTATATCAGGGTGGTCTTGTTTTTTCTGGAAATCCCAGTTCTTAGCTGGTTGTCATTTATTTTGGGGGCCTTGGTTTTTCTTAATTTATTAATTATTTTAAATATTTTCATTAAATATCTAAAGTCATTAAAAGCTTACATAAAAATCTCACTCATTGCCCGTAAACTTATGAATTCTTATCTCATCAAAAGCATGGCTAAATCTCCACTTCCTGTCTTCTCCTTTTTCATGTTTTTATATTTAATTCTTTAATCCATCTGGAATTTTTGATACATCTCCAAAAGACCAAAAGTAACTACTGGCTAAGCATTACTTGAAATATAAAGTTGGAACTCTTTCCCTAACCACCAAGCCTCGTCTCTAAGTGGAACCACAACTGGCGAAAGGGAGGTTGGAAAGATCAGTCTCTAATAAAAAACAGAGGATTGAGGGGAAACAATCAAAACAGCCTTAAATGTGTCTTCTCAATGCATCCAGTCTTTCAACAAACATTTATTTACTAAGCCCCTGCCTCGCCCAGGCTCAAGGGACACAGCAGTAAACAAGTTGCTGACTTTGTTAAGTTTGAGCTTCCACAAACAAAATCCAGGCCAGGAAGAGGTGTGGACAGAGGGTGTGTCACAATGGTAGGAGCCGACCCTGCCATGGGGACGTCCGCCATGGGGACATCCAAGCAGGGGTGCAAAGGAAGACCATGCACACGTGCAGGGCAGGGCCTTCCAGTGAAGGGACAGCGTACAGAGCACACAACAAAGGTCTATAAAACACCCACTTCCCGAGTGAGCCTGGTCGAGATCCCTCCTCTCCGATGACCTTTGCCTGGCTCCGAATGCCTGCAGCAGGCTGTGATCTGCTGGAGTTCCCATGCGGTTTGTGGCTTGAACTTTATTGCCACTATATGGCAGGTTCCAGGTCAGAAGGAGCAGGGCAAGAATGCATGAGTGTCCTTGCTTTCATGCACACATGTGCCTTGTATGTAATACCTGTAGGGGGAGGGGCTTTCACTGAGCACCCACTCTCTCCCTGGTATCGAATTTCGTTTTTGGATTTCATCTTATTCTGAGTAGGCATAATTATTCCTGATTTTTCAGATGAGGAAACTAAACAGAGAGGAGTCATATAACTTCCTCAGGGTCACTCAGGTAGTAACTGGTGAAGCAGGACTCAAGCCAGGTTCATCAGACTCCAAAGCCACGCCCTCCCGGAAGCCATGCTCCTTCCCCAAACTGGCCACCTAAGACAAAGTTTGAATCAATGAAGTGGGAAGGACGAGTCAGACCAATGTGCAGGGAAAGCTGCTGATGTCTCACTGTTAATTAGACCCCAAGTTCAAGTTTTATTTGGAGATATTCAAATTTTAATTGTAAGCTTTTTTTAATTGAGAAAAATACACAAAAATTAACATGTAAGTCAAATACACTAAGTCAAATTACAACTTCAGCTTTATTTTACAAGGAAAAGAGGCTGAAGAAACAGGCAATAAATAAAAAGGAAAAATTATTTCTCTTAGAAATTCACCTGATACAGGGATTACTGCATTTTTCAAACCATGTCTAGCTTAGACATGGCACATCTGGTATGATAGATGCTGTGTGTGAATGGAAACAAGTGTAGAGTAATAAATGTTTCCCAGTGTTAAATAAACACCTCAGCGGTTCAGACTTTGCCCATTTCTCCACAGTAGGAGGCACTTATCTACTTTAACACTCTGCTACTTAGAGATTAGCACTCAATCAATTACCATCCACATGAGTTTATTTTTACAGAGAGCTTCAATAAAACGAGTGTGAAAATAAGTTAAACACATTCTATTCATTTTCTCAATTTTTCACCTCTCCCAATGGTGGATATGTTGACAGAAAAATTACTTCATTTTATTCCAACTGACATTTGTGGAACGCTAACCAGGTTCTGTGCTAAGGGCTCAGGGACAGGATATGACAAAGAGGAATGAAATGTGGTCTCCGGTCATTAAAAAGCACATATAACCTACCTTACAACACGGGCTATGTCCCTATAGCCCAAATGAAGGCGAATATAGGGAAATTCTCGACCCACCAATCTCAACAACTCCCTCTTTCTGCCCCCAACTCAAAACCCTCTGCACTTTGCCCACATAATTTACCTGTGTTTGGTTAGAGCTGCTATTCTATGTGGTTTGTCGAGCTACTCTCAGCTGCTTCCAGATGTGGAAATACCTTTTCATCAAGAAATGTTTATTACACTTTATTTTTAAACACTACCTGCCTACTTCTGACATGCATTTCTAAATTTCTGTACCACCTATCTTTTTTAACAACAGCTTTATTGAGTTATGATCCAAATACCATAAGTTCACCCTTTTAAACTGTAAGATTCAGTCGTCTTAGTGTATTCACAGTTATACAACCAGCATCACTATCTAATTCCAGAACATCTTCATCACCCCAAAAAGAAGCCACTTACCCATTAGTAATCCCTCCCCAATTCCCCACCCCATTCCAGGCAACCACTCACTCACTCTGTATCTCTGTGGATTTGTCTGTTCTGGGCATTTCATATAAATGAAACCATACAATATGTGGTCTTTTGGGTCTGGCTTCTTCCACTTAGCATAACGCTTTCGTGGTTCATCCATGTTGTACCACGTGTCAGTACTTCATTCCTTTTTATGGCTTAATAATACTCCGTTGTACAAACAGACCACCTATTTATCTATCCGTCCACCCACTGATGCACACTTGGGTTGTTTGGCTACTGTGAACAGTGAGGTGTGTGCACAAGCTTTTGTGTGGACATGTGTTCCATTTCTCTTGGGTAGATATCTGGGAGTAGGCTTGCTGAAGAGCATGGTAACTCCATGTCTAACCTTTTGAAGCTAACAGATTGTTTCCAAAGTGGCTGCACCATTTTACATTCCCACCATCAAGGTATGAGGGTTCTAATTTCTCTGCATCCTCACCAGCACTTCCCATCACCTATCTCTTTTGTTTTGGCTGTTCCAGCGGGGCTGACGTGGATCTCCCTGTGGGTACCACTCATCTTTAAAGCAGTCAGTATCATCGTGCCCTGCTGCAGCGGAGAAAGGAAGGAAGGTCTGTGCTGCTGGAGGGTGCAAGGGCTCCCTCCAAGCTCCAAAAGCTCATGCTCAGCCTCCTGACTCAATTACTTCCCCACCAAAGCAATACCGTCTCTGCTTGGATGAAGGAATAAAGACGTACATTTGTACAGTTAGGTACTTAAAATGATTTGAAATATTGGTTGTGATCTTCCTATGAAGTAAAGAACAAACTTTTTCTCCATGGTGCCTTCTGTGTAATACTTAAGCTGAGAATGGACAGTTTGCCTGGTATTGTCCTGGAGCTTCACATAGCTCATTTAACCTATACAACAACTGTAAATTAGGTATTCTTTTTCTAATCTACAATCAAGAAAACTGAAGCTCAGTGAAGTTAGATACTCCTGCACTCTGCCTAGGGAGTGAAGTCAGTCTGTCACAGCCGAGCAGCCAAACTCCAAGGAATGAATGAGCCTCTGATACCTACTGCTAATTCCAGGGACCAGATGCAACTTTGCTGTTAAAGAGGTGGAAACAGGGACATCCAGGAGTGAAAATGCAAGATGCACAGAGAGGGATAATTCTCCAATCGTTTCTCAGCATCCAAAAAGCTCATCTTCTTTGGGATTTCCTTCAAAAAACTATAGAATGGAGGTTGGAAAGGGAGTGAGACTGTAAATGAAATAAGATTAGCCAGAATCTGGTAACTGTTGATGGTAACTGATAAATACCTGAGCATCCCCTGTAATATTCTGTCAACTTCTGTATATATCTCTGAGATTTTCTATACTAAAAAGTAAATTACAGTCTCAAACTATCTCCCTCAAAATATAATATATATCTCTCTGAGATTTTCTATACTAAAAAGTAAATTACAGTCTCAAACTATCTCCCTCAAAATATTTACTAATTACAAAAAGGGAAATACTAAGTTTACAGTGGAGAATCCTGGCAGACACTACCCTAGCCTAGGATTAACATCATGTAGCCCCCGCCCCCCGAGTCAAGGTTAATATCATGTACCCCCGAGATGGTGCAACAAGAAGAGCCCATCACCTCTGTGGTATTCATCCCCAAAATACACAAGCTCAATGTAATCATGAGAAAACATCAGACAGACTCAAAGTAAGGGACATTCTACAAAATACCTGACCAGTACTCTTCAAAAGCGTCAAGGTCATAAAAGACAAGGATAGACAGAGGAATTGTCACAGCCTGGAAGGAAACATGACAAATAATTGCAAGGTGATATCCTGGACTGGATCTCAAACAGAAAAATGACATCTGTGAAAAGACTAGTAAAACCAAATAAGTTCTGCAGATTTGGTTAACAGTTGTGCAGGAAGAGTTACCACAGTGGCCGTGCTTATCCTTAGAAAGACCTGCTGCGAGGTGTTCCGTGACTGGCTTCTGGGAACTGGGTACTAGGAATATTCTCATCATTTCCTAACTGATGAGGGGGGCATACTGTGCCTACACTGTCTGTTCAAATAATATGGAGTATGCTGAACATCACTTTCCTTCTGGCAGTCTAAAATTTTGGCATGGGCTAGGCAGTGGGTGCCTACATGATCAGCCCCCAATAAAAACCCTGGGCACTGTGTCCTGAGTGAGCTTCCCTGGTAGACAGCACTTTGTATCTGTTGCCACTGCTCATTGTTGGGGGAATTAAGTGTGAACCCACGGGGAGAAGAGTCTCGGAAACATGCACCCGATTTCCTCCAGGCTTCACCCTGTGCCTTTTTCCTTTGCTGATTTTGCTTTGTATCCTTCTGTTGTAATAAGTCACAGCCATGAGTATGACTACATGTCCTGTGGGTCCCCCTAATAAATCAGTGAATCTGAGGGTGGTCTTGGAAACCCCAATACAATAATTGTACCAAAGTTAATTTCTTGCTTTTGATAAATGTACTATAACTGTGTCAGATTTAACATAAGGGGAAGCTGGGTGGAAATTTTACAGAAATTCTATTTTTGCATAACCTGTAACTATCTTAAAAAAATTGGTTTAAAAGGTTAATTACTTTTTCTTACTCCACAAGTAATTCACGTGGAAAATTTGGTACAAAATTTGGAAAAAACAGAGAAGCATAAAGAATAAAAATAAAATTCCTAAGAATTCTCCCTTCCCAAGAAAAACGATCAGTTATAAAAATAACAACTCTTCTTTCCCCCTCACAGGTTTCTCACCCAACAGTCGCTTTCCCCAGAAGGCCATGGAGAAATAGTTTGGGGTAATACCATAGTAATGACTGTGGGGGAAGCGGGTTTTCGAAAAGTTACGTCAACTTAATGGGTCTCACAAGCTTCAGTGGTCACACTTCAACTGTGGATAATAATGCTGCCTCTTTACCAGTAAAACTTTCTGTCTGAAATTAATGATGGAAAAATGAAGTATAAACCAACAGAGCTCATAAAGATGCTACACCGGGCTTCCCTGGTGGCGCAGTGGTTGAGAGTCCGCCTGCCGATGCAGGGGACACGGGTTCGTGCCCTGGTCTGGGAGGATCCCACATGCCGCGGAGTGGCTGGGCCCATGAGCCATGGCCGCTGAGCCTGCGCGTCCGGAGCCTGTGCTCCGCAACGGGAGAGGCCGCAACAGTGAGAGGCCCGCGTACGGCAAAAAAAAAACAAAAGATGCTACATCATACTGGGATAGGCAGTAACATAAAACAAGACAACATATTTATAAAGAGGAGTTGATTCTTGTTGTGCCAGAAAATGAGCAATGGTTCAAGAAATGCTGTGGTCTGTCAAAAGGAGATGGGAATTACCCTGCAGGGGCTGCCACTGGGAAAATCTGGGATACTTTGAGCACAAAAATAAATAATGACATCTAGTATCAATACATTATAAACCACTGAATAAAACAAAAATCCACACATTTGTACTGACATAAATAAAGAATGAGAAAGGAAAGCTATTTCTTACACAGAATGTCAACAAATAAATGTTAAAGAAATGAGTTAGAAGCTCGCTATTTTGCCACCTGATTCATGCAAGAGTCATAATAAAACTATTGGGTGAAAGTTTGAAACTAGCCTCAAAGTATCTCCCCATAGATTACTTATTTGGTACAAAAGGAAAATGGCGATCTCTGTACCCCACCTTCACCAAGTGATAAATGTTAACCTTGCAGGTACAGGACAACTGACATTCTGAGCCTCCTGACGCACTGCTCTGAGGACACAACATCCCATGTGCTAAGTTCCTGCCCCAAACTGCCTGAATCAAATCCAGTATTCCTCAAAATGGCAATGCCATCTATGGCGAAGGCAGGCTGGGGTTATGCTTCAGGTTAAAGGAGATTCCGGGGGCATGACAAGTAAATGCAATTGGGCCATCTTGGAACAGGGGGAAAGGACCACAGCGAACACGATCAGGACAACTGGCAACATGTAAATATCCATTGTTAGGTAATGGCATTATGCCAATGTTAAACTGGCTGAATTTTATAATTGTGCTGAAGTTACATAAGAGAAGGTCTTATTAGCGCTGAGGGCCATGGGGGCATGATGGCCGCAACTGAGTCAAATGGCTCAAAATATACACATACACACAACATATGTGTGTATGTGTATATTAATTTCTTCACTGAGTGAGAGAGAAAAACTAAATGTGGCAAATTGTTAGGTCAGTTTTTATATTCATCTTTATTTCAAAATCAAAGTTTAAAGGATTGCTACAACTCTTGCGAAATGGAAATGGAAGATGGGAAGCAATGAAGTCCTCGAGAAGATTAGCCTGCCGCCCATGACAGCCTAACTGTAGAGTCACACTAACAGCAGTCCCCCGCACAGCAGCAAGAGCCAGACAGAGCACTGGGGGACGGACAGCCTGCCCAAGACCAGATGGAGCTGGGGTAGTATGTGAGAACACAGAGCCACGCAATGGAGAATTAGAAGTGTCCAAGACAAAAGGGAAGAAGAGACATGGGGTCGCTGCCATGCGAACCCACACCAGATGTTAGAGAAGGCCCTGGTGGCCATCCAGGAGAAGGCGTGACCCACCCGCAGACCCTGACAGAGGAGGAGATGGGGCTGGGCAGGGATGCTGTTTCGCCAGGTCAGTGCAGAGGGCCCATATCTGGAGACTGAGAACTGCATCTCTGGATGGGCTCTGTGCCCTATGGTAGGAGGGTAGAAACTGGGGAGGCATAATAATTAATTGTAAGAAATGAAGCTTCTCTGGCTTCATTTTCTTCACTTGCACAAGAAGGGGAAGAGAGGAGGTGTGGGAAAGGCCCTTGGTACAAAGTGCTCAATAGATATCTTTTAGCTGGCTAACTCCTGCAAAACTAGGGAGTAAGCCAAAAAGGAGGATGCCAAGGCATCCGTGAAGAGGGAACACAACAAAAGAGACAGTATTGTCCCAGGATGGTGGCTAAGGGGACATTCCAAATGACAGTGGTGCTCCAGGCCTAGAAGATGGCTGCTGGAAAGGAAAACTAGAACCAATTAATGCATTCAAGCATTTGGAAAATAACACTGATAAGTTGTTATGTGTGTACACACACTAGTTAGCAGGCTTTAGTATATTCTCAAAGTTGAACATTTTTATCAACTCCTCCCAAAATAACCCCCTACCCATTATCCATCAATCCCCATCTCCCCCAACTGCCACCCCCTGGCAACTACCAATCTTACTTTGTGTCTCTATAGATTAGCCTATTCTGGGCATTTCGTATAAACGAAATCATATAATACGCCGTCTTCTGTGACAGGCTTCTTTCACTTAGCATAATGTTTTCAAGGTTCACCGATGCTGGATCACATGTGAGTGCCTCATTTCTTTCTATGGCTGAATACCACTCCATTGTACGGACAGACCACATTTTGTTGACCCATTCATCTGTTGGGCTGCTCTCTCCTTTTGGCTACCATGAATAATGCTGCTACAAATGTCCACGCACAAGTTTGTATGTGGACATATGTTTCACTTCTCCAGGGTTGATACCCAGAAGTAGAAATGATGGGTCATATAGTAACTCTATGTTTATTTAACCTTTTGAGAAAACTCCAGTCTCCCAAAGCTGCTGCACCATGTTACATTGCCATCAGCAGTATAAGAGGGTTCCAGTTTCTCCGTATCTTCAACGACAATTATTACTGTGTCTTTTCCTTCATAGCCATCTTAATGTGTAGGAGGTAGTAATGTGTTGTGGTTTTGATTCGCATTTCCCTGATGGCTGATGATGTTGGGCATCTTTTCATGTGCTTTATGAGCACATCTGCTTTCCCTCACAAAATGTTCTTTCAGATTTCACATTCTGCCCTACCAGTTCAGAAACGCTTCGCATCTGCTCCTCTCACCCTCTTGTTCCCTGTGGTGTGCCTGCCTGGGTGACCGTCCCATTCACCGATGCTGACTAGCCCTACAGAGCCTATAACTCAGCTTCCAGGCCTGGAAGGGGATGAAAGAACCTCTAATCAAGTACTTATACGTTTGACAGACCAGAGAAGGAAGCACAGGAAAGGCCCGGTGGCTTGCCAAATTGAAAGCCATTCAGTGATGGCTGAAATGGAGCCCCAAGGTCTCCGGACTATTCTTTCCACTAAGCCATGCCATGCCCCTAATTCAACACTTGCCATTTCTTAACTGCCACAAATCCCACATGAGCCAACAATGTACGTGCAATCATAAATATGCGTGCCCACTCTTCTCCCATGCCCAGCATGGCATGGCACAAACAAAACAATAATCCTGCAGGCCTCTGGGTATGCACAGCCAGTGGGGAGACATGGCACACACAAGCACCAGAGCGATGCAGGTAGAGAGCTACTGACTCTACCTGAAGACACGAATGAGGTGTCCAGAGGACAGAACTCACCGAGACTGCCCAGTGAGAATGAATCAGATGGAAAATGGTGGGCAAAATACTCAGGCAGTGGGAGCAGCGCATTCAAAGTTCCACTTCACAGAAGGTGTGCGGTGAAACTGAAACAAAAAGGATCAGGGTCACAGGCAGACCCAAGGCTGGGAAAAAAAGGTTAGAGCCAAGTGGTTGTCTTCTCTGGTATGCTAAGGGCTGGGACTGTCTAGATTAGGAAATGTAAAACCTGTGAGCTTTTGAGATAAAAAGGGACGTGATCAGATGTGCACTTAAAGAGCTCACCCAAGTGACAGTGTCCCTGAACATCATACAGATAGATTTTTTCCAGCAAGTTATGAAAATTGAAAACTACTATAAAACAACACTGAAACTTGCTCAAGGTTCTCATTGTACTATTTCTTCTGAGGGAAGTTTTGCTGTTCAAGGCCCAAGAGCCCATCTGAACCCCCTATGATGGGGTTAAAAAGCGTTACCATATCATGTGGAACTCTGCTGTGTGCCCCAAAGCAGTGGTCTTCAAACCTAGGTCTTGCATACCGCCTAAATGAACTGCAAAAAAACTATGAAAGCCTTGCATATTTTTAAGTTAACATACAAATTTGGATAGTTGCAAAGGATGGAATTTCTGGCTTGACACTGATATTTTAAATAAAACTATTACATTGCTCGGGCTTGCCTGGTGGCACAGTGGTTAAGAATCCACCTGCCAATGCAGGGGACACGGGTTCGAGTCCTGATCCCGGAAGATCCCACATGCCGCGGAGCAACGAAGCCCGTGCGCCACAACTAGTGAAGCCCGCATGCCTAGAGCCTGTGCTCCACAACAAGAGAAGCCACTGCAATGAGAAGCCCACGCATGGCAACAAAGAGCAGCCCCTGCTCACCGCAACTAGAGAAAGCCCATGCACAGCAACGAAGACCCAACGCGGCCAAAAATAAATAAATTAAATAAATTAATTAAAAAAAAAACTATTACATTGCTCTTTTTAAAAATGTATTCAAAGGAATTGAAGTACCATATAAATGTGTTACCCACCATCACTAATTTTAAAAGTACCTGAATAAACTTCTTTAGTCAAAAAATTTCATTCCTTTTCTCCTTCAACAAAATGTCACTTCATCCCCCAAATTTCACCCTAACAATCATTTTGTTTGAAAGTCTTAACCTCCCTGATTTACTTGTTTACAAATTTTAAAAGTATGTAAAAATTGACATTTTTAATCGTTTTATTTCCTATGACCATAAGGCTCTAAGTACTAAAATGTTTTTCTTGTGGATTGATTTACAGTTAGAATTATCACTAGTAAAGAACTGACCAAAATACAACTGTTTCAAATTTTAATAAAAATATTACACATATAAACTTGAAATCCATTGGAAATATAGCTCTTAAAGAGATGAATAGGTCCTTTTTTTAAAATGGTATTCATAAATGAATATTACTTATTGTTAGAATGAGACAGGGGCCAATATCAATTCTATTCCTACTTTCCATTTTTTAGATGCAAACACTAGGAAACCTCATTCACATACATAAGTACAAGGCAATAGCAGGAGTTTTTATTACAGCACTGTCACTCAATTCTTTAAATTCCTTCCAACATATTTGTCAAAAACCACACCCTTATCTATCATCAAAAGGAATTTTTAATGATCCTTCAGCTGACAGATGTTAGGCCTTTCTTCAACTCAGTCTAAAGAATTGGAAACCACCTGACATTCAAAAGGAATTGCTAACCAGTGTCATTTGCTTTCTCACAACAATATTTCACACCATCCTTTTGTTTGCCACCCCAGAGGTTGCTCCATCTCAGACAAGGCTCCATCCATAATAAGATTATGGACGGATGAAAAGGGCAATTATACAGGGCATTGTGGAGGGTGGGAGAATAAAACAGGCTTGATACCCCACCACAGGCATTTCCTCAGGCAAACAATTTCAGGAAAGTGCCCCTATACAAGCTGAGGGTCTGAAAACTAAACCGTCCCCCACATGTACCCCAAAATGCAACCCCCAGTTTAAAGACCAGTGCTCCAAGGCACATACCTGCAGATTCCTGGGTCTTCCACTCTGCTTAAACCTTGAACTGGAAGCTTTGTCCCTATCAAAACCAAGAAAGGATAGGAAAGCAAGAATGAAGCAAAGGTGAGAAAGGATGGAAAATGTTAGAAAAAGAAAAAGGTTAATAGAGAAAAGATCTGCAAATTAGAACCCTTGCCACACCAAGTCCATCAAATTAAGTTTATTTTTTCAACTAGCTTCTTCCCAGCTCTTGCTTCTCCCTAGAAGCATCCATAGAATCTCTTCTGTTTTTGCACTTGTTTTTTGCTGTTGCTGTTTTCAAAGCAAAGGGCTATCATTTCAACCCAAGCTTTTCCAAACAAACAGTAAAATGTGTTAGAAATTTTGAAACATTCCACCACCATTGATCCTTACTATTCCGATATGGTCTAATAACTCAAAATTATTCCCTATCATATGCACTTTATATGACATCAGCTACCACACAAGTTTTTAATACACAGTAAGCAGGTGGCCCCAGCAATCTCTCCTATATCTCACATCTGGCATTGTACTCCATATAAGGTGCTGAGTCCGATTTTTTAATAAAAACATGGCCTAAGCTTGTAAACGTTCAAGTAAAATATACCTCTAAAACTGCTGTATTTAATTTCCAGTCATGAGAGTCTAAAATTATTGTAAAATAATACTCAAACTTTTTCATAGATCCGTTCAATGAAGCTTAAAACTACTTTCCTTTCAGAAAGGAAAAGCGCTTCATAACTAACAGCTTCTTGAATTCACATGTGCTGCCTTATTTTGTGAACCTGAATTGTATAAATTTTATAACCTTTCAATCTGGACAAAATTAGTTTGCTTAGTAGTGCAAAGTAATAGTACATTGAAGTTTCTGGATAATGGCTGGGGGAAGGGAATGGTAAAGGGAAAGGCAGAAATGCTTAAAATTAAATCAATAACCCATGACTTGGATAAATTCATCTCTTTTCAAAAATGAAACATGGTTTAAAAGGAGATACACTCAGAAATAAATATACTAACACATAGATGATTATAAACATTGTCTTATAATTAAAGAAATAACCATTTCAACCACGTTACTACACTTTATATGACATTGGTGTAAAAGTGTGTCTACCAAAATGGTACAGATTTTTGCAAGTTCAAACTTGTAATCGTGTATCTGACTAATTATAAGTTGTTGCATTAGCACGAGGTCTCCCCTTCTAGTCAATGAAAGGTGGAGTCCCTGTAATTTAGATGACTGTTTTCATGATTTGAGCAAATCCATAGCAGAAACATGGGGATCACATTCCTTCCATCATAAATTCCTCAAAAGCAATCTTGCACTAAGGCAGCTGGTTCTAAATCAAAAGGTAACTTTCATTTCCTATAAATAATTTCGTTTCATCTTTAACCATCATCTTCAACCGCAGATTTTTAAATTGTTACTCAATTGGGTAACTAAGTAGAAATAAAGTAGTATTAGATGCTGGCTATAAAACAAAGCCAAGAACTCGAGTAGTTATTTTTTAAAAGTGTTCTGCTCTAATGAATGTACTCAGTAATACACATTTCTCCAAAGAACTTACATTATAGTGTTTCATTCTTCGTTTCTCTTTTTTTTTGGAGGGGGGCGATGGTGGTGGTGCTTACTCTCCCTTACTGTCAAATTAAGATGCAAGAATCAGCCCCCCAGCCATTGTAGGGAAACAGGTTCTCTCAAACCCCAAGTGAAGTTGGGTATATCCGCTAGGTTGGCAGGTAGTTTAACAATGGCTATCCAAGCTAAAGACACATCCGTGATGACCCATTTCCCATTGAAAAGAAACACCGCGCATGTCCGCAGTGAGCAGTATGCCACGTAGGCATTTACAACACTGATTCTAGGAGCAAACGGTGGAAACCAGTTAGCTATCCATCAAGAAGGAAATTGCTAAATAGAGTGGTATGCTCCTGCTGTGGGATATCATGCAGTTGTTAAAGGGAATGGACTACATCAATTTGCGGTAACAGGAAGTCTCCGAGATGCACAGCTGAATGACAGAAAAATGCAGTAGCAAAGACAGACAGCAGCCCTCCCAGATCTGCTCCCCCCTTCTCGGCCATGTCGCGCATCTCCTCGCCCTCCCCCTCTTAGGTGGGCTGGCTGGCGCACGCGCCTGACAACGTACGGTGAGAGTGTGCCACTGCGCCCGCACCTGTTAAGGAGAAAACCTCTGGCCCACTCTTTCCACCCTGTTGTCCTCCTTGCTGGCTGCAATAGCAATGCCCAGACTGACCTAGGAAGCGACATGTTAAAGACGCCAAGCCACTGTCAGCCTGGGACCTCAAATGACCTCATGGAACACTGCAGCCCAAAGACCTAGACGACTTATCCTGGACTGTCACATGAGGTAGAACTGAATGCTTTTCTCTTAAAGCCAAATTATTATTTGGTCTCTTGCTATTTAGCAACTTACTCTTTTATCCCAATGTAGAAAAAAGGATACAGTAAGGTATCTTTAAATAATAATATATTTAAAAGTCCTAGAAAAAAACAAATCAACCTCCCAACAGTGATTACAGAGGTGGGAATGAGGAATGGGAGGGTGGAGGTAAAGGAGACAAATAGAACTGGGGTGAATGTTAATATTAGTTGTAATTTTTAATTTTATGAAAGCAAAAAATATTCACGTGTTACCTATATAACTGATAACAATCTATAGATGGTCCCCACTTAGGATGGTTCGTTCAACTTACAACTGTTTTGACTTTACAATGGTGCAAAAGCAATATGCACTCAGCAGAAGCCATACTTCAGATTTTGAACTTTTACCCTTTCCCAGGCCAGCAATATGCAGTACAATATTCTCTTGTGATACTGGGAAGCAGCAATAAACCACAGCTCCCTGTCACCCACACGATCGTGAGGGTAAACAGCCAAGACACGTAGAACCATTCTGTACCCAGACAACCATTCTTTTTCACACTATCAGTATTCAACAAATTACATGAGAAATTCAACACTTTATTACAAAATAGGCTTTGCGTTAGATGATTTTGCCCAGTGGTAGGCTAATGTAAGTTTTCTGAGCACAGTGAAGGTAGGCTAGGGTAAGCTAGGATGTTTGGTAGGTTAGGTGTATTAACTGCGTTTTCGATTTAACGATACTTTCAGCTTACAGTGGGTTTATCAGGATGTATAACCCCATCGTAAGTCGAGGTAGATCTGTATAGGATTTTATGATTTTAAGTACCAATTCCAGTTTTCTTCTATATTTTGCATTGAGCTCGTATTTTGATTCTAATTTAATTCCAGGAAATACATCCTTCCACAAAGTAGAAATAAATGATGACCAAAGTAAAAATTATAATGGAGAAAAAGCATCAAGAAAACATTGTTTGGGACTTCTCTGGTGGCGCAGTGGATAAGACTGCACACGCCCAATGCAGGGGACCCGGGTTCGATCCCTGGTCAGGGAACTAGATTCCACATGCATGCCACAACTAGGAGTTTGCGTGCCGCAACTAAGAGTTCGCATCCCTCAAATAAGGAGACAGCGAGCCACAACTAAGACCCCACACAACCAAATAAATAAATAAAAAACATTGTTTGCCTGCCACCCACACCTTCACAGGGATACAGAACAACTGGCTGGTGCAACCAGAGAACTTTGTCTTGAAGGAGTGTGTGTCCTGTACATGTGTTCTTCCTCCAGGCTACCACGTGAGCCTTGACAGTGTACCTCCACTTCAGGACCTCCAGAATCCAGGGGCAGCCCACCCCACAGGCCAGGAGAGCACTAGACTAGGCAGCAGTTGGGGTGAAGAACCAAGGGTGCCCCCTTCTGCCTCCTGAGAGTGGTGAGTTTTGGAGCAGTGCTTCCTCTCTCTGAGCTGCAGTTTCTTCCCATGGAAAATCGAGAAACTGTATAGGTTGTACCTGAGCTCTAACTCCTTGGATTCAAGCCTCAGCTGGAATGTTCTAAGGGGAAAATTACAACTTTTTTTTTTTAATGATCTGAGTCAATTTATTAAGGGAAAAATAATGAATTTGACATGAGTTTCTTTCAGCCATCTCATTATATGCCAGAAAAGAAATTTTCATTTTCAATCTTATTTCTTTCCTAAGGATTACCCACACTAACTGCATTTTGTATTTCCAAAATGTCCTTTGATTTTAAAAAAAGCAATATGAGAACATAAGACATGCTTAAGAAGTTTCATAAAACTCAGAGGAAACAAAATTCTACCTTCAATAATTCTCATATTTACCAGACTCACTTAGTCCTATGAAATCATCCAGCCAATGAGAATGTTGCTCTCTGATACACCATATCCTCATTTTGTGAATCCTTCACTTTAAACTTGCTGACATCCTTAATCTTGTGTTTATATCACCCAAGTAAAAACCACAGCTCTCAGAACTTCAGCAGTACCCCAGGGATCAAATCCAATGCCTTTATTTTTTTAAAAAAGGAGGGAGGTCATCCCAGCTAGGATCATTTTATGAACAATAAGGGAACTTAACTTCTGGGTTACCCCTAGACTGTTGTTTTGGAATCTTTTAGGAGTGCAACAAGAATAGGACAGCGGACAACCACGTTTAAAGAAAACCTGTGAACCCTATTCATGACATGCTCAAATTGCACAGAATCTGAAGAATAAAAGTTGTCTGCCACAATTTTAAAAGTAATTCCACAATGAAGCATGTGTGTTTTTCATTTAAGAGATGCCAGAAATTGATACTGAAAGACTGGGTCAGTGGCAAGATCTGGCGGCTTTTGTTTTCCTCGCCAGTACTGCAGTAAGGAGCACAGCCTCTGGCCACCACGGGCCGGCACTCGAAACCCGCGGCCGCCAGGGGCCAGCACCTGGGTCGCTGAGCCTCCCTGGATGCACATCAGGGTCCTGATTACCACAGAAGGGCGCGGGGAAGGGTAAAAGCTAATATACAGAAAGTTCTTATCACTGGGCACCATACACAGACTTAGCAAATGCAATAGTTACTCTCCAATGGTTAGCAGCTATTAACTCATTATTTTTATTAGTTATCATTAGCAGTGATTTTCACCTATGAGCAAGCTTTCCCTTCCCATTTCTTAAAATATCTACCCAGATAATAATTAACTATTAATTTTAAAACTAGATTATCAGTAAGTAGAAAGAAACTGCATTACTACCTATGTTACCATTCCATCAGTTATTAGTAAATTTGGAGATATGAGGGTTTTTACCTCAGTTCCCATACGAGAGGTCACTGTTAAGGAATCATAGCTGAAAGTATCCCTAAAAATAAGCGGAAAATCTTAAAGAGGGGCTTAAGACAAAACATCACGTTGGGGAAAATATCTTAATGACTGGATAACAAGAAGACTTTTCAATAAAATTATGAGCTAGAGATAAAGAAGACTAAAATCCAAACACTAAGAGAAGAAAGCTAACTCCTCACGGGCTCACCACGATGGTTTCAAAGGAGCCGGGCAGAATGGTCTGGAAAGCAGCATCTTAGGGAGAGAAACTGGCACCGACCCCGCCCACCCCACCCCTGCCTAGAGCCTTGGAGAGTATCTTTTGAGCAATTATGGAGTGAACTTACATCAGAATATACATTAATGAGAATATTTTAAATAATGAGAACACAGCTAATTATATCTTCCCTGTTTAACAGGAAGTCAAACACTTGACGGCAAGCCTGAGACTCCCAGCGTGCCAGCAGGGAGCCGCCAATTCCGCACACACTCGGAACAGCCATGACAGCAGGCTGGGTGATAGGAGGTGTGAGAAATGAAAACTTTATGTGCAGACAAATTAAGATTTTTTATATATTTTCACTAGGGGCATAAATAGAAAGAAATTAGACCACTGGGATTTCAGAAAATGAGAATACAGACTGTGATTTTTGTTTTACATTTTAGTACTGAGAACACCCAATACCAAAGGAGTAAATAATCCAGCTAGTCACAAAAAGTCACACTTCAATTTTAATAGCATACATTTCATATACCTTAAGCTATTTTGTTCAAGGGGGATATTTTTGTGGATTTAAGTAGAAGAAAGAAGACAAAGAAAAATGTATGAATGTAGGAAAACATATATTTCCTTTTATGAGGCGGGCTTGACATACAATTGGGGATACCAAGAGGTTACATAAACCCAGTTTTTATGAATTTAAATTCATTTAAAATATACTATCATGGATGTTTTTAAAAATCTTCCACAGTAATTTACTTATAAAAATATTGATAACAGCTGATGCAGCTGAATATCAAAAAATCAACCCAATCAAAAAATGGGCAAAAGGGACTGCGCTGGTGGTGCAGTGGTTAAGAATCCGCCTGCCAGTGCAGGGGACATGGATTCGAGCCCTGGTCCAGGAAGATCCCACATGCCAGGGAGCAAGTAAGCCCGAGCACCACAACTACTGAGCCTGCGCTCTAGAGTCCACGAGCCATACTGCTGAGCCAGCGTGGTAAAACTACTGAAGCTGCGCGCCTAGAGCCTGTGCTCTGCAACAAAGAGAAGCCACCACAATGAGAAGCCTGAGCACTGCAACGAAGAATAGCCCCCGCTCAGCAACCAAGCCTCAACCCAGCCAAAAATAAACAAACAAGTAAATAAATTTATTTTTTTTTAAAAAGGGCAGGAGATCTAAACAGACATTTCTCCGAAGAAGACATACAGATGGCCAAGAGGCATATGAAAAGATGTTCAACAACACTAATTATTAGAGAAATACACATCAAAACTACAATGAGTTCCCAACACATCTCCTATAGCCCAATAAAAAATTAAGAAAAAAAAAACTACAATGAGGTATCACCTCACATCAATCACAACAGCCATCATCAAAAACCTAAACGTCCAACCACAGATGAATGGATAAAGAAGACGTGGTACATATGTACAATGGAATATTACTCAGCCATAAAAAGGAACAAAATTGGGTCATTTGTAGAGATGTGGATGCACCTAAAGTCTGTCATGCAGAGTGAAGAAAGCCAGAAAGAGTAAAACAAATATTGTATATTAACGCATATATGTGGAATCTAGAAAAATGGTACAGATGAACCTACTTCCAGGGCAGGAATAGAGATGCAGACATAGAGAACAGATATGTAGACACGGGAGGGAAGGGGAGGGTGGGACGAACTGGGAGATCAGGATTGACATATATACACTACCATGTGTAAAATAGCTAGCTAGTGCAAACATGCTATAAAGCACAGGGAGCTCGGCTTGGTGCTCTGTGATGACCTAGATGGGTGGGATGGGGGTGGGGGGGGTCCAAGAGGGAGAGGATATAGGTATCCTGAATTACTTATCACATATAGCTGATTCACTTCATTGTATAGCAGAAAATAACACAATATTGTAAAGCAATTATACTCCAATAAAAAAAAAATCTACCCTGGAGAGGGTGTGGAGAAAGGGGAACCCTCCTACACTGTTGGTGGGAATGTAAATTGGTACAGCAGCTATGGAGAACAGTATGGAGGTTCCTTAAAAAACTAAAAATAGAGCTACCATATGATCCAGCAATCCCATTCCTGGGCATATATCTGGAGAAAACCATAATTCAAAAGGATACATGTACCCCAATGTTCACTGCAGCACTATTTACAATAGCCAGGACATGGAAGAAACCTAAATGTCCATTGACGGAGGAATAGATAAAGAAAATGTGGTACATATATACAATGGAATATTACCCAGCTATTAAAAAGAATGAAATAATGCCATTTGCAGCAACATGGATGGACCTAGAAATTGTCATACTGAGTGAGGTAAGTCAGACAAAGAAGGAGAAATATCATATGATATCGCTTATATGCAGAATCTTTTTTAAAAAAAGGATACAAACGAACTTATTTACAAAACAGACTCACAGATTTAGACGAGGAATTTACGATTACCAGGGGGATGGGTGAGGGGGGGATAGTTAGGGAGTTTGGGATAGACATGTACACACTGCTATATTTAAAACGGATAACCAACCAGGACCTACTGTACAGCACAGGGAATCTGCTCAATATTATGTAAAAACCTAAATGGGAAAATAATTTGAAAAAGAATGGAGGCATGTATAACTGAAATCACTTTGCTGTACACCTGAAACTAACACCACATTGTTAATCAACTATAGTCCAATATAAAATAAAAAGTTAAAAAAAACATGTCGTACATATATACCGTGGAATATTAATAATGCCATCTGCATCAACATGGATGGACCTAGAGATTGTCATACTGAGTGAAGAAAGTCAGACAGAGAAAGACAAATATCGTATGATATCGCTTATATGTGGAATCTAAAATAATGGTACAAGTGAACCTATTTACAAAACAGAAATTGAGTCACAGATGTAGAAAACAAACTTATGGTTACCAAGAGGGAAGGGGGGGATGATAAATTGGGAGACTGGATTGACACATACACGCTACTGTATATAAAAGATAACTAATAAGAACCTACTGTATAGCACAGAGAACTCTATTCTGTGCTCTGTAATGACCTATATGGGAATGGAATTTAGAAGAGAGTGGATATATGCATATGTATGGTTGATTCACTTTACTGTAGAGCAGAAACTAACACGACATTGTAAATCGACTACACTGAAATTAAAAATTTGAAAAATACTGATACATTATAGCAAGGATGAAATTTTAGAGTCAACGCTCATATACACATCAGCTAGATTCTACCATTAATATTCTATCCACCCACTTATTACTTTATGCATTTCAACATGAACTGCAGATATTCCCTGTTGATACTTAAGCCAGCATTTAACTAGAGCTCTATATTTTAGTTTTTATATAAAATTTACCTGGAGTGGTGTTTATTATAAGATCTGCTGGGGTTTGACAAATGTCTATACCTGTTTTACCCGTTTTGGTAAAATAAGAAACACTACCATCACTCACGGGGCTGCCCAGGGCTCTTCCCAGTTGATTTCCACCCCTACCCCGCCAGAGACACTCACTCTCCTGATTTCCTCCCACGAGGTATTAAACTTGCCTGTTCTAGAACTTCATAACACACAGACATACAGCAGGTACTATTTTGTGGAAGGGTTCCTTTACTACGCATAAAACTTCTGAAATTCGTGCAAGTTGATGCACGTATCAGTAGTCTGTTCTTTTTTGTTGTGTAGTGGTATTCAATTGTATGAATCTGCTACAGTGTATCCTATCCATTCATCTGTTGATGGACTTTTGGGTTGTTTCCAGATTTTTAGCTATTACAAATAAAGCTGCTATGAATAATGATGTACAAGTCTTTGTGTAGACACATATTTTCATTTAAGCAAATAACTAGGAGTAGGACTGTTGGGTCAGAAGGAAAAGTACATGTTTGCTTTTAGAAAACAAACTGACATACCGTTTCGTCAAAGTGGTCATACCATTTTACATTCTCACCAGTGATGTGATATTTGGGAATTTTGAGTTATTCCACAGCCTTGCCATTATTTGGTGTGGTTAATCTTTTTATTCTTAGCTACTCTGGTGGGTATGCATATCTCGTGATTTTAATTTGCATTTTTCTGAAGACAGAAAATGTCGAGGATATTTTCATGTGCTTATTTGGCTGCTGGCATTCTTATTTTGTGAAGTGTTGTTGAAATATTTTAATTGGGCTGTTTGTCATTTTATTATTGAGTTGCAGAAGTTCTTTATATATTACATATACCAGTTTTTGTAAGATATATGTTTTGAAAATATTATCTCCCAGTGTGACTTGTCTATTCATTTTTAATCAGTATCTTCTGATGAGCAGAATATTTTCATTTTTGTGAAGATTAATTTGTCAATTTTTTTCTTCTATGGTTACTGCATTCTCTAACCAGTGTTTGAAACCTCTGACCACCCCCAGGTCATAAAGATTTCTATTTTCCTTTACAAGCTTTATAATTTTTGCTTTGTATTAAGGTCTATGATCCATCTCAAGCCAATTTTAATGTATGATGTAAGGTAGGGATCAAGACTCATTTATTTTCCTATATGAGCTTATATCTAATTATGCCAGCACTGTTTCTTGAAAAGACTTTCCATTCTCCATTGGACTGCTTTGACATCTGTGTCAAAAATCAAACGGCCAATTAAGGGCAGGTCTATTCCTGGGGTATTCTGTTCTACTGATCTATTCTTTTTATTAATGCCAATACCACCCAGCTTTGCTTATCACAGATTTACAGTAAATTTTAAAAGTCAGATAATGTGACTTCAACTTTGTTTTTTTTTTCAATTTTTTGGCTGTGTTGGGTCTTCATTGCTTCTTGTGGACTTCCTCTAGTTGCAGCAAGCGGGGGCTACTCTTTGTTGCTGTGCATGGGCTTCTTACTACAGTGACTTCTCTTGTTGCGGAGCACGGGCTCTAGGCGCACGAACTTCAGTAGCTGTGGCACGTGGGTTCAGTAGTTGTAGCTCGTGGGCTCTAGAGCGTAGGCTCAGTAGCGTGGCACACAAGCTTAGTTGTCCCACGGCATGTGGGATCTTCTCAGACCAGGGATTGAACCCATATCCCCTGCATTGACAGGCGGATTCTTAACCACTACACCACCAGGGAAGTCCTTCAACTTTGTTCTTGTTCAAAGTTATTTTCAATTGTAGAACTCTTATATGTCAATTTTATAAGGAGTTCATACATTTCTACTGATACTACTGCTGTGATTTTTCTTAAATTTGCACTGAATTCATAAATCAATTTAAAGCAAACTGGAACCTTAACAACTTCTGATACATGACCATGGTATCTTTATTTATTGAGATTTTCCTTAATCTCAAAATACTTTCTAATTTCTCTTGTGATTTCTTCCTTGACCCATAGATTATTTAGATGTGTGTTCTTTAATTCTGAAATATCTGTGATCTTCCTAGATACATTTTTTGTTACTAATTTCTAATTTAATTCTGCTGTGGATAGAGAATATACTCTATGTGATTTCACTTTATTTTTACAGAGGCTTGTTTTATGTCCCAGCATACAGTCTCCCTAGGTGAATATGAACCTGAAAAGAATATGCATTCAACTAGGTATAGTGTTCTATACATCAATTAGGTGCAAGTGGTGGATAGTGTTATTCAGACCCTTTTTGTCTTTCACGATTTTTGCTTAGCTGTTCCATCACCTGTTAAAAGTGGTGTTAAATTTCTCAACTATGACTGTGGACTTGTCTATTTTTCTCTTTTAACTCTGTCAATTTTTGCTTCATGTATTTTGAAGCTCTTATTAGGTAAACACACACTGTTATGTCTAGTCAATGACTTGACCGTTTTATCATTATGAAATATCCCTCTTTATAGTGCATGGTGAGAAAACCATAAGACACTGATGAAAGAATCAAAGATGAACCAAACAGATGGAGAGATACACCATGTTCTTGGTTTGGAAGACTCCTTGTTGTGAAAATGACTATATTACCCAAAGCAATCTACAGATTCAATGCAATCCCTATCAAACTACCAATGGCAATTTTTACAGACCTAGAACAAAAAATCTTAATATTTGTATGGAGACACAAAGGACCACGAATGGCCAAAGCAATCTTGATGGAAAAAAAAAAATGGAGCTGCAGGAATCAGGCTCCCTGACTTCAGACTATACTACAAAGCTACAGTAATCAAGACAATATGGTACTGGCACAAAAACAGATATATAGATCAATGGAACAGGATAGAAAGCCCAGAGATAAACCCATGACCTTTGGTCACCTCATCTATGACAAGGAAGCGAGGATATGCAATGGAGAAAAGACAGCCTCTTTCAATAAGTGGCACTGGGAAAACTGGACAGCTAATGTAAAAGAATGAAATTAGAACACTCCCAAACTCCATACACAAAAATAAACTCAAAATGGATTAAAGACATAAATATAAGACCGGACACTATAAAACTCTTAGAGGAAAACATAGGAAGAATACTCTTTGATATAAATCACAGCAAGATCTTTTTTGACCCACCTCCTAGAGTAATGGAAATAAAAACAAAAATAAACAAATGGGACCTAATGAAACTTCAAAGCTTTTGCACAGCAAAGGAAACTATAAACAAGACGAAAAGACAACCCTCAGAATGGGAGAAAATATTTGCAAACGAATCAACGGACAAAGGATTAATCTCCAAAATATATAAGCAGCTCATGAAGCTCAATATTTAAAAAACAAACACCCCAATCAAAAAATGGGCAGAAGACCTAAATAGACATTTCTCCAAAGAAGACATACAGATGGCCAAGAAGCACGTGAAAAGCTGCTCAACATCACTTATTATTAGAGAAATGCAAATCAAAACTACCATGAGGTATCACCTCACACCGGTTAGAATGGGCATCATCAGAAAATCTACAAACAACAAATGCTGGAGAGAGTGTGGAGAAAAGGGAACCCTCTCGCACTGTTGATGGGAATGTAATTTGATACAGCCTCTATGGAGAACAGTATGGAGGTTCCTTAAAAAACTAAAAATAGAATTACCATATGACCCAGCAATCCCACGCCTGGGCATATACCCAGAGAAAACCATAATTCAAAAAGACACATGCACCCCAATGTTCATTGTAGCACTATTTACAATAGCCAGGTCATGGAAGCAACCTATATGCCCACTGACAGATGAATGGATAAGGAAGATGTGGCACATATATACAATGCAATGTTACTAAGCCATAAAGAGGAACGTATTTGGGTCATTTGTAGAGACGTGGATGGACCTAGAGACTGTCATACAGAGTGAAGTAAGTCAGAAAGAGAAAAACAAATATCATATATTAACGCATATATGTGTAATCTAGAAAAATGGTACAGATGAACCGGTTTGCAAGGCAGAAAGAGAGACACAGATGTAGAGAATAAACATATGGACACCAAGGGGGGAAAGCGGTTGGGGGGAGAAGGGGGAGAGATGAATTGGGAGATTGAGACTGACATACATACACTAATATGTATAAAACAGATAACTAATAAGAACCTGCTGTATAAAAAAATTTAATTTAATTAAAAAAAAAGAAATATCTCTCTTTAGCTTTCCTAAATCTGTCTTGAAGTCTGTTTCATTGGAAATTAATGAAGTCACTCCAGCCTTCATAACCTTAGTGTTGGCATGCTGTATCTTTTCCTATCCTTTTACTTTTAACCTGTCTTTATAATTAAAGTGTTTCTTAAAGAGAACATATACTCAGGTCTTGCTTTTTCCTTTAAAATCCATTCTAACTTAGTCCATTACCATTTAATGATGGTCTACCATTTTGTACATTTTTGTTTTTTCCCTTCTATTTTTTTGTTTCTCTATTCCTTTTTCTTTCTTCTTTTTTGCTGCCTTCTTTTAGATTATTTGGATATTTTATCTATTGGCTTCTTAAATATAACTCTTTGCCATGTTTTTAGTGGTTATTCTAAAGATTAAAATATATGTACTTAATTTATGTATCTGCCAAGTATATATTATGCCAGCAGTCCCCAACCTTTTTGGCACCAGGGACTGGTTTCGTGGAAGACAATTTTTGCATGGAGGGGGGCGGGGGTGGGGGATGGTTTGGGCGGTGATGTGAGCGATGGGGAGCAGCAGATGAAGCTTCGCTCGCTCGCCTGCTGCTCACCTCCTCCTGTGCAGCCCAGTTCCTAAGACGGGATGGGGACCCCTGTAGTATACTATTTCACGTTAGATGCAGTAATGTTGCAATTACATAGGTCCATTTACCACCCCTCCCTGTCCTTTATGCTAGACTTGTCATATGATGACATCAATATAACACAAGATTATGCAGGGTGATGTTATAATTTCTACTTTAAACAATCATGTATATTTTAAAGAAATTAAGGATAAAAACGTATTTTAAATTTATTCAGATATTTGCCACTTCATTCCTTCCTGAAGGTACAACATTCCATTTGCTGTATTTCCCTTCACCGTCTGGAACGCCCACCCTTTGGCATTTCTTTCCAGCAGATCTTCACTATTACAAATTGTATTAGTATTCTTTTATCTGAAAATGTATTTTGCCTTCATTGTTGAAGCATATTTTTGCTGGGTACAGAACTCTGGGTTGACAGGGTTTTTTTCCTTTGTGCCCTTTAAAAACATTGTTCCACTCTCTTCTGGTATCCATCATTTCTAAAGAGAAATCCATGAACATTCAAATTATTGTTCCTCTGAATGTAAAGTGTCATTTTCCTCAGATTGCTTTCAGTATGTTCCCTTTATCTTTGGCCTTTAGTGGTTTGTCTAATGATGCAAATAGGTCTATTTTCATCATATTTATCCTCCTTGGGGTTTGCTGAACTTCTTGAACCTGTCAACTTATAATGTCTTTCACCAAACTGGGGGATCATTTAGCCATTATTTCCTCAAATATTTTTTTCTGCCCCATTCTGTCATTTTTCTCCTTCTGGAAGTCCAATTACACATATACTAGACATTTTGATCTCATCCCACAGGTTCCTGAGGCTCAGCTTAATTTTTTTCAATCTTTTTCTCTCTTCTTCAAATTGGATAATTATTACTGTTCTATTTTCAAGTTCAGAGAACCTGAGAACATGGGGAATATATAATTAAATTTATTATGGCAATCTTTGATGGGTTATTGCAAACTAGACAAAACCTAAAAGAGACATGCCAGTCTAATTTTCAAAGGGAACTGTACGAATGAGAGATGACCTATATACCAGATGAAATTCAAGGAAATATGGAAATTACTATTGTTGAGCACATATTACTACTATTGACACCAGTATAGTAAGGAACTACACTGGCATTTTCATATATACCATTTAATTTAATCCAGATCACGACTCATTCATACAGGTATTATTGCCCATATTTTAATAGTACAGAGGAACAACCAAGTTAAGTAAGTGGTCTCACTAGTAAGCTCAAAAACTTGAACTTAGGACTCCTATTACAGCACTTTCCACCATACATCTCATTTACAATTTTTCTTAGAAAATCACTAAGAATTAACATGTCAGGCAGTCTGATTTCTTTTTTTAACACCATTAGTATATACGTAGATGTTAGAAGTATGGGGGATCTAGTATATTAGGATTTCAGCAGCATCTGTTGGAGGTATAGTATTTGGGGCTAAGACTTAAGGCTCTTGAGACAAATCTTTTAAATGCTGCTTCTGCCATTTAACACTTTTTGTGGCTCTGGCCAAGCCATTTAAATTCTCTAAGCAATAGCTCCCTCATCTCTTAAAATGGAAACTATAACATATGTATCTCATAGGGTTTTGGTAAGGACTGAATAGGAAAAATGCACAGTACCTGCCATGTAGTAAATGCCATATTAATGTTAGGTATTATTACAACATCTCTGTGGACAAAGATGAAATAAATGTAAAATAATTATATAACATAATGAAATACTATAAATAACAAGAAATATTATTAGCCTCATCCTGTTCGATTTTCTAATTTTTTCCAATTTTCTTCTAGAAAAGAAATATTGTAATGGAATCACTAAAGATTTATACAGAACTGTTGGCTCAAAAAGAAATATGCTTATCATTTATAATAGGAAAACACTGGAAATAGCAGGAATGCATTCATAGGAGATTGATTAAATAAATTATGGTCAAACTATATGCACCCAGTGAAAGAGTTTTCAGCAAACCATTTGATTGAATGAGAAATGGTTATTTCATATACAATATAATCACGATTTTACATATGTGTGTAGGAGGATAAAAGACTAGTATGAAATACAGCAAAAGATTAATATGATCTCTTTTTTTAATGAATTTATTTATTTATGTCTACATTGGGTCTTCATTTTTGCACATGGGCTTTCTCTAGTTGCAGCGAGCGGGGGCTACTCTTCATGGCAGTGCACGGGCTTCTCATTGCAATGGCTTCTCCTGTTGCGGAGCACAGGCTCCAGGCACGTGGGCTTCAGTAGCTGTGGCACGTGAGCTCAGTAGTTGTGGCTCACAGGCTCTGGAGAGCAGGCTCAGTAGTTGTGGCACACAGGCTTAGTTGCTCCGCGGCATGTGGGATCTTCCCGGACCAGAGATTGAACCCATGTCCCCTGCATTGGCAGGCGGATTCTTAACCACTGCGCCACCAGGGAAGTCCTAATATGATCTCTTATAGGTGGTGAGGTTATAGATAATTTTCATCTCCTTATTATAAGTTATTATATTTCTAAGTTTTCTATAATGAAAAAGAATTCTTTTATAGTTGAAAAATATTTTGAGAAAAATAAATATGAGTAGTTTTATGCATCGTGACTGGCTTTCTATCAAGGTTTCTGGTCCTTCAAACCTAAAATTTTGATCTCCACCATGGAGATATAAAGAAATGTTTATTACTGAAGATGCTTAGAAAAAAGATGGCATGGAAATAAGGAAGGCCATAATAGCTATCTATAAATATCTTAAACTATCTTAGCTAATTAACAAAATATCTTAACTATCATCCGGGAGAAATGTAAGTTTTCTCTATCTGGATCCATGGCCAGATTTCCTTTTTGTTTGTAATAAGATGGGTTTAAAAGGACCCTTCCTGGGAGACAGCACTAGCTTTTGGTGACTGGAATGAGCTGCCCCAAGTTATAAGAGACCAATACATATTCATTAACTGAAATGAACGGCAGCAATCTGCTCACCATCAGGGTGCTCAGACATACCCGAAGAGGGCCTCTGGGCAGGAAGGAGAGACTGGCCTTTCAGGCACCTCCCAGATCTAAGAGTTTTGTGATACACTCTTGGTCTGATTTCGGGCTTAGCTGGTGTCAAATCTTCATTCTATCCCAATTATGACAATATCGTGCTGGAAAATGTTTTCCTGTCTCATGGCAGTTTTCCAGGTGCCACAGTAAAAAAGTGAAACTGCCTATAATCTTACAAGGACCTGGAGGGAGTGCTCCAAGAAGATCTCTAAGGACCTTAAACACTTGGGAGGTACTTATGCTTTGCATCAAAAAGAAGAGAAGAGAAGACAAGGCAAGGGAACAGAGGAACAAACAAAACGTGAACTAAGAACTACAGGGGGCATTTTAATTGAGCTTCTAAACAAAAACAAAAACCAATTTCCTGTAAGACAAGCTCTACATACTACATTCACAAGCCTGGTTGGCAACATCCAGGTTTCTTGTATTACCTCCACAAATAACACAGAATGTCAAAAATCAAATTACATTTCATTTTGTTTAAATTCTAAAACGAGAAGGTGCCATAACATATTTTCAGAAGTAGGATGGGCACTAAAGATTACAAATTTAAAACTCCAGGAAAGCAGGGAGAAAGCCACAGCTTGTATAAATCCTCCACCTCAGACCCCCCACCGTCGTTCAAGCAAAGGTGGCCCATACTTCCCTTCCAGGGCAGATTCTACACTCTCTCTATTAATGAGCCAAGCAAGCTTTCAAAGAAACTTCAAAATCTAAAATGTTGGCCAAGACCTCATCCGGGACAACTACATACCTGTCCAACTCCTCCTCTGCCACGCCCACCCCTGTCGCTCCACCCACTGCACCTCCCCAAGCACACCTAAGGCTTTGGTGAAAGAGGGGCATTCATCACAGCTGAGTTCTTCACTCCATGGTGTCATCTGGCTCTTAGATTCTAGGTGTTTGAAATGGAAGCAATCCTGGCAGAGATTTTTCCTCCCAAATACTGCTCATCTCTAATTGGAGACATTTGAATAACCACCTGGATGATCACCGCCCCCCAAGACAAAAGCTGCTTAGTTTAACAAGCGTACGGAACCCACCCAGGTTTCTCTGGGCTCCAGAAGGGAACCACAGTTACTCAGTCACCACAATTATTAGTCTGGAGAAGTCTTGAAATTCTGAATGATGCTGAGTTTTATGAATAATACACATATACTTTGACGTGACACCTAAGAACCAAAGAAACATGGTGTAATCCATTGACTGCGCGGTACTCCTACAGAAAGCATAAAGAACTTATCTCATGAGAGATAAACTTAAGTCCCCACTGCCTTAAATCCTTTGGGAATGGGGCAGGGTATAAGAAGACCAACCAGTCAGCCTGCCATTAAGATATAACTCCAGATACAGAGAACAAACGAATGGATACCAGGGGGAAGGGGGGGCAGGGGGATGAATTGGGAGATTGGGATTAACATATATACACTAGTGATACTATGTATAAAATAGATAACTAAAGAGAACCTACTGTATCGCAAAAGGAACTCTACTCAATGCACTGCGGTGACCTAAATGGGAAGGAAATCCAAAAAAGAGGGGATATATGTATCCGTATAGCTAATTCACTTTGTTGTACAGTAGGAACTAACTCAACATTGTAAAGCAACTATACTCCAATAAAAATTAAAGAAATAAAAAATAAAGCATATGCCTATTAAGAAAAATAAAAGATATAACTCCCCAGTCAGCTGGGCCTGAGTGCTGGTTCTAAGGACTTTGGCCAGTGGTCTTGACACCCATGCCCTAAGGAACCTAGGCTCCCCAGCCCCATTTGCACAGCAGGGTATTTCATTTGAAAGGGGCTTTATTGCTTTGAAAAGAAAATTAAGCCAAGGATCTAGTACAACCCTCCCATTTTACAGAGGCCCAGAGAGGTTGAGTGCTCCACCCAATGTCACAAAGCTGGTGCGTCAAAATGACAGAGATAAAGTTACAGCCTAAGTTTCCAGGGTTGTTGACACTGCCACCCTACTGTGTAGTTTCGTTTTTAAGTAAATTCTATATACTCATATTATCCAATTTTAAACTGTGAAAACTACATTAGCATCCAGGTGACCTCTGGAAAAAGGTAGGTGCAGACCTCACCACAATTCCTTCCCCTTCTCTTGTCTCCCCTACCCTTCCCACATCTCAAGGAAATACTTCCCTGCCAGGCGATGACTTCATCACTTTCCTTCTCACTAATTTGAATACTCTTGTGGCAGAGCCAAACAAAAAATGAAAATGATGAATGACTCCCTGTGCAATGCAGAAAAAATGTGGTGTTTGGGATCTCAACGTGATGGAATACCCCTCATGCAGAAACAGAACATGCTTCTACCCAAAACAAAAAAAGCAAAAACAAGGGTATTTCAGAGCTTCAAGTATGTCTGGCCAAATGGTAGGTGTGCAAAAGATTTTAAAGGAGCAGATGAACGCAAATCAACCCTCACCTCGAAAACAGGTAAGTGTTTTATTTGAAAGAAAAACAGAAGTTTTTCTAAGTAAATCACAAAGCAAAGTCAGGGGAGAAATGGTAATAGGGGAGAGGGATGCTGAATAGGGGCAAAGAGATAGCTGCTTGATTGTCTTAACACATTTACAGATTTTTACCAAGATACGTTTTTTAACCCAGAGCTCAGCCTCCATCTTCTCACCACATGTATACCAGTGAACAGGCAGACTTGAATTATCTTGAACACTAAATTCTAATAATATTTAAATTTTTTTCCACATATAAATTAATGTTAATTCATAAACTGAGTTTCTGGGTTTTTTCTGTGTTTAGCAAAGTGTTTAATTTTTAATTGATATATATTTGAGACATAACACTGTAAAATCAAGGTGTACATGTTAATTTGACACATTTATATATTGTAGTATCACTGCCATTGTAGCAATTATTAGCACCTCTATCATGTTACCTAATTATCATTTCTTTTTAGCGATTGGAATAATTAGGTTCTGGTCTCTTGCAAGTCTGATGATTATAATACAATATTGTTGTCTACATCCACTATACTGTGCGTTAGATCTCTACTCGGTGCAAGTCTATATCCTTAAGAAACATCTACTCTATAGCCCCCCACCCTCCAGCTCCTGGTAACCATCACTTTACTCTCTGTTCTTATGAGTTTGGCTTTTTTAGATTCCACATATAAGTGATATCATACAGTACTTGTCTTCCTCTGTCTGACTGACCTCACTTAGCATAATGTCCTCAAGGTCTAGCCATACTGTCATCTAACCAAGTTTTTAAAATGCTGTTTTCTTGTCGTACATCTCTTGCTGCGTTAGAACCTTGGAACATATTCTCAGTCTTCATTTTTGCTATTTCCCAACAGGTGGCCATCAGCAGTCTCCACATGGGAAAAGCGCCCATCTTAGTCGGTAGGCAAAGGGGAGATTAAACCAGCACTGGGTGGACTGACCACCCACCCAGTCCATGTCAGAAGCTGTTCGACAGGCTTTACACTTCACTATTCCCTTTGACCCCCGCGACATGAGTGGCACCCCTGAATGGGCATCACTACAGTTTATACATTTTAAGATAAGAAGTCATGAAATTCGTCCAGGCCAGTAGCCAAGGCCTGTGCTGCTGTCAGCAGCCCATGCTGGCCCGCCCAGTGTAAGGCATATTTCTAAGAAGCTCACTCTGGGTACCCCAACGTCATTTAAATGGCCCTGTGGCTAAGAAATAACTCCTTTGCACTCTACAACTGCAGCAGAAAACACCCCACCCATCAGAAGACTCAACTCCCTTCTAAACTATAGTTAATAGTCTTGGCTTTCTCCCTAAGATAAATCTAGACTGAGGAAAAGAAACTTGCCTGTCACCATCTTTACTGACTGCCTTTTCTAGCCACAGACTTTGCTTTACCTTGCATTACCTTTTGTGGTCTTTTATTACTGTTTAACTATAACAGAGACATTTAGACTATATCAAATATAAAATCAAGCACTCCTACAGAGTAATAAATATCAGAGATGTTTAAGGAAATTCAAGAGAATGAAACAATATCAAATCCATGCATTCTGACTGACACAAAAGGTTTAGGGCTCTCGAGGAAGATATGGGTAATGCACAAGGCATACCCATGGGACTGATAATTACATTCAAATTGCTGAAGTTTTGGCTCTTTTGAGCTGACACTTGTTACCTATGAAAATGATAAAGTATTAAGATCTAAATAAAAAGTTTGGTTAAAAAAAGAGAGAGAGAGAACTGGCTGCACATATTTTAAGGGAAACACAGAGACAGTCAACTATGTTTTCTCATCTTTCAAGAAAAGCTGGACTCAAACAAAACATTTTTCCCAAAACAATAACCAGTGATGAGCCATTGTGCTTCTAGTATGATGAGAAAAAATTGTCAAAATCTTCAACAAAAGCTCAACCCCAAGAAAACGCACAGCACGCTCTGGAGCCAAGTTGACACTGATTTGTTTCACGGGTGCTCACAGCACCACCACGGGAGCAATGCATTGGTCAAAAAAGGTCAAAAAGAAAAAAAGAATCGTACCTAAAGCTTAAATAATAAAGAGAGATCAATAAATATGAGCTATGCGCTAAGAGCTTTGCAGATGTATTTCAGTACAGCCTCACCCTATCCTGGAGTGGAATGCAGGCTTCTGGAGGGAAGGTCCCACATCTACTGCATCCCCACTGGGTGCCCGGGCCTAGTGCAGAGTCCTGCACATAGCTGGTGCTGAAGAGAAATTAGCAGAGTGACTGAACTTGGAAAGGAAAGAAAATTAAAAAGCTGAGACTATTACCAGCTATTTCATACAGATAAGGAAATGGAAGTTTGAAAGGTTGTTGATTTGCCCAAGGTTATTCATGCAGTAAAAGGTGGAACTGGGATTCCAATCCAGGGCAGCAATACTCCATCCTAAGCTCTAAGCCCCTAGGTCAAACCAAGATACTTCATCCTCAGTCATGTGAAATGAGTGAATGTGGGGAGCTACACAGTTTCTACAAATACCTCCCACAATGGATACCCTACCATAGGATCTATTTTTTACCTAAAAGTCTGGTATACCCTTGAAAGATTAAGACAGTCACCCACCACTGAGAACGTGCAAAAGACTGTGCTGGGAGTTTGGAGAACGGTTCCAGGGGAAGGGCTTCCACTGTGTTCCGGACCACAGGAGAACCAGAACGATGGCTGGGTGGCTTGTCCAAGTGCCCCTGAAGGGTTTCATCACTCGCACGGCATCAGCTTGATGGTCACATTCAGTCTCACTCTTCCGTACCGTAAAACTTGGGACCTTTCAGGTTGTTAAACGTTGTTCAACATTGAGAGAAAGACAGAAAGAAGGTCCAATTCTAATGAAGATGCTACCTTAATAGAACACACTGTTAACCATCACAAAACGGCAAGCATCATAATGGTTGCCTTACTTAAAAAAAATTAGTTACAAAAATGTAAAAATAAACATCCTAGAACACTAAAAAGTAATATGGAGACATTTCAGGAAAATAATAGGCCATTTTATAATTCAATTCCAGGAGCTTGGCATGTGAAAGGTTAACTTATTCAGGTGTTGAATGGAGACCAAAAAAAAGCCTTTGATAGAGAACTGGCCAGAATAACTCTTTAGTCATGACCACTAGAGTCAAAGGCTGGAGTTATGTTCTAAACCTTAATTTAGAAGTAAACATTAAAATGAAGGTTTCTTTAAAATTCTCCAATAATTTTCACTTTAACAGTACCAAATTGGCCTATAAAAAGCTCACACTAATTATTCCAAAGCAATCAACTTCTTAAAAACCCTTTATTTCACAATTAGGCTAACATCCCATTAATTTGGGACACTTAGCAATGTATTTATTCTTTGCTCATTACCTATGTGCACATTAAGAGTGCGCCAATAACACAATACAGGCATTAATATGTAAAACATCAACAAAAGCCATCTGGAAAGCTAATGAATAATCAAGGGATTTCAAATTAAACTACAGAATTTTCCCTTAGAATCTCTAGGACAACACTGTCAAGTTCAATCTACTCACTCCGCCTCCAGAATCAATTTTTCAAACCTTATGACAGGTCTAATCGCTTCCACCTGTGTCTCCAGCTTGACTCTTGACTGGCATGCTACCAGCCAGGGTGGAAATGTAGACAAAGACCCCTATTAGGATCCGGCTGTTTCTCTACTGTGAGGTCACTCAGCCATTAAATTAGTTCCAGTCCAATTTCTGTCCTCTCAGGCCTCAACTTCTGGGGAGGAGGGTGTGCAGTAGAGCGAGTTAGGGGAGCAGAATCAGAAGGGAAGAAAGGCAGAAAGAGATGTTTGGGACTGACTAGACACGTATGCATAGAGGTGAAAACCTGGGACTGGCCCCAAATTGTGAAACAAAAATACCGTCTCTCTTAAATGACGCTGGCTATTCTCCCCAGTGCAATTTCCCCCAAATATATTTTTAATGACTTTATGGGATTGCTTTCCATTTCTTTCCCTTTGCTTGTAGAAAGTCAACTGTTTCCAAAGCAAGTTTTCCTCAACTAACATGAAGCTAGTTCACAAAACCATTTCAGCTCTCTAAAGGCACTGGAGGCTACTGAGAGCCAGAAAGGCTTGGCGGGGTATAGGATTCTGACTCCCGGATCATTTGATCAAAGGGCCTGGGGTGTGTCCAGCGCCCAGGTCTCACAGCTAAGAAAAGCAAGGCCCAGGAGGGTGAGACTGTCAAGGTTACATAGATAGTTGGTGATAAAGTCTTAAGTTCCAGCATTTCCCTACCAGACTGTGAGCTTTAGGCATTAGGGACAATGCCTGACACAGTAACTGCTCCAAAAACTTCACTGATCAGTCTGCTTCCCTCCCAGCAACTTGCTCTCTGCTGCGCCTACTTCTCTCTTTCTGCCCAACTACCAGGCTCAGACCAAGGGTGCAGAGACCTGTATGAACTCACTGTGCACTGGGATCTGCATCTTCCAGCGCACGGTGAGGCAAGGACAGTACACTCCCCATCATTCTCTCTCCAGTGCCTAACACAGTGCCTGGCGCACGGCAGGCACTCCGTAAATGCTTACTCCATGTCTGATGAAGGCAAACTTAAGCCTGAAAAATCAAAGGACTTAAAACAATGGTTAGAAGATAAACTTCCGTAATAAAGGAATCTAAGTTACTCTTTACAAATAAAAAGTAGCCCATCCGTGGCCAGTTTAGTCGGGATGTACAAGTACGCAAAGGGAATCAGTATAAACAAGTTTGTGTTCATCTGGCTCACCACACACTGTGGCTTCACACATAAGTTGCTTCGATACCCGACAGAGGCTTGGTGCAAGTCGTCAAAAGAGACACTATTGGGCTTCCCTGGTGGCGCAGTGGTTGAGAGTCCGCCTGCCGATGCAGGGGACACGGGTTCGTGCCCCGGTCCGGGAAGATCCCACATGCCGCGGAGCGTCTGGGCCCGCCAGCCATGGCTGCTGAGCCTGCACGTCCGGAGCCTGTGCTCCGCAACGGGAGAGGACACAACAGTGAGAGGCCCGCGTACCGAAAAAGAAAAAAGATACTATCAGTCAAATAAAAGACGATTCCACAACTGTCACAATGACTCAGTTACCCTAAACCCAGTGCTCCAAGGTCTAGCTTTCCCCCTTCCCGCCTTCCCCACAGATGAGGGCCAATCATCACTCATCAGGAGATTGAACAAGATGTGCAGCACTCCTGACCAAACCAGGGCAGGGGGGCACCTGGAGGTGCTTGTCCAGGAGTGACGAGGGATGAGCAGTGGCCCATCCACACCCCCTTGTCTGGAAGGCCCCACCAACAACAGCTCACAGTTTCAAATGGCTTCCTGGGTCTGTAGCTATAGGACTGACCATGGAACACAGTAAAGTTCACTGGTCCAGACAGTGTACTAAACCCATACCCCTGGGTCTCTACCAGCCAGCTGAGCTAACTGGTCAGAGGGAAACCTACCAGGAAATAACACAGGAGGAAAAAAAAGAAAGACCGCCTAAGTCAATCAAAACCAGCATTTCATCCAAAAGGTGTTACCCTGACAACAGAGTAGAAAATGCATTTCATGGTCAGAAATATGTGTCAGAAAAAAGGACTGGGATGCGGGATACAGGGTAAAATTACCTCTTCCAACCAGACTTGGTTGGGTGGCACAGCCAAGTCAGACTATCGAGGAAACATCACTCATTCACATGGTTTTCGCTCTTTATTTTTGGAGGGGGAGTCCACAGTACCTTGACGTAATCAGCAAGCAACTCCCGTACTTCCCTCCGCCACTCCTCCCCACCAGAGCTCTTTCCCCTCCACAGAACCACTAACATAGCTTTAAAATTCACAGGGTGGGGCAGGAGGTGATGGTAGTGGTGGTTCATGGCTTCAAGACCAGCGCGCTCCCTTATCCAGAGATCAAATGAAAGCTTTCAATGTCACCTCAGTGCCACAGTAGTTTAAGCTGGGTTTGTGGTCAAAGAAGAAAATATATCCTCCAATAATTTGTTAAAAGAAAAATTTCCAAATCCTCCTGGATTTATAATAACACAAGCAAAATACCTGTAATGGCACTGAACAAGCAGTGAAATAAAACCAGAGTTACCTGTCAAATAATTATTTCCACCTATGATTTTAAATTTTGCAAGCATTGGGGCCATCATAATGTATGTGCTACCTAAAGGCCTCCTGCTATTTTTTTAGGAGTCCAACACACAGAAAGTACATGCTTGTTTCAAAGACTTCTAAGCGCCCTCTACTACCTACCTCCTCTCCTCCTTGGTAACAGAACCCTAATATCCAGTGGATTCATGGGTGCCAAGTATAAAGACCACAGTTATTTCTTAGCCTTCTTTGTAGGTTAATACGGTCATGTAACTAGGTTCTAGCCCTGGGATATAAACAAAAATATCATGAGCAACTTCTGAAAGAGTCCATAAAGAATGGGGGTGGGTTTCCCTGGTGGCAAAGTGGTTAAGAATCTGCCTGCCAATGCAGGTGACACGGGTTCGAGCCCTGGTCCGGGAAGATCCCACATGCGGCGGAGCAACTAAGCCCGTGCGCCACAACTACTGAGCCTGTGCTCTAGAGCCCACGAACCACAACTACTGAGCCTGCATGCCACAACTACTGAAGCCCGTGCCTAGAGCCCGTGCTCCACAACAAGAGAAGCCACTGCAGTGAGAAGCCAGCGCTCCACAACGAAGAGTAGCCTGTGCTGGCCACAACTAGAGAAAGCCTGTGTGCAGCAACGAAGACCCAACGTGGCCAAACATAAATAAAAAATAAATCTTTAAAAAATATTAAAAAAAAAAAGAATGGGGGCACACGCTACTATCCCCTCTCCTTCTGCTTACCGGCTACAATGAGAGGGAATATAAATGAGTGGGTCGCCTCTTGGACCACTTGCTGAGGGTGACAGAGCAACTCAACTGGGTCCTGGACACTGTGAGCCACACTCGGCCCTAGGCTGTCCATCTCAGTCCATCTCATATACAGTAAAAAACTTCAATCCTATTTAAGCCACTTTAATTTGGGGGATCACTGTCTCACACAGCTGAACCTAACCCCAACTGACCTAGAAATTGGTACCTGAATGGGATGTGCTAGGGCTTAGATCTTATGCTCATCATAAGAAACAGGCCTAAAAATGCAGAGGGGATCTGGGCGGGGGCAGCTGGCAAGGACATGGGTCTCACAGGTTCACCGCTAATGCAGCAGCAAAGCATTCAATCGAGGCCTGGCCTTCGGTAGCTTGGGAGGTAGACCACACGTCTGTTAGAAGCTGTATCATTATAGAGAAAAGCTCTGAAAACAAAATGTCAGTGTTTATCAGAAATAGGAACAATTCCACATACGATAAATTCTGTTACCTAGCATTCTACACACTGGTGTGATGTATGAAATTAGTCGATACATATAAAGTACATAAAAGCAGTGTATGGAATATAAAAGCTTTCAATACCTATTAGCTACTATTATTGTTGTTATAACTACAACAATATACTGTTTCCATAAGAGTAGCTCATTTATAGGATCAAATATAATGTTAGCTGTAGAAATGTCTTCACTCTTCCTCTTAGAAAATAATAATCAATATGTTTCATTTACCTATCTCCTGACCCCTTTGTGGATAATTCTGGGAGCTTTTTGACACCAAGGTGACCTCTTCAAGTTCCTTGTAAAAAAGGCTACAGCCGCCCAGGAACCTCTCCCCAGCCTCGCTGACTCAGTAGGCTGCAGTGAGTACCTTTCTCTTAGTGTTAGGAAGGAACCCACGTGTGCGATGGAAGAGGACATCTATGCTAAGTCATGGTGAAAGGCGCCTGCTTATTCGTCGTCTGCTCTGTGCGAAGCAGAGCTTCATCAGTAATCATCAAAGCCATTTTACCACCCACGCTCTGGAGACTAGACAAGAAAAGAAACAAAGATTCCTAAATGCTCTTTGGAAAAGCTGAAATGTTTCTCTTTTGTAAAAATAACAAGCTTTAACCCTACAGAAGTTTCCCAACTCCACTATTGTCGAGCTCAAGCACACTTTTACAGACCCAAGTTGCTTAAGGTGGAATTTTCATTTTTCAAAAAAAGTTCAATATCAAAACTGAACTTACAGATATTCAAGCGTAACAAAACTGTTATTTACACGGCATTTCTTTTCCATCCCACGACACAGCCTCACCAGGGTATAAGGAAACCCAACCATACGATTACACAGGAGCCTCGGTCTACCCACCCTAGCAAGGCACTCACAGCCCTCTTGGAAATACACTGCCCAAACTCAATAGCGATAATCTCAAAGTTTCAAGATTTCCCCAACACAAAATATTCTTCACTGTTGTCCACAAAAACAGCCAAAATGGTCTGGAAGCGCCAACGCTTTTCCATCTGAATTTCACCTCCCAAAATCTCTTGTTAAATATTGTGTCTCATTTTTTATTTGGAAAATATGATTATAATGGGTCACCTTTTCGATATAGTTCACTGCAGTAACAAAAGATTATCACAGAATTTGTACAAGCGAGTAATAACTGCTCCATACAAATACAGGTGTTTTCTTCTCTACAGGGATTCAAGGGATTGGCAGGGGGAGGGGAGTAGAGGCAGGAGAGGATGGGAACACTGGAAAAAAAAAAAAAGTACCTATGACAACACGAAACAACTCGGGCAACAAGAACTGTTCATTACCATTGCTCACATTCCCCTTCTTACTTCACCTCCTCACTCTGCTAATTCCCCCATAATACTAATGCTTTTCCTACATCCTATACGTACACTAAAATTGCCATTTCCATGACTGTGAGTATGACAGTCATGAAATCCTAAAATGATCTCATCAGTTTATATCAACATACTAGCAAATCCAGAAATTATTGTTAAGAAGAAAAGCCAAAATACTTCCACACGTTCCATATGTTGAACTATGTATCTGTCTAATTGTGCAGTCCCGCAGGTGAAAGTGTCTAGAAACTAAATGGGGGGCTGGGGGGGTGGAGTCTTACATTCCTTAAATATTAGTCCCATGTTGAAGGAAGATGCTTTTCTTATTCACTCCCTCTATAACCGTCCTTTTTAAACTATCTATCTCAACATAAGAGTATTACCTAATACTGACTAATTTGGAGTTTAAAAATTCCTTTCATCTGTTTTCCATTTTTAAACCTTTAATCAAAGTCCATGAAACAGAAGGAATAAAAAGGAAAAGTTGCAATAAGAGTAAATTTTGAACATCCAAATGGGATTACAGAGTGCTTTAAAAATGCATTGGATAGGAACATACCAAAACAGGTTTTCAAAGTACAAAGCTCTAATTTATTTAATTTAACACAGCTTACGTGTCATTCAAATTTGCTATCCTAATGCTCCTGCAAAACATCTTAAACTGGTTATAACATCTTAACACTGATTATAACAACACAAATGTAAAGCGGTAACATGAACACCCGTGCCACCTGCTAAACATCTTTTTTCCTAATGTTCTTCTTTCCAAAGACATTCTGAAAGGCCAGATTAAAGGAAGAGAGTCACAAGGCACAAAAATCCCCCATTCTTTAAAACACAAATCTTTGACCAAAGAACTTTAATTTCTTTTCCTACATTTTAACTCCTCTAGGACAGGGTACTCCCATCTTGCTAGCGCTTTATTAAGAGTTATCGTTCTAAATCTCTATCCCTCTCACCCAGCACTGGTTAGAGAGAACGATCTACATAACTGGATTCCTCCAAGCAGGTAGAGAAGCCAGCCTGGCCAGAACTTACCCGTCCAGAAGACTCATTGTGGTGGTTGTCACTTCAGCAAACAGAATTACTTTTCCAAGTTTCTTTGTCTGCAAATTTTGTTGGTAGATCTCAAAGTTAAAATTTTCTGAGGAGAAGGTCTCTATGTCAGTCACCACAGGTATAGCAGATGGGGTGATTTCTATTTCAGACGTGTAGGACGAAACGAATTTAAGGGAGAGCTTGCTAGATTTTATTACTCCTTCAGCATCCACATGCTTCCCCAGCCACTGCATAAGAGGATCCCGGATTTCCTGTGTCATAAAGAAAGAAATGGAAAGGTCATAATTTGGCATTATGTTAGACGATGGTAGCTTTTCCTTAAAATGCCATTTTGGTAATATAAGAACGTCCTAATTCATGACCAATAAAAGCTAGATTAACATAGTCTGAACATATAAACTATGATACAATAGACAATAAGTAACTAAATATACCTATATTATAAAAATAAACTATTCAGAAACCAAGATCCAGGGAAATAAGTACATTTCTATCCTACACTAACTATATCCTAAATTCTCAAAAGTCCTCTCTAGTTCTAGAGTTCATTAGTGATTCTCTAGTCCTCTATGAATTTTACAGAAAATTTATAACTTTATATTTCCACCCTCAAGGAAATTCATTATCTCATCTGGGGAAATAAAAACCTAGGTGAAAAGTCACAGAAGACAAAGTACTAAGATACTAGAGAATTCGCTCTCAGCCTCTGCAGGACCTCCACCTCTCCTCTCATAGACAAGTTGACCATCACCAGCCACTGATGGGTTACCAACAGTGAAAGTAACGGGGTACCCAAAGAGGCTTTTCTCTTTGCCTCCCCAAGGAGGGGAGGGCAGAACTACAGGAGATATTATCTAACCTAGTACAGAGCTCTCTACCCACCCTCCCAAGAGGCTGCAACTTCCTCTTGCACCCTGAAAGCCCCAGGGGCCTCCTCCTGGGGTGGAGCATCAGGGGGTTGGGGGGAGTCAGCATCCTGAGAGGCCAGCGCAAAACATACTAAAATCTGTCAGTCACAGTAAATGCTGATCTGGACTCCTGGGCTACCTTCATGCAAATGCCAGGCACTTCCAAAGAGGAGATGAGTCCTTCTGTTAATATCAGGGGGTCTGTCCCAAAGCTCCACGTGCCTAAGAGAAGCAGCTTCAAAGATGAAATGTCATTTAACTAAATTCTATTAATGAAGCTTTAAAACTCACTTCCAATTTGCAGAAAATACACAGGTTAGAGGAACAAGTTAAATGGCTTCAAAGGAAGTGATCAGAAGAAACCCAGAGGTGAGACATATTACAGCACAAGAATCTTCAAGTGTGTGTGTGTGTGCACGAACACACAAGCACGTGCTGGCGCAGAGCGTCCAGGCAGTCCTGGGAGTGCACTTCTGCAGGCGGCAAGAAGGCAGAAGAGGGTGACAGGGCAGTAGAAAGAGGACTGAGAAGTAACCAACAGCCTGTCTGGGGAGGGAGAGAAACTGTAGACCCCGAGGACAAAACACTGCCAAGGAATTTCCTCTCAAGGAAAAAGAAGAATGGGACAGTGGCTACAGGGAGGAATGAAGTCAAAACAGGTTTTGTTTGGTTATTAAACAAGAGAAATAACAGCATGTTTTTTTTTTTTTATGACAGTGTGAGTGGTCCTATGGAGAAAAGAAACAGGTAAACAGGTAAGGGGTGGGGCCTAATGATCAAGCTGAGAGGTCGGCCTTGAAAGCAGAGCTCTTTATCCATTGGGATGGGCAGGATTCACATCACCTCTGGGGACATCAGCCCAGCTTGCCCACTGGATCACAGCCCTCCCTCACCCCTTGCTGGCTACACAGGCAGCCCTGGGAACTGATCTACACTGCCACCACCCTGCTCCAAAGCCACCCACAGTTGGGAGTCCTGGCGCTGGGTGCTGGTGATATCATCTTCTGATTCCTTCTATCTTCTCTATAAATAGGAAGAAAGAGGCTCAGCCAAGAGTGAAAAGGAGGAAGGAGGTGCTGGAGGTTTGAGAAAGGAGAGTGAGAACATGAAGGAAGCAGGGAAAACCGTATGCGCAAGCAGAAGCATTCGAGGTTCATCTAAGGTTAGTGCTTCTGAATTCAGAGTGAGCAGTCGGCATGATTTTCTGCTTTTCTGCAGCCACGCACAGCTACGTGCTATATGAGACAGGCACAGGGGTGATCCTGCTTGAACGAGCACCAGAAAAGTCATTGGAAGAGGTCAAGCTGAAGTGAGCCACCAGGAGTTACAGCACTAACTTTCCATCCTTGCACAAAGAACCAAGAAAAATTTTAAATGGAATATTCCCTGTTCACCATTAATTCTTTAATATACACTCTACTGGAGTAAGAATAAAAATGCATAAATTATAAAAGTAACCCCCTATTATGTGCTGAATGTTTGTATCCCCAAAATTCATATGTTGAAATTCTAATTAATCCCCAAGGCGATGATATTTGGAGGTGGGGCCTTTGGGTATGATTAAGTCATGAGGGTGGAGCCCTCATGAATGGGATAGTACCTTTAAAAAACCAACCCCAGGGGGCTTCCCTGGTGGCGCAGTGGTTGAGAGTCCGCCTGCCGATGCAGGGGACACGGGTTTGTGCCCCGGTCCAGGAGGATCCCACATGCCGCGGAGCGGCTGGGCCCGTGAGCCATGGCCGCTGAGCCTGCGCGTCCGGAGCCTGTGCTCCGCAACGGGAGAGGCCACAACAGTGAGAAGCCCGCGTACCACAAAAAAAATAAATAAATAAAAATAAAATAAAATAAAAACCAATCCCAGGACTTCCCTGGTGGCGCAGTGGTTAAGAATCCGCCTGCCAATGCAGGGGACACACGTTCAAGCCCTGGCCCGGGAAGATCCCACATGCCGCAGGACAACTAAACCCGTGGGCCACAACTACTGAGCCTGCGCTCTGTAGCCCGCGAGCCACAACTACTGAAGCCCGTGCACCTAGAGCCCGTGCTCCACAACAAGAGAAGCGACTGCAATGAGAAGCCCACACGCCGCAACGAAGAGTAGCCCCCGCTCACCGAAACTAGAGAAAGCCTGCATGCAGCAACGAAGACCCAACACAGCCATAAATAAATAAATTTATTTTTTTGAAAAAAAGGCAATCCCAGAGAGATCCTTCACCCTCTCCACCAAGTGAGGACATAGCAAAAAGATGTTTGCCTGCAACCTGGGAGAGGGCCCTCACCAGAACAACCATGCTGGCGCACTGATCTCAGACCTCCAGCCACCAAAAGTATGAAAAATAAGTGTCTGTTGTTTATAAGCTGCCCAGTCTATGCTATCCTGTTTTAGCAGCCTGTATCGACTAAGACACCCCCAAACCTCAAACCTGGCCATTAGTTATAACCAACTCTGCTCCTTAAACTTTAGTCAATGCCCTTAAAGTATAAAGCGAACAAATCCAAATTTCCTTCATCACATTCCCCAGAACAGCTGGATTTCACAAGGGCACTGCACAGGCTAAAGATACATCAGTGAATAGGTTAAATCATAAAAAAAGAGAGGGAAATAATCTGAACAATAAACACTTCTTAACTAACTTCAGTTTTCATTAACTCATTAACTGTTTCATTAAGAGTTTTCATTAACTCATTAACTGTTTCATTAACAGTTTTCACTAACATTAAAGCAAGAGTTAAACAGTTATTCAGCAGGCGTAGGCAATGCGAATCCCCCATTCAAAGTCTATGAAAATCAAGATAAAACCAAAAAGAAACAGCTAGTACCAGGTAGACCTTTCAGACAGGAATAAAGCAGGGAATTTCCTATGGAGCAAATTATCCAACTGGCCATCTATATATCATTCAACTAATAAATTGTTTGTTTTTGAAAGCAACACTTAGAGATGCACAAATATGCAAAATAAATTAAAATTGATGTAAGCAAGGATATGAGAGTTTTTTTTTTTAATACTTCTTTCATATAATCTTTCAGGACTTAATCAGAGCCAAGTAAGTTATTCAGAAAAAAGAGAATCTAAAAAGATATAAAACAAGGCATGGAACTTATTAAGAAATATAACTGTATACCACCTATAATTCTCCTAAATATTTGTATTCACAATAGTCAAATGCAACTGTAAGCCGTCAAGTAAAACCGAGTACACATGGGTCACCCATCCCCATTATCCCTAGACAGGAGAATAAAACTCTGGTCACAAGAAGTATCAAAATTACTACCTGTTTGATGCAAATCTGCCTGGTATGTCCTCTCAAATGGACTTAAGTTACAATGATGACTTCAGAGCTACAGAATTAGCTGCTATCATAAAAGTAAAAGAAATTAATTCATGATTCTTGGTTTAACTCTACCAATGACCACTAAGACGGTGTAGAAATGCTAGTGAAGAAAGAAGTTTGGAGCATATATATCAAGGTAAATGGGTTGGCATAAGTAGTATTACCAACCCCTTACTCTCAAGTCTACCTAACTCTATAAACACAACTATCGGAGCATGCAAAAATGTCACTGCTTCAGGAAAGATTTCTCCGACCCACAGCCTGTCCCAGTCTAAGTTAGGACTCTCTTTCATAAACTTAGTGACTTTATAGCACTTTTCAAATTGTAATTCCATAGTTTGCATAATCATTTACTCAATGTCCCACTGTCTTGCTAGAATGTAAGCTCCATAAAGACAGCAAATGCATGCTTCTGTCTGGCTCACATGTATCCATGGCACCCGGTACCAAGTCTGGCAAATGCTGCATGCTTAATAAGCATTCATCATATAAATGCATATTAAATTCCTTACCAAACACATCCCACAAGTAAGAAACATAAATAGGTATATCAAGAGGGAAAACCCAGAAAAGGCAATGCTAAGAGATGGCCTTGAAATGGATACACAGCATCAAAAAGAAATATGAAATCGTTAAAGTCAAATCAGTCCTGTTGAAAATAAAACAACTGCTATCAAATTCCACTCCAATGAAATTCATTAAAACCTTCTAATTAATGTTATTTTTTTAAACATTTGAACTTCAAGAATTTAGTATTTACCTTTCTCTAAGATTTCAGGCTAAATACAATTTAGGTGGAACCAAAAATAACATTTTATAGTCACATAAATGTTGGCCCCTTTGAACCAGCCACAGCACTAGGGAAACACTAGCTATTCTCAAGGAAAGTGAATGTGCCTTTGTTTCCTATTGGGACATGTTGCACACAACATGAAAACCCCAAGGAATCCACCAAAAAAGTATTAGAACTAGTACTTTTAGCAAGGTTGCAAAATACAAGGTCAATATACAAAAACTGGGTTTATTTCTAGCCATGAATATCTGGAGTCTGAATTTTTTTAAATACCATTTTCAATGGCATCAATAGATCTGAAACATTTAGGAATAAATTAAAGAAAGTATGTGCCAGAACTGTACACTGAAAACTACAAACACTACTGAATTTAAAATTAAAGAAGTCCTAAATAACTGAAGAGATATACCATGTTCATGGATCAGAACACTCAATATTATTGACGTCAATTCTTCTCCAAATTGATCTATGGAATCGATGCAATTCCAATCAAAATCCTAGCAAGCTCCTTCTAAAACTTACATAGATATAGAATAGGCCTAGAATGACCAAAACAATTTTGGGAAGAAAAAAGTTGGAAGATTTACCTTATCTGACTTCAAGATTTATTATAAAGCTGTAGGGATCAAGACAGTATGGTATTTCCTTACAGACAGACATATATTTCTAAAAACAGAACAGAGTCCAGAAATAGTGCCACACATATATGTTCAGTTGATTTTCAACAAGGTAATTCACCTGAAAAAAATCTTCTTTTCAATACATGGTGCTGAAACAATGGGACACACATAGGCAAAAAAACAAAAAAAACCCCAAAACACCTTGACCCTTACATGTATACCAAAAGTAACTTGAAATGAATCACAGACCTAAATGTAAAAATATAAAACTTCTAAAATAAAATACAGGAGAAAAACTTTCTGATCTTAGGATAGGTAAATCTTTTCTCAGATACAACAAAAGAAGCGTGAACCATCAAATTAAAAAAAATGATAGGGCTTCCCTGGTGGCGCAGTGGTTGACAATCTGCCTGCCAATGCAGGGGACGTGGGTTCGAGCCCTGGTCTGGGAAGATCCCACATGCCATGGAGCAACTGGGCCCATGAGCCACAACTACTGAGCCTGCACGTTTGGAGCCTGTGCTCTGCAACAAGAGGCCGCGACAGTGAGAGGCCTGCGCACCACGATGAAGGGTGGCCCCCGCTCGCCACAACTAGAGAAAGTCCTCGCACAGAAAGGAAGACCCAACACAGCCAAAAATAAATAAATAAATAAATAAATAAATAAATAAATAAATTTATTTTTTAAAAAAATGATAAGCTGGACATTATAAAAATTAAGAACTCTAAGAACTGCTGCTCTTCAAGGGTTAATGTTAAGGAAAATGAAAAGACAACAAACTGAGAGAAACTATTCTTAATACACATATCTGACAAAGGACTTGTATCCAGAATGAAGAAAAAAAAAAACTCTTAAAACGTAATTATAAGAAAACAATTCAACTTAGAACATCAGCAAGAAGATTTGGCCAAATGAAAACATCAGATGGCCAATAAGCACATGAAAAGTGCTCAACATCATTTGTCACCAGGGAAATACAAATGAAAACACACCCGTTAGAATGGTTAAGTTTTTAATTCTTTTTTTAAATTAAATTTATTTATTTTTTTATACAGCAGATTCTTATTAGTTATCTATTTTATACATATTAGTGTATATATGTCAATCCCAACCTCCCAATTCATCCCACCACCACCACCACCCTCTTCCCCGCTTTCCCCCGATACGTCCATACGTTTGTTCTCTACATCTGTGTCTCTATTTCTGCCTTGCAAACGGGTTCATCTGTACCATGTTTCTAGATTCCACATATATGCGTTAATATACGATATTAGTTTTTCTCTTTCTGGCTTACTTCACTCTGTATGAGTCTGTCATACAGAGTGAAGTAAGCCAGAAAGAGAAGAACAAATTTCTGAATTCTGACAATATCTAGTGTTGCAAAGATGTGAAGTAGCTGGAGCTCTCATACATCACTGGTGGGAACATAAAATGGTGCAACAATTCTGGAAGACAGTTTGGCAGTTTCTTATCAAATTAAACATACACTTGCCACATGACCCAGAAATTCTATTCCTAGGTATTTAACCAAGAGAAACGAAAACACACATCCAAACAAAGACTTATACACGAATGGTCGTACAAACTTTACTCATAATATCCAAAAAATGCAAACAACCCAATGCCCACTAACAGGAGAATAGGTAAGTTATGGCATAGCTATACAATGGAACACTGCTTGGCAATAAAAAAGGAATTAACTACCCATATAGGCAACAAAATGAATGAATCTCAAAAACACAAGGCTGATTAAAATAATTTTTTTTAAATTTAATAAATAAAATAAAAATTTAAAAGACAGAAGAGTATGTACTGTATGATTCCATTTAGATGAAGTTCCAGAAAAGACCAACCTAATCTATAATGATAGAATGCAGATCAGTGATTGCCCAAGGATGAGCACGGGGGTGGGAGAGTGGATGAGGACTGAATGAGAAACAGAGTAAGAGAATTTTGTGGGATTCTGCAAATGGTCTCTATCTTGATAGCAAGGACGGTTACTCCAGCGTATATGTTTATCAAACCCTACACATAATTAAGTGCATTTTCTTGAATATGTCATCCCAAAGTTGATTTTTTTAAAGCAAGTAGCAACAATCTTGTGCAACATTAAACAATGACTGAAGTCCAGGAGACTCTATATTCACTAATGTCCAAAAAGAACGCCAGTGTCCCTACTTCTGAAGAAATTAATGCTTAAATTTATATTTAGTGCAAATACACACAAGTGGCTACTCCATGGTTAGTTAACATGTCATACGGGGAGTGTAGCAGACGTACAGAGATGTACAGTATGCTATGTCCAGTCACATTAGAGCCATTCCACCCCATCACTTGTCTTATCTGCTAAATTTTATCCATCTAAACAAGATTCAATGGGTGAAACATAGCCATACCTCTGATTCAGCACTGGATTCAAAATATTTATTGCCAACTCTGTTTGTGTTTTGGTGCTCCTTTTCCCAAGAAACACCAAATAATTGATCATAACTTTTAAAGGTTTTCTATCTCAGAGACACATTTGCCTCATTGTAAATAATCAGATGAGTTGCGCTTCAGTCATAAGTTGCTAGGCAACATTATAAGTTTACAAGTGGGTAAATCAGAAAATGAATCTACAAAGACATAGAATACAAGCTCTTTTTATGGGTGTTTTCATTCTCAGTTAAATATGAGAGGAAACAGGAGTAGAAGAATTTATATGAAAATTTATACAAAAAAAAAAAGTTCTTACTACTGGTATTTTACAAACAAAATATTCACAACCAATTTCACATTCACTCAGTGTCTTCAAGGAAGTGATGAAGGCACATAGCACAGCAGATCTTTACAATCAAAAGATGACACTCCTGAAAGAGCGGGACTGTCTTTGGTCCTGACCTCATTTAAGGCTGGGATTGTTCATGTGGCAGCCTTCAGGGTGCACTTTTATTCTGAGCACCAGAACCAAGCAGAGCAGAGCCTCAGGCAGGGTCTGAGATGAGTGTGTTCTGATTGGTTCCCCATGCAGACACTTCTGTCTCAGTTCCAATGGACCCACTGCGGTCTGATCAACCCTTGCCTAACTTGTCCAGATTCCACCTTGGATGGTACTGCACCCCAGCATGGATTCCCAAGGCCCCTGCCTTCCTGCTTCCCCAAATATGCTCAGCCACTGATCCCAAGCACTCTCACTCCGGAATGAATGGACCTAGAGGGGCTTCTAGGTTCAGTGACGACACGCTGCTAAAAGCAGTCCATCCCCACAAATATCCAGGTCAACTGTCACCAACAGATACCCAAGGGCCAAAATGAACCCAGAGAAATGTTCTACTTGGCCCACCCATTTTGAACTAGTTGCTAACACTTAAAAATCAGGATATTTCACATCCTGCTTCTTTTGAAGAAACAGAAACTCCTTCCCACATGGCAGTAACTGGCTGGGCCAAGAAGCACTACCCTCGCTATATGGGGACAGACTCTCCAGCTGGACTCTTGTGTACCACCTCTCTGCTCCTAGGCATCTGGGATTGAGACCACCCATGCTGGTCCCCGTATCAAGTCTGGCACCAAGCCAGCAAGATCTCCCATGGGGCCCTTGATGAGGTTTCTTTCCAGTTAGGTCCATATTAATTCATCAGAGTGAGTCTGGTGACGCTGACTCTCAAAAATACAAGGGGTTCGGGCTTCCCTGGTGGCGCAGTGGTTGGGAGTCCGCCTGCCGATGCGGGGGACAAGGCTACTTAAGGAACTGTGAGCAGTTAAGAGAATTAATGAGCAGGGATGGGGAAGCACCTGTACCAGCAACACTGGAGGAGCAAGAGGACAGAGCTACCCACAGGGGATGTAAGCAGAGAGGGCGGAGAGGAAATTCGTCCACCTCCTGCCAGCGTAACCAGAGCCTGGGAAGGGGCAGAGAACAAGGGCACAGGGTAAAGTGGACAGTGCCCGACACAACTGCTCAGAGAGGACACAAGGGGAAGTGAGGGTCCCGCTCTGATGTGACTGCCTCTCACATCTCTGCCCTGGGGCACAACCTATGCCCAGCAACAAGATGAACTTCCACACATCCTTATCTTTCATAGTGATCAGACCAAACTTGGAATGGTAACTCCGCA
>NW_020174642.1:5381596-5400085 GCF_003031525.2 Neophocaena asiaeorientalis asiaeorientalis
TTTCCAGTCCCCAGTGCCTGGGACACAGTAGGCACTCAATAAATGTCTGTTAAACTGTATTCCTTATATTATATAAAGGTTTCCCTCAGGCTCCGGCTTTGAAAAGCCAGGATTTACTGCATTTTTTGTTACCTGCCAACTAACGAAGACCACAAAAGGCTGGGGTGGACCCGTAAAACAGAGGTAATCCGCTGGGCCAAATGGGCTCATTTTAGAGATGAAATCTATTCTGCAAGGGCGGAGACCAAAAGTAGAGCCATGGCCAGCTCTAAAAGAAAGGGAGGCATTCCGGGTCGGAGCTCAACCACCGCTCCTACTCGAGAGGCGCTAACTTACACTGACAGGGCCTGTGGGTTTGGGTTCAACATCCGTAGAAGTCTCCAGAGCCTTCATTAAGCCTGCCCGTGTAAAACGCCCGCCATTTGTCGGAGGCCAACACAAACAGGTTCCTGCCGGAGCGAAGAGCGTAGGCTGCGAAGCCAAGAAAGCTCTGGGCGGCGAGCACAGCGCTCCAGTGGGAGCGCTTGCGGGGCAGCCCGGTGCGCCTCACCCTGAGGGGGCACGTCCTGGCTGGCGCACACTCACGCAGGCACGCAAGCACACGCACGCAAGCACACGCACGCACGCATGCGCACGCACAGATGTGACCGTCCGCCATGCTGAGCCAGCAGCAGGCTTGGAGCGCTCAGCTTTTTGTCTTCAGAAGGCCTCACCCATCCTAAACTAAGTACCTGTGTCATCCGCAGCCTGGCCTTGGCCCCTCTGGAGCGTGGGGGCAGGAGACGCCAGCACAGAATCTGGTCAACAGCTCTGCTCCCAACTAGCGAGGAGGCCCTGCCTATTCCTCATTTTTAAAAAAGAGATAACTGGGACTTCCCTGGTGGCGCAGTGGTTAAGAATCCGCCTGCCAATGCAGGGCACAAGGGTTCAAGCCCAGGTCCAGGAAGATCCCACGTGCCGCGGAGCAGCTAAGCCCGGGCACCACAACTACAGAGCCTGCGCTCTAGAACCCACGAGCCACAACTACTGAAGCCCGTGCGCCTACAGCCCGTGCTCCACAACAACAGAAGCCATTGCAATGAGAAGCCCGTGCACTGCAACGAAGAGTGGCCCCTGCTCACCACAACTAGAAAAAGCCCGCGCAAAACAACAAAGACACAACGCAGCCAAAAATAAATTAATTAAATTTAAAAATAAATAAAAACCGAGAAAACTGCAAATCCCCCTTTTAGCTTTAACATTCAAGATTCGGTGCTTCATCCCAAATGCTAAAATGCTCAGTTAAAACTGTAACATCATCTCTAGGATTCCAAAATTAAGATATACATGTTACCTGCAAAGAGAGAGGTGGCCAGTACGAGGAGGATTCAGGGAAGGCAGAAAGCTTTCCAATAGTCTAGAGAAGCGACGGTGTCCCCTTGACCTGTCCTACAAGGAGAGGGCAGCTCTGCAAAACTATTCCAACTTTTTTATGAAGCTCCATCTTGTCACTTTTCCTCGGGTACATCAACAGCTGATTCTTTTAAAATGTCTAACATGATGTTTATGAAACCCCGTTATAAAGGGTGACAGCTAGATAAAGGGTGACAGCTAGATTGGACTGGGCAGCCAGTCGAAGCCCCGTGGGCTGTTTACTACTGGCCCGTCCCCTGAGGCCCCTCAAGTCTCCCAGACAGAGGAATGGAGGAAGCGTTTCACAATACTTGAGTGGGAAATGCCAAAATGTTTTTAAGTTTTCGAACAAAACACACTTACTAAACGCCTACTATAGGCAAAATACTGGAAAAGGGATACAAGTATTAACAACATATGTTCCTTGCCTTCAGATGATCTTGTATTACAGTTTAATGGGGTAGGCAGATATTCACATAATACAACAGCATTTGTACACTATTTTACAAAAAAAAAAAAATTTTTTTTTTTTTTTTTTTTCAGTATGCGGGCCTCTCACTGTTGTGGCCTCTCCCGCTGTGGCGCACAGGCTCCGGACGCGCAGGCCCAGCGGCCATGGCCCACGGGCCCAGCCGCTCCGCGGCATGTGGGATCCTCCCGGACCGGGGGACGAACCCGTGTCCCCGGCATCGGCAGGCGGACTCCCAACCCCTGTGCCACCAGGGAAACCCTAAAAAAAAAAATTTTTTTTAACCTTCATATAAAAGTAATCAGTCAGATCTAAGGTTCCAAGTCACAATACTTGGGTTGGAAAACTGAAAGAAAAATTGTAAATCCTATATACATAACATGGTCATCAGTGGAATTTTCCTAGATCAGGGTTGGTAGAATTCCTTTGTTGGGCATAAAAGATCAACTAGTTGTCCTCATAGCATGTGGATCTAAGATGTTTTATGTTCTAAAATTTAGGACTTTTAAGATATATTCTAAGAATTTTATACATGCTGGCCCATGTGAAGATGGAATGTGCCCACAGCCCAGTAGGGTGACAACCAGCTATCCAGAACCATTACAAATCAGTAGGCTACTGGTTTTACTTCAAATAAAGAAAACGAGCCCAGGGCCAAGTGGAAACTAGTGCCACTCTCTTGCCAACTCCTAGAAACAAAAATGTGGAAGACTCATACGCTCATAAATAACTTACAATAAGTTCTGTGCTTTGTGTTTTACTTGAAGACAGTAGCATACACATCTTTTGAAAAAAAACAAACCCTCTTTATCAAATTGTGGTAAAACGTTAACCAGTGGTGAATCCAGGTGAAGGCTACATGGGGTTTGTGTGCTATTCTTTCACCCTTGCTTAGGTTTTAATTTTTTTTAATAAAAAGTTGAGGAGAAACGAAGGGATTTGCTCCAGAAGCTCTCTAAGGCCTCTGCCAGCTCCAACATTCACTGGATATTTTTGTTCTGCTGTTAATCCTGGAATCATCAAAGATGCAGCCTTTGTTTAAAAAAAAGAAAAGAAAAACCAAATGACTACTACCAAGAATACCTTCTAGCATTCACATCTTAGTTGAATCAGCACAACCCTTCATGCTGCCTGCACTAGGGTAACGAAGGTCATTTCAGGCAAGAACACCACCCTCAAAAACCCGATTTTAATTGTCACAGGCCGTGCCTCCAGAGGCCCCGATCTCGAACAGTCCAAACGCAGGACGTTCTTCCCTGAGCACAAACCCCAGTGCGTTTCATGGAGTTTTTCGGTATACGTGGAATCAGTGTATTAATAACAGCTTATTGGCACTGAATGAAAAACACACAAATCTTAATCTTAGGTCTTGAATCGGGTCCAGGTTCTACGTAATAGCTGGCTGGAAGGGATACAGCCATAAGCATGTTTGGTAACTGGAGGCTGTGTAGTGAGACCTGAGTTTTGAAACCAGGATTGGTAGCTTAACAAAATTTACTGGTTGTAGAAAAAGTAAACTTGCCTCTAGGGAGGTGAGCTCAGCCGCACCATTCTGACAGCAGCCCCTGGTGGCCAGTTGAGTAAAAAGTGTTGGCTCTGATGCGGAAAGTTCCGACCTTCCCTTAATGAAGGTTGCTGCAAGCAGACAGGCCATTCTAGGTAACAACTGGGCGGTGATTAGGGAAGCAGCAAAAATCCAAACCAAGGTGCGCCTTTGAGTCACATAAATTGCCAAATCCTTAGGGTACCAGTCACTTGCATTAAGAATAACAACAACTGGGCTTCCCCGGTGGCGCAGTGGTTGAGAGTCTGCCTGCTAATGCAGAGGACACGGGTTCGAGCCCTGGTCTGGGAGGATCCCACATGCTGCAGAGCAACTAGGCCCGTGAGCCACAATTACTGAGCCTGCATGTCTGGAGCCTGTGCTCTGCAACAAGAGAGGCCGCGATGGTGGGAGGCCCGCGCACCACGATGAAGAGTGGCCCCCACTGGCCGCAGCTAGAGAAAGCCCTTGCACAGAAACGAAGACCCAACACAGCCAAAAATAAATAAATTCCTACTCCCAACATCTTAAAAAAAAAAAGAATAACAACAAAAAGAAGTAGTCTTTTGAAAGGAGGATAAATATGAAAATTTATTTTAAAAGGCCAAGATAATAACATGAGGCAGATAATACTTACCTTGGTTTGAAAGTTACCTCACTCCTTAATTATGTAGGAAATCTTTAAATATTCCAGGAGCATGGATTCCTACACAACATAAAGCATGTTCTGTCTACTTCCCTACACAGCACCACTCAGTACACTCATTTCCACATACCCAACGCTGGGAATTCCTACTGTAATATCAGGAATTGCTCATATGGCAGAAACTTCTAGAAGAGGCTGCTATATTCATTCAGGGAATAAAATAGTCAAGATAGTAAGTGAAGCCTCATTTCCAGTGCCACAGATTCACACCACTTCACTGGCTATAAATAGAAGAATGTTCAGAGGCTGACAGTTGGCTTCAAAGGCAGACAGCCATAGGAAGTAGAAGCCGCAAGCTTCAAGCCGACTTTTTCGTAAGGTGCACTCCGTCCTCAGCCAGGAGAGAACAATCTGGAAACAATCTGCTGGGCAGCTGCTCTCATCAACAAACTGTTTATTGTAAGAAAGTGGCTGGGTCAAAGGCTAAACATCAACCCGAACCGAAAGCATACGAGCAAAAATCAATACCGTCCCTGCTAAAGAAACCCGGGACGTCACAGAAAAGACAGGGCAAGAAACTCAGGTTTAGTCCTGAAAGGGCAGCAAACTCGTATCTCATAAGGGCTGTTTTGCATGTTATTACAAATGGTTATTTGCCACTATTTTCGGAACAGGAGCTAAAATATGGCCTTCAAAACATACAGAAATCAACTTTCAGATCACTTCCCCCAAAAAGTTACAACAGTTTATATCTAGTTGCTTCCTTCTTGCATTTGTTTTGTAAAAGAACCAACAGGCTTATACACAATGCATGGATAATATAACACATCTTTAAATGTCTATTTAGTAACTGGAACACTGACTAAGAGATTATATGAAGGAAATTGTTTTATTTTAGGTGTGACAGTGAAATCCCACTGCTTATATTTTTAAACAGAGTTCTTATCTCAGAGACACATACTGAAATATTTACAGATGAGAGATCTGATCTGGGATTTACTTCAAAATAATACAGGAGGAGGCATGGGTAGGAACAGATAAAATGAGATTGACCAGAATGGAAAACTGTGAAGCAGACTGATGAGTTCATATGGGGTTCATTACATTATTTTGTTTACTTTTGTATATTTGAAAATTTCTACAAAATATTTTCTTTTACTTGTATGCACAGTTCAACAGTTGCTATGAAAGAAAAAAATGTTTTCTTAAATATAAGGAAAGTATTAACCTACCAGTACAAATTCATTAATTCTCCACAAGGATATACATACACCATGGTATTACTAGGTCTCCAGCATGGCTGTTTTCGAGCAATGCCTGAAATAAAGCTGTTAAATTCATTCTGAGTTGACACTGGAGAAACAGAAAGAGATGTTTAGTGTGTCCCCACTGAGTTCATGACCCACCAAGCCAGAATCTGACCAAAATGGTACCACTAGATGGCATTCCACAGTTTAACTGCATTATGGAGTATAAGGACATACGTGAACTAGTAAGAAAACCCAACTGACATAAATAACGGGGACCATATTTTGAAAACAGCCAATTTAGCACACAGACTTTGAAAACACAACTTGTTTGTAAATTTGAGGCTCCTATATATTGCATTGTTAGTTCTTAAACTAACAGGAAAATTAATTTGAGAGTCTCAAATACATAAAATAAAGCAGAAAGCAAAACATTCTTTCACTGTGCTTAAATTAACTATGAAAAAGTATCTATCAATGACTTCAAATTGTTCTAGTATAAAGATGAAATGGTAATAGTCACAAATTCTTACAAAAGAATGCATTCAAAGGAACTGCTTTAAAAGTTTTAAAAAAACAATTTATTTTTCCACATCCAATTGCTTTGCTGGGACCAGCATAAATACTACAGAGCCCTAGAAAGGATGTGAAAGGTCATTTCATCTACCCTCCCCAGACAGAATAGAGGGGGTTTGGTAATGAGAATTCGGTGTCCTTTAAAAAGCCATCTTCTGTGACAAACTCACTTGGCCAGTCTGAGACACCAGACCTAATCCCATCACCAAGAAGGGAAAATACAAAGAGGAGACTCTTCAAAAATACGGACCTTTGACATTTAAAGCATTTTACGGGCTGAAAAGCCACAGAAAAACTTAAATCATCGCATATCTCAAAGTTGTCTCTGGAAGGCAACAATCTACAGTAATAATCTAGGCAATTCTGGGCAGAGAGAGCCTGGACATTCCCCACTCACCACCCCCCCACCTCCATAAAAATGAACCATCATTTTTAAATGTATGAAACCACAATTTGATGTTTTCTTTTAAAAGATGTATTTCCTTATTTACTGAGATTAAAAACAGGAAGGGGCATTAGTGGTGCCATCATTCAGTTACTCCCTAGTAACTGCTGTATGTAGGATTCACTTTTCCTCAAAGACCAGAAAACAAATTGTCAAATACTTTCCTATGGCAAAGAAAAGCAAACCTTTACAAGTATTCTTAGAAGAAAATGCACTTTTAATTTTAATTTTTCAAACTTTTACTTTGCCTGCAGAAGTCAAGTAGATTTAAACTAACGGTTTTTACAGTTCAGAGCTCAGGAAAGACTCGTGGTAAGTGATACTGACTAATGGCTTGGCAACGTGTCCATTCAGAACTGGGCAATCCTGCTGACTGGTGATGGTGTATGGCACTCCTCCTTTGAAAGAGATTCTATTGGGAATCCGAATTTAAATCTTGGAGGTACAGGAGCTGACTAACACGATCCTTCTCTTTGCCAATAACCCCTACCTCTCCACACTTGGACATACACACTGGAGACACAACAAAATGATGTTGTAAATCTCCATGTGTCAATGCGAAAGAACATTTCATTTTTAGCAGAAATGTCTATGTATTATAACCTAAGTCTTCTCTCATCCTCGGGGGTAAATGGGGAAAACACCTCTCCGTCAAGAAAGGTCCCAATTCAGCAATCTTAAAGCGTTTTCTCTTAAAGCTTCAGTGAAAGTAATTCACTATGCTTAAAATTGTAAAGACTTGAATGCCACTAGAAAATCAGTTAAAACGAATATTCTAATCACTAAATTATTTCATTTAAAGCCATGTTCCTCAACTGATCTAATGGGGTTTGATCTCTAGAATTCTCTATGAGGGATAGTATCTCCAACAATTAATAAGAACAAAATTATAGTCCACATGCCAGTATTTCTTCCAATGATTATATTATTAAATATGTTATTAATAAAACAAAGCCTGAAAACACTTTAGGAAAGAAAAATACTGACAAAGCAAGCAGAGAGATCATACAGAACTGAAAGTCTTAGAAACATACAAGATCTAGAAAGCTGTGGGTGACACAGCAGTGCCTAGAAAGATGCACCTACTCACAGGCAGCCACTGAGGGGCCGAAACAGGACCACAACCAAGTAAGTGATCAGCAGTCCCTCCTTATCTCCAAGAGAAAGTGACTGATGGACAGACAGACTAACCTCGGCTGAGCTTTCCTGTTGCCAATTTGGCCAAAGAAAGGTTGCCCTGTACTGACCCAGCCTCCCTGCTGAGATCCGACACAGGAACGCAGCGACGCTGAACCCTTCCCGACGCTGAACCCTTCCCGCTCGGGCAGGGGAAACGGAGGATTAAACACCATTTGGGTCCACAAACTGCATGTCAGTTTTGAAATCCTGAAATACTATAAACATTTTCTCAAACATTTTCTGCACAACCCTCGGAGCAACATTCTCAGACCATTAGCATGAACGGAAACAAAACGAGTTCCCCGGCTATAATTCACATCCCAGAAAACTGAACTAGAACATTTATCAAACAGGATTCGGGCCTCAGAACCCCACATTCCTGCCCTGACTGCCGGCTCAGCAGCTGGGAGAGCCACAAACCGATGGATCTGCTGTGACCACGGGCCGCCTTGCCGCCATGCCCATTTCATCCCGGCCTTGGCTCGGAACCTGATCACAAGGGGCCTTTGACCGTGCCCCCAAACCCGGTACCAGTGTGGGCTTATTCCCTGGGATGTATTTTTTAGACCTGGGAGACCAAAATCTGTTCTAAAGAATGTTGCAAGCCTTCCTAGAGACAGCTTCAATCGACTTCCCCAGGAGGTAACGCCATAATCCATACCCCCTCACACATGGCAGCTATTAGGGAGCTGGTATAGAAGACAAAAAGCATTTGGTCTGGGAGGATTTTTTATTCCAAAAGAGCCTGTTTCCCATCCACAAATCTGTGACTGCATAAGCAGTGGATATAAATAGTCTGAGGAGACAAAACCACCCTCTCTCAACAGGGTACTTCCTATCCCCAGAAGGAAACTGCAGAGAAGATGCTCCCTCCAAGGCGCTACCCCTTCCCCAGGTCAGTCAGCAAGAGCTGCAGCACAGAGAAAACCCAAACCGTGACGACGCCAATTAAAAGCAGAGAGCAACCAAATCTGTATCTGTCTGCATTTCCCCCAGTGCATTATCAGTCTCTGCCTTGATTGTAGCCAGAAGCATTCACCCCAGAGCCACCTTGAAACTTTCTTGTGCAACCAAGATTCAAGTAAAAATACAGCCCGTACCGAAGCTGAAAAGCCTCTCCCCACCCACAAAAAAAAAAAGGAATAAAATGAAGGCAGCAAAGGAAAACATTCCAAGTATTATTTCTTTTGCATTTCAACACCAAACTCATCATGTCACCTTTGCCATACGTATTATGTTTGATAACAAGAAGTCGGTTAAAATGAAGCAAAAATTTCTAGTTTAGGTGAAGGGCAAAGGAAGAAAGAAAGTAGAGAAAGAGGTATATGAAAGACCCTTAAAAGCCTTCATAGCTATAAAAGCTTTTAAATGTTTGCTTTAATCTGCCATCTGCTCTTTAGCTGGTGCTGTATTGTAAGACAGCTGCCCCCGACACCGCGTCAGCCACAAGTCAAAATCTATTCAGGACTGAAGAAACCGTTTTCTCCCAACAAGAATTGCTCAGACAGTCTATTAGAGAGACAGATCAGTAAACATCTGGTCTGATGATCCGTAATGCTCTATTAGAATGAACAAGATTTGATAGACTCATAAAGATGGCAGTGATTGGGTTTATGAGAAATGATACATGGAAAGCCTCACAAAGTACATTCAAGCCGGTGTTGAAGTATGAAGAAAAGAGGAGGTATACCCTTAACTCAGGAACACCCTGGTTTTTGTTAAGAAACAATTTATGGCTTAATGGAATCCTTTAGAAAACTACAGTCATCCCTCGGTATCCATGGGGGATCAGTTCCAGGACCCCCCCAGGACACTAAAATCTATGTATACTCAAGACCCTTATATAAAATGGTGTAGTCCAGTAGCTGTACCCGCAAGTTCTGAATCCATCCATGGTTGGTTGAATCCACAGATGAGTAACTCGTGGATACTGAGGCTGATGCTATTAGAAGAATAATGAGGTCTGTGGAGAACAGCCATGTCATGCCAATGGTAAAGCAAGGCTAAGTCCAAAGTCTCTTTTTTTAACATCTTTATTGGAGTATAATTGCTTTACAATGGTGTGTTAGTTTCTGCTTTATAACAAAGTGAATCAATTATACATATACATATGTTCCCATATCTCTTCCCTCTTGCATCTCCCTCCCTCCTGCCCTCCCTATCCCACCCCCCTAGGTGGTCACAAACCACCTAGCTGATCTCCCTGTGCTATGCGGCTACTTCCCACTAGCTATCTATTTTATGTTTGGTAGTGCATATATGTCCATGCCACTCTCTCGGCCCTTACCATAGTGCCTATCCTATTCTATAAATATTTGTTGAACAGTGTGGAGGTATAGGAAGAGATACTCATTTCTATAGAGACACAGTCTGTTAACCTCTATTTTTTTTCTCTTTCAATTCTTTTATTGACTTTTTTTTTTTAGCTCTACAGAGGTATAATTGACATACAGAAAATTGTACACATTTAATGTATAGGCATACCTTGGAGATAGTGTAGGTTTTGTTCTAGACCACTGAAATAAAGTAAATACTGCCATAAAAAAACTTGATTGCTTTTAATTAACTTTGATTTTTCTGTCTCATCTTTTGATGTCTACAGAAGAAAACAATAACAAATCATTTAATAATGTCCCAGTCCTTTCTACTGGGAAATACAACCAGACAGACTTCCTCATATATTGTTTTGAGTAATGTGAATCCCCGTGATTTTTTTTCTCTGAATAGTGTGTTTAAAAGAAGAAAATAACAAACAATGACCTTTGAAAGATGATTTTATTGAGTGGTGGGTGGGAATTGCCAAGAGGAGAAAGGGCATACGTTTGGAAAATCTGTATATTTTAATAAATAACGATGTAAGTTACTTCCTCATATTCTTGCTAAAGAAAAAGACTCTGTTACTTGAAAAACAAAAACTGGATCAGAGCCTACACCCCACAGACAAAAATACTGATGGCTGTATGTAAGTAAGAAAGAAAGTAAATATTCCCTCTTCCTGGGCAAAAAAAAAAAAAAGCTATTCAGGGCACACCTGGAATTCTGGGTTTCTCTCTAATTTGGATCTCTAAAAACTATGTTTTGAGCTGTATTCTAGAGGAACACTAGAAGTTTCTGCCTCGCTGTACATTCAAGATTCAGAACGAGGATTAAAGATGGAGGGAGGGAAGATTCCATGCCAAATAACTGCTAAAACAAAGGAAAGCAAAGATTTTTTTTCTTAATTGGAGAAGTCTAATTGACTCAGAAAAATACATGAGACCCTTCACTACTCCACAATCCAGTTTGCTCCTCTGAGGGGCAAGGACCCCCTCCCTACCCTCCCCGCACTGGCAGTACCACTTGAGACTCAGATGAGATCCTGACACCTGGGAAGGCCCTTGGTTAACTATAGAGCATGTGAGCAAGATGAGAAATTGTCTCTTGTTTTCCAGAAACTTCCACAGCAAGGTCTCACACTTAGCAGGCGCTCGGATGTTTGCTAAATGAAGTGGTCGGCTAGAGAAGGAAGGGTAAGTACCGTGTGGTATGACTTCGTCTAAGTTTCTTCATAAAGCAACCAACATCGAAAAAGTAATTCCCTACGGGGAAGGGACAATACAGTTTTCGACACATTTGCAGATATCAAAACTATCCTTATCAATAATACCTGTTTGGTTAGTTATCTATTTTATACATATCAGTGTATACATGTCAGTCCCAGTCTCCCAGTTCATCCCACCACCACCCACCCCCTGCCTTCTAATAAAAACCTGCTATATAAAATAAAATAAAATAAAATAAAATAAAATTCAAAAAAGAAAATCCTCCCTGGAAACAAACAAACAAACAAACAAACAAAAAACCTGTTTGGGCAGGGAGGGAAAAGTTTCACAACAAATAATTTGGGGTTGACTCAAAATGAAACGTTGCACCAGGTTTTGTTTTTAAGCATACACGATCCGCCCCACAGTTCCACACCACCAAAATCACACACACGCACAACGTGGTGATTTCTGCCCAGTTTCTTTAATAACAAACCCAGTTGTCACTTCTTATTATGGTTCCATCTTGACCCCGAGGCAAAGGAACCACACACCCTCTGGCAGGATTCCCTGACTATGTCCTGCTGGCTTCGGACGCTCAGGTCTCCTCCATGCCACTAGCTACGAGCTGTGAGGAACGCCCAAAAGAATCCCAGCTTTACTGCTTCAGAAAGAAGCCTGTGTCCCCCAGACCCAAGCGGCGATACCCCAGGATAAGAGGGAAGGCCCAGTCCCCCCCACTGGTGGCCTCAGCAGAGGGCTGTGCACAGCGGCCCCTCCTCCTGCCCCAGGGGGTGGAAAGGGACCCGCTGGCAGTGGGTGGGGTGGAGGGGTGCCTCGGCTCTGTCCCAGCCTGCCCAAATCCACCAGCTGCCCCTCGCGGCACAAACCCCTGTGACCAGGCTCCTTCTTTCTGCCATTTCCCTGGCTGAGATAAAAATAGCAACAGAGCCCAGAGAAACGGAAACAAGAGGGTGAGTTTCTGGACCAGCTGGACTTTAGGTTCTGCCAGGGAAAGAACTGTGGCTTTTCTATAAAATCAGCGTCGCTCACAAACACGCAGGTGTCCCCCGCAGGAAAGGTGTATCCTTCCTAACTTACGGTCACCACAGAGGGTGGGAGGGAGTAGTAGCCGCCCAGCAATCCCGCTCCACAGACCCTGGGGCCCCTGAGTGGCTCTTGAGTCTCTGGCTCTAGTCACACCTCCAGAAAGGAAGTTATCTGTTTGAAAGCACTCCCCCCGGAGATGTCAGCATACATACATGGTCTCCTTTGACAAACGGTTCAAAATAGTTCGATAGTCAAGAAAGTGCTACATCCAAGCAGGGGTGGGGACGTTAGAATTAGGAACAACCACCAGTAGCCACCTTCCAGCTGCGGGAGCGAATGGACGGCTGAGGCCCTGAGACGCACACATGCCCACCTGAGGGCTCCAAAGTAAACCTAATAGTCATAGCCAGAGTAAAGCCATTTACTAACAAAGCCAACCCTTTTAAAATAATTAATATAGGTGTCAAATATTAAATAAAACATCAATATCTACACGAGGGTCCTTGCCTTTTAACATTCAAGTTTTGACCATTTATGGGATGCCTTCAAAGTCCAATGACATACAGTAATTTGTTTTTTAATTTTTAATAACTGCTTTTGCTCATTATAAAATTAATACATGTTCATAACAGAGTATTTGGAAAGTACAAAGAAATTTTTTAAATTTAATAAAATCACCATTAAGTCTCCAAGATTTAATGCTATTTTGTTGCTACAAAATAGCAACAAGATTCTACGGTTAGGCAAACCAACAAAGGTTACATACACTTCCTTGTGTAAGTTATGCACTTAGCATCCAACTTTTGACGAGACGGATGGACCTGTCCATGGCATCAGAAGGTTTAAAGTGATGCCTCCTGACATCAAACGGGACTCCTGTGAGTGACTGCAGTTTGCTCCCAAATGAATACACTTAGAAAAAAACTGCAGGGATGAGGTTACATTTCTCAGAGAGCTCATTTCATAAAATAACAAACAAAACAAAACAAAAAAAACACATAAATTTGGGGCTTCCCTGGTGGCGCAGTGGTTGAGAGTCCACCTGCCGATGCAGGGGACGCGGGTTCGTGCCCCGGTCCGGGAAGATCCCACATGCCGCAGAGCGGCTGGGCCCGTGAGCCATGGCCGCTGAGCCTGCGCGTCCGGAGCCTGTGCTCCGCAACGGGAGACCCGCATCAGTGAGAGGCCCGCGTACCGCAAAAAAAAAAACATGAATTTGTAAAAGAGCTTAGAAAAAAAATACTGTCACTGTTTTCGTATCTCCTTTTCGTAAATGAGGCTGATGTGTCACCATAGACTGCTGACATTTTGCTAAAACTTGAGCCTGAATCTCACCAAAGGAAACCCAGACCACAGTGGAATAGATAGGAAACCAGATATTCAGAGCTTGTTGAAATATATCCCCCATATATACTGTATTTCCTTCCAGTCTTTTTTCTATGGACATATGTGTGTGGTGTATGTGTGCTCATGCATTTTATGGTTTACAACATATCATAATTTTGTGGAAGCCTGAATTTCAATCCTGCCCCTGGGAGATTCAATTAAATGGGAAGACCTCGGTCAGAGAAGTCCAGCTGGGCCACCCAGCATCTGCACCTCAGTGGAGCCTTGTTTCCCCATGGTGTCATGCATGGTGACACTTATGAAGTCACACGTGACTGGATTTTATAGCGAAATCACATGCTACTGTGGTGCCTGGGTGTCAACGAAGGTCTCAGAAACACACCTCCAGCAAATGCCAAGGGCTGACTGTACTTTGGGTGAATGTTTTTTTTTCTACTTGGATCACATGCTATCTTTTTTCCATTTATATCACTGTAATATGGAAGCACATAGATGCCTCATAAATCTTCTGTGCTATTTGGTATAAAGAGCGAGTCTCCAGGCACCAAACTGTATAAACACAGCTGGTATGCAGTAAAACTATTTAGATAACTAGTGTGTTTATTTTGTTCTTCCACAGTCTATCCTATAATAGTACCTAGTACACAGTAAATGTTTAATGAAAGATGAATATTATTAACTGTGACTATGAAATAATTTCTACAGGCCCAGAAAAAGTGCCACCGATATAATGGAAAATTACCAAATTATACTATGCAAAACTGATGTAGAGAGAAAAAAAAACAAGTCTCTGAAGAGCTACTTTATAGTTCTAGGATATAGTTCTGCATGCTCACCGGGCAGCCTGGCTCAGCAGCGACACCGTGTGGTGAGAGATCTCTGATCCCCAAAAGCACAGAGTATTCTACAGGAAGCAAGAAGCAGAGAGCCAGGGAGGTGGATGGACCTAGAATCTGTCACACAGATGAATTAAGTCAGAAAGAGAAAAACAAATACCATATGCTAACGCATATATATGGAATTTTAAAAAAATGGTTCTGAAGAACCTAGGGGCAGGACAGGAATAAAGACACAGACGTAGAGAATGGACTTGAGGGCACGAGGTGGGGCGGGGGAGGGAGGGTAAGCTGGGATGAAATGAGAGTGGCATGGACATATATACACTACCAAACGTAAAACGGATAGCTAGTGGGAAGCAGCCTCATAGCACAGGGAGATCAGCTCGGTGCTTTGTGACCACCTAGAGGGGTGGGATAGGGTGGGAGGGAGGGAGACGCAAGAGGGAGGAGATATGGGGATATATGTATATGTATAGCTGATTCACTTTGTTATACAGCAGAAACTAACACACCATTGTAATTATACTCCAATAAAGATGTGAGAAAAAAAAAAGAAAGAAAAAGAACAGCCAGCACAGGCATCTAATCCAAAAGGCAGGTGAGAAACCTAAAGATGGGCCGTATGTAACAGGTGACGGGATGCCAGGATCCTCTCCGTGTAACTAAATTCCATGGGGAGCAAGGAGATCGATTAAGAAGGCTCAGAATAGAAAGTACGATCCAATTCCATTCCCAATCTGGCATCCGTATCTATAATACTCAGCCACCAGCACAATGACGAGAAGGTGTTCCAAAATGTCTCGGCATCAGAAAGACGTGGAGGACTCGCCCAGCTGCCTCCAGAAAGAGCAGCACAGCTGGTGAGTAGCCACCTTTACACTTGCACAATGGTCCTTCAGAGCACTTGTATTCCAGGAAAACACACTTCTGAAACCCTGAATTCTTGCACTTCCTTCTACAGCAGATTCAGGGTCTTCTAAGAGGAGTTAACAAACATTAAGAAATAAGGACATACATATGTAACAATCATACTTTCATTCACGCACTCAGTTCCTTGGGCTCCCACAGTAAAGCAGAATTCAGAGAGAAGCAGTTGGGAGGGAAAGTAGTCCATAGGATAGATACCTAAGATCAACCAGACCAAGTGGAGGGCCCGAAATGAGAAGTGAACATCGCTCAAAATTACACTTTTCCAAAGTGTTTATATAATAAAGGGCTTGGTCGGCTTGGGGTCTGTGTGGCGTGTTTGTGTATGTGTATATAGAATAAATATTTGCTTTAATATTGTTCAAGCTTTGCATTCCCATGGTTTGTGAATGGGGGTTACCAATGAATAGGAGAAAATGTATCCTCCCACCCCCAGGCAGTTTAAAGAGCCAGAAGGACAAAAATATGAAGCATCTACTGTGTATGGTAATATACACAGACACACAATACAAAGCCTTAGGTATTTCAGGTTATGCCCATTCTAAAGGAGATGGAAAAACCTAGAATTCCAACCCTTTGCTCACAGGACAGAGAGCAGGTCACTCTTTCCTCTCCATTGCGACGTCCAAGAGTCAGGAGGCCCAAGTCCCAAGACCAGCATGCTGACAAGAACTCATGGGAAAGGTCAGGGAGCACTGCCAGGGGTGAGCCTGGGTCTAGCCCGCTCCCTGACCTTGCAGCAGGCAGGCACCCCTCACAAGTCCAGCCTCAGCCCTCCACGCTCAGGAAAGGAGGGAGAGGGAAGGTCTAGGAGAGTGACAGCCACCTCCCCTAGGGACCAGAAACCCTCACCCTAAAGGCTCTGCCCCATCCCTCCAAGGTGGGGGGGTCTATAAATGGGTCCTCTTTAAGTGTTGAAGCTCTGAGGACTGGCTTTATTTTGATACTTTTTAATAAGTCACAGAACAGAGCTGTTGCTTCTCCTTCTATTAACACATAAAACAGAGATAAATGATGTGGAGCTTTGAGGCCTGAGATGAAGGTGCAAACAAAAGTCATACCATTAATCCCCAAGAACACCCATTAAGAAGAGGGCAAGGCTTCACAGCAACGAAGAGTAGCCCCCGCTCCCTGCAACCAGAGAAAAGCCCACGCACAGCAACGAAGACCCAACATAGCCAAAGATAAAATAAGTAAAATAAAATTTAAAAAAAAATTACTTAGTCGTTTTAGACCAGGCACCAGACCGTTATTAGGCACATTACACACTTTTAACTTATTCAATCTCCCAACAACACCAATAACATAATAATAATAATTGCACTAAGGGGTTTAATGGGGTTTTTTATTTGTTTGTTTGTTTGTGGCTATGTTGGGTCTTTGTTGCCGTGCACTGGCTTTCTCTAGTTGCAGAGAGCAGGGGATACTCTTCGTTGCGGTGCGTAGCCTTCTCATTGCAGTGGCTTCTCCTGTTGCAGGGCACGGGCTCTAGGCGCACAGGTTTCAGTAGTTGTGGCACGTGGGCTCAGTAGCTGTGGCTCACGGGCTCCAGAGCGCAGGCTCAGTAGTTGTGGCACACAGGCTTAGTTGCTCTGCAGCATGTGGGATCTTCCCGGACCGGGGCTTGAACCCATGTCCCCTGCATTGGCAGGCGGATTCTTAACCACTGCGCCACCAGGGAAGTCCCTGGACTAAGGTTTAAATAATACAATTTACACAGAACTTCCATATATACAATTTCATCTAGTCCTCAAATAATTCTGTAAGGTATCCAAATCCTAAACGCTCTCAGATTCTGTATGTCTTCCCCAAGTGAGCACATCCCACCCAGAGAACTCATAGCTCTAGTCTCTTCTGAAAAGTAAGTTTGCCAAGGGGCAGAGAATAACCCAAAAGAGAATTCCTCCTCTTTTAAAACGGTTCGGATAGAGGGTATAATTTGTTCTTTTCCAGGTAAAGCAGGGAAGTTTGGTGTTTAGAGTCACCTGGACTATTAGGTATTTGCTAAAACTATACAGTTACGTCACTAAACTCACAAATTTCCCCATTTAGGGGAGACAAACAGAGATAGTCCCACAAAATAATTTGCCACAGTCAACAAGAATTTGACAGCTTGGCAAAGCAAAAAGATTGAGAAGACACACCTGGAGAATGTGGCAACCTGCCCAACCAGGTAGCAGCCACAGGCATCAAATGCAGACAAAAGGCCAGGAAAATTCCTGAACACAAGGGATCCCAACTCCATGACATTTTCCCTTTACACAAAAGTAAAAGATATCAACTGAAATCCAGAGCCCCTTTTGCCACAAGATGGCAGACTTCAGCACAAAAGAAACAAAAGTTGTGATTTCCCCATCCAAAGATTCCCCGAGGAAGGTCCAAATCAAAACAAAGGCTTTTAATCCCAACTGAATAAACTGCGGTTTCCAAATACACTCTTGACACATAGAAGAGTGACCTTTTCCCCCCCTCAAGTGGAAAGGGCCACATAACTTTAAGACACAACTCCCTCTAAACTCCAATGTTCTTCTCTCCCTCCCTTACATAAAACACCAAAGAAATTAGTTCTACTTGGACAACTTTAAGACGGTTTCAAAACCTGAAGTCAAAATAGAAATGGAAAATCAAAACAGAAAACAAAATTGAAATCCACTGCAAGGCAACGACTGAGGGGTCACCGTTCTGAAGACGGGCACCTGAGGAGGTCCCTTCCCAGCCGAGCATACACTCACCTCAGCTGCCGACAGCAAGTAAAGAGGTGTTAAGGCAGGAACATGTTTTGCGTCACAGCTTAGGCCAAGCGTCGTCAGGATCTCCTTAAGGACTTCGTATCTTCTAAAATTGCTTGATTTGAGCAGGTTAAAATCCTCTTGTGTTTGCACTACTGGAGAGCTGGGAGGTAGTTCCAGGTGCACCTGAGGGAAAAAGACACCACGATGTAAATCAGAGGCACTTAGCGACATAAAGAAAAGCAGTGGCTTTACTACTTTTTCTGAAAACTTGAACATGAATCCTTCTAATTATCAACAGTATATAAACCTGGAACCTGAATATTTGGTAAGGAACAACAAGCAATAAAAAGATTCGAGGGGGGCTTCCCCGGTGGCGCAGTGGTTGAGAGTCCGCCTGCCGATGCAGGGGACGCGGGTTCGTGCCCCGGTCCGGGAAGATCCCACATGCCGCGGAGCGGCTGGGCCCGTGAGCCGTGGCCGCTGAGCCTGCGCGTCCGGAGCCGGCGCTCCGCAACGGGAGAGGCCACAACAGTGAGAGGCCCGCATACCTCAAAAAAAAAAAAAAAAAAAAAACAC
>NW_020174642.1:5400095-5446232 GCF_003031525.2 Neophocaena asiaeorientalis asiaeorientalis
AAAAAAAAAAAAAAAAAAAAATCGAGGGAGCCCATTAAAATCACGGCTGAAAAGATCTGGTGGAAATGACCCCGGATAGTAACTTTCCAGGTCCCGAATTTTATCACTAGTCAGTCATGGGACCTTGGGCAAGTCACTTAACGCGGTTATACGACGACAAACATTTAGGAACGTGGCTGTGCTGAGGACCCAAGTACAGTTGCTGCTGAACTGGGGGAGGCACAGTGGGTCATGCTCGAAGCTTCTATTCCACCTACTGGTCATAACTCCTGGGGACAGGAGTGGCCTTAGTCACCGCTTTAAGAGTGTTTGCAGGAATACACATAGAGGAGTGGGGTTTGGCGGACTCGAGAAAGGGCTGCCCCACCTCCCTCCTTCACCTGATAAGACTTGGAATTTCATGTATTTAGTTCAGGCTTTGTTGTACAGTTAAAATTAGAGTCGTTCTGGGACTTCCCTGGCAGTCCAGTGATTAAGACTCCACACTTCCACTGCAGGGGGCGTGGGTTCGATCCCTGGTCAGGGAACTAAGATCCCAACACACCAGAACTTCTAGCTGACTCAAACTAGAACCTTCCTATCAATGGTCTGTGTTTTGGTACGAAGGAAGGTACTAGAACTTTTGGCTCTGTTGAGATGAGATTTTAACTGGGCATTAGCGCCTGGAGGATGCCAGAATACTCAGTACTCAGAAGGGCAAACTGACCATGTTTTATTTTACTTCGCTTTTGCCAGGGGTCAGCTGTGGGATTCTACTGCCTGCAGGGCACCCGGCTGACGTTATAAGAACATTATAATAAAATGAAAAGTATACTGCTAGGGGCTTCCCTGGTGGTGCAGTGGTTAGGAATCCACCTGCCAATGCAGGGGACAGGGGCTTGAGCCCTGGTCCGGGAAGATCCCACATGCCGCGGAGCAACTAAGCCCGTACGTCACAACTACTGAACCTGCGCTCTAGAGCCCGTGAGCCCCAACTACTGAAGCCCGCGCACCTAGAGCCCGTGCTCCACAACAAGAGAAGCCACCGCGATGAGAAGCCCACGCACCGCAACAAAGAGTAGCCCCCGCTCGACACAACTAAAGAAAAGCCCGCGCGCAGCAACGAAGACCTAACGCAGCCAACAATTAATTAATTAATTTTTTAAAAAAAGTATAGTGCCAGCCTTCAGGCAACTTAAAATCTCTCAATTCCCACTCAAACCTTAACCAAAACAAAAATACTGCCCAAATATACTGTCTAAAACAATCCGATTGTTGAAAGTTGAAGCCAATCTGAAAAGTTTGCAGAGGACTGTCCAGCAGAGTCCCCACATTCCAGCGGGCCAGCTGAGGGCTGCCTGCTTCACCCACAACTGACCCTGTTGCCCACGAGCAGCAGGGGAGTCTGTCCTCTAAACAGCCCTAGAAAAGGAAGGAGGCATAAAAGCGAACTCCTTTAAGGTATACGAATCCTACTGTGTGTCCTTCTACCGTGCATTCTTACCCAAAACGTGTGCCTCTCATCTCCAGGGGTCAAAGCCAGTGCTGGGACGGACGGTCAGCATGGCAACGGGTCACATTTAATTCACCTGAGCACGTGACTGTCCGGAGATTACCTCTTACATGTGGCAGAAGTCAAAAGAGCCAAGTTCTGTCCCCACCTGGGCCCAAGGAGGGGGGTGAGTGTGGTTAATGGCCAATGTACTCCCTGGGCTGAGTGAATACACCCAGGGTAGGGTGCTACAGAAGTCCCTGTCACAAGTGAGAGATGCCGAGGATGAAAAGGAGAGCTCCCGCTACGAGCAGGCCTCCGGATTCCAGGAGGTGAGAGAAAGCACAGCTGTCGACATTGTGGGCAAAGTGTGATTGTCGGTTTCAAGGTTAGGTGCTTCTACAACAGCAGCGAGAAGAGAGGCCGTCTGGCTCTGCACCTCAAAACGGCCACCAGGGCTTGCCTGGTGGCACAGTGGTTGAGAATCTGCCTGCTGATGCAGGGGACATGAGATCGAGCTCTGGTCTGGGAGGATCCCACATGCCGCGGAGCAACTAGGCCCGTGAGCCACAACTACTGAGCCTGCGCATCTGGAGCCTGTGCTCAGCAACCAGAGAGGCCCATGCACCGCGATGAAGAGTGGCCCCCGCTTGCCACAACTAGAGAAAGCCCTCGCACAGAAACGAAGACCCAACACAGCAAAAATAAATAAATAAAATTAATAAACTCCTACCCCCAACATCTTCTTTAAAAAAACGGCCACCAGTGCATGTGTGTGCCACACCCACCCTCCTGGTCCTCTGGCTGTGATGCTGTTACCATAGTGATAGGCCCATTTCTGTAACTTGGCTTCGTCTACAATTAAGGCATTTAGACAAGCCCCAAAGCCAAAACTAAAAACGTCTCCAGTCACAGACAGGATGGTGGGTGCTACTGGCATCTAGCAGGCAGTGCTGCTAAAACAACCCCACAACAAAGAAGGAACCGGTCCGAAATCTCAACAGTGCCATGGTTGAGAAACTCTGCTATAAAAGTAGAACCACTTCTGCTATGTGCTAAGCTAATTAAGAACACAAAATATTTCAAATCCATTTCACAGGCTCGATTTGCACAACTTCATGCCAAACTCCTGGTCCATTTGATAAATCGAATGTCAGCATTAACCCACAGCCTTAAACCTTCCCTGCAAAGCTGATCAGCAGGACAGTCCATCAAAATTTCCTTTTTCTGTACGACGGTGAATGCCTTGCCTAAGGTCTCAGTGTTAGCTCCCCGGCTGTGAGACCACCACCTACTGAGCAGCTGTGGTTTGTTTTGTCCTTGAAGTCGTCCTCTTACTGGGTTACATCATTGCCCCATTTATTACAAAAATGAAGGCTATGAAATTGAACAGGGAAAGAGGAAACTAACCAGCCTGTGCTAATATTTATTGGTTGACCTCGGCAGCAAGGTGTGGTAGTGACACGGGCCTGAGGAGAAAACAGTGACCCTGTCACACAGAGACTGGAAGTCATTGAAAATCAAAAATGACATTCTAATCCCCTGCATCTGATTTTTGAAGCTGCATCATATTGCCTTTTATCCTAGGGCAATGCACGCATATCAAATTTTATGACAGTAACGGGGTCAATTTAAATGGTACAGCAAGCAGATTTGCTGTGTGACTCAGAGAAATGGATCGCCAACAGTGCCGAATCAATTTTCTAGTACAAGTCTGTGCACGGGTGGTAAAGTTCGCTGCTGAAAGCTGAAATGCGGCTCTAGGAAGTCAGGTTTCTAAGTGGATTTTCTGAGTTAGTATAGTTACCATATTTGCAGACAAAAAGATAAGAGGAACTTTATTAGGCCTCCAAAAACTAATTCATGTAGTTTGCAGCCCACGTGAAACCTGCTTGCGTTGTACGTGTTCATCTGTGGACACGTTCGTGCCCCCTTAAAGAATGTTTGGTCAGAAAACCCAAGAGACTTAATTTCTAGGAGGGCTGGAGAGACGCACAGCATATGAAATGAAACCATACCAAAAAAAAAAAAAAAGGAAACAATTCTTTAACTCAATAAAAAGATCCCTATAACAACACAAAATCTGTTACACTCATCCTGGGAACCATTCTGGGCAAACCATCTACATCTACTTAGTCTTCTCATCAGATCATCAGGGACTTCCCTGGTGGTCCAGTGGTTAGCACTCCACACTCCCAATTCAGGGGGCCCAGGTTCAACCCCTGGTCAGGGAACTATATCCCGCATGCCACCACTAAAAGATCCTGCATGCCACAACTAAGACCCAGAGCAGCTAAATAAGTAAATATTCAAAAAGGAAAAAAAAACTTTTGCCCAAAGGCATTAAAAGATTTGCAGTAAATGATCAAGAATTCTGAAGTAGTCTATCCTGCTACCATTTGCTTAAACAAACAGAAAGCTCAAAAGAAAAAGAATGCGGGGTGGGGGTGGGGGGAGAGAGAAACAGCAGATGAATCAAAGGAGCCCCCTTAGCAGGGGAAGGGAAGTAAAATTTTCCTTTTATCTCTGTTTCCATTTTTTCTTACCTACGTATTCATTTGCTATAAATCGAAATCACTTCAATATTCTCTTATTTGAAACTGTTCTCAGCACTTAGATTTTAAGACGGACAAATCATAAAGGAATTGAGGACCTGAAGGTGTTTTCCACACTCACTATCCCAGCAGCTGGTGAGCATTCACAGAAACCGCTGACAATATTTTAATGCGATAGTTACTACTGTTTGCAATTACCACCCCAAGGCACTCAATTCCCTTCATTAAATAACAGTTCGATTATATTAACTCAAGTGTGCTTTGAGGCAAGAGAGTGGGGGACTGATGGATTTTAGAAAGAGTATTACCAGTGTATAGATCAAGACAAGAAACAAGTTCTGGCTAATTCTTGGTTAACCAGCAATCTTTAATTAGCCATAATACCTTCTGCCTCGTTCCTCCATCACAAGTATTTTGGTGAAGCGGGATATCCACAGGAAAACCTGCTGCTCACCAGCAGCAGGAATTCCCAGCCAAAAGCCAGAAGTACCCCCCCGGCACACAGACTCTCCAACCTTGCAAAGTCCGTCCTTCGAGAGCGTACCCAATCAAAGAGACCCAAAGATCCTGACACGGATGCCGGCCTGCGTACCTGGCAAAGCACAGCTTCTCCTCCACGGGTTCCGAAAGGCACCTGCACAACCATCCTGTCCTCGTCCTTGTTGTCCAGGTGGCCCTGGAGCTTGCCCAGGCTGAGGGGCTCCCCGGGGCCCCCCTCGTAAACGCAGCCGCTGCTCAGGACGCTGAGCCTCACCTGGCTCCAGTCCGCCTTGCAGAAAACCAAGCTCTGGACTGTGTCCTGCAGTGCGGCCTTCCTGGTCACCTGGAAGCCAGCAAGCGTGAAGGGCGATGACAGGCCCAGGACCTTCCCTCCCTGAGAAAGATAGGCCATGAACCTCCGGGACAGGTCCTCAGGGACGGACTCCCTTGTGGCAATGACCACCAACAGGCAGTTGTCCGGCCATGGGTCCCTGAGAGCACTTTCCAGCGGCAGGTGGTAGAGAGTGTAACAGTTGGTGTCCACGCAGTCGGCCAGAGCTGACCGGACTTGCTGGAGCCGGTCCAGGGCGTCCTGGGAGTCGGACCCCACGTAGAGAAGGATGTTGGGTGCCTTGCCCGTGAGGTTGACCCTCCTCTGTTCTCTCTTGGGGCAGAGGTCATACGCGATACCCTCCAAACCACTGCTGTAGTCGTAGGGAAGATCTGGAATGTTCTCTGCAGAGGCAAACTTGACGGATTCGATGGTGCTGTTCTCAAGCTCCAAACACTCGTGGCAGCTAGAAAGATGGAGGTGACAGTGCTCGACGGAGCCCACGCCTCTGTCGCTCTCCCCGGCAGGCTCGCCCCCAAGGGCACCGCCTTGCCCCTGCGTGGGTGCAGAACCCAGAACCTGGTGGTCCTCTCTACCTATGTGCTCCATAGCCTCCAGCTCAGGCTTGCTCTCAACAGAAGGTTCAGGCTGGGGCTCTAGGAGCTGGGCTGGCGTGTCTGAGGCCTGATCCTTAAGTTCCTTCAGAGCAGAGTCGTGCAAGTGGACAGCTAAAGAGGACAGAGAAGACAATCCATCAACCCTCGGGTTTGTCACGCAGCTCAGCTCAGAACCTCAGGGCACTCTCTGCGCTGCACGACCTACATTCCAGGGCAGCCCTCATTCCCCCCACCCCCAACTCTGAGGCCTCCTTTGGGAACCACGTAACTGCTCCCACCTGCTAGGAGAGTGCCCCTGACAATCCCGAGTAAACTCGCACGTTTCCACACCTTCCCCGTACAGACCGGAAAACCTCAGACCCCCTTATTGTCTGGTGAAGAAAGTGAGATTCGGAGAGGTGATTTTGTCCACTTGCTTATAGATTCAATTTTGTGGCTATCAATCTCCTATATGATAATGAAACTCAAAAACAAGGCACATAGCTAGAGTCTATCCACGCATGCCCCAGGAAAAAGCCACTCTCAGGACACTTCATTGGATCAACCGGGGAGAAGGATCTTGCCAGTATCTTGACCCAGGTATGGAATATAAGTTTACAATCACTGATTCAAAAAACATTAACTGAGCACTTGCTAAACATCTGGCATGGTATTAGGCACATGCATATGGCCAATGGGGAAATGAAGTGATTTTCGCAAATTTCCAGAGCTGGTGACACTCATTGGCTCAAGATACAAATGAAAACTTCCTTGTAAGTCAATTATACTTCAATAAAATAAAATTTTAAAAGTATATGTGTACATCAGCTTCCCTGGGGGTGCAGTGGTTGGGAGTCCACCTGTCAGTGCAGGGGACATGGGTTTGAGCCCTGGTCCGGGAGGATCCCACATGCCATGGAGCAACTAAGCCCATGAGCCACAACTACTGAGCCTGCGCTCTAGAGCCCGCGAGCCACAACTACTGAGCCTGCGTGCCACAACCGCTGGGGCCCATGTGCCTGAACCCCGTGCTCCGCAATGGTGGGGGGACCACCACGGTGAGGGGCCCGTGCACCGCAGTGGGGAGTGGCCCCTGCTCTCCGCAACTGGAGAAAGCCTGTGCGCAGCGACGAAGACCCAACGCCACCGGGAGTGAAATTAATTGATTAATTAATTAATTAAAATTATATATGTGTATACATATACATAAAAAAGACTTACATGGACACGGAAAGCCTACTTTTAAGCCTAATTAAGGAAGAAAATTTTGCGTGTTTCCTGAAAAAAGATGTGTCCCAAAATGATGTAGTATATATGTTTTAAGTTAAAAGAACTATTAGATTTAGAACTTCATAGTAACACTGGCTATGCCTTCCGTTCCGTTGAACTATGGTCTAGAAACCAGTTATACTGTATTAGAATGTGTGAAATAAATATTATATGGGTTCTAAATTTGCATGCCATTTCGTGAACAATGCAATTATGGGAAATCCTTGTTTAAGAATCTGAAAAGCACTAATGATATAGTCAGGGATAAGTACCTCAAAAAAAAATAACTGACACATGTATGAATGTTATACTATTACGGTTCTATCCAAACTGCTGGCTGAATTAAGCTGCATGCAAGCATTGCCCTTAAGTCATACCGAACAACAGTCCTTAAGCTCATAACTAAGGGCATACTGCTATGATGAAAACATTTCCTAAGAAGACTTACAAACGATCTTTTGGGGTATCAGTCCATTAGCCACCTGGAGTCTATCTTCAAGGAACGCCACTCCCAGCTTGCTGAAGTCATCCACACTTGCTTTGGCGATTAACTGATAAGGATCCCCAGGTCTGCAAGCTAACGGCAAGCAACAATCCGACCACTTCACAATCTGAGAAGAAGTGGGTGAGGGAGGAGGAAGAAAGGCAGGATGAGATTTTTCTTCTCTAAAATAACCAGATACTTTACTTTTCCCTTCAACTCCCACCACTATATTACAGTCAAACAATGAATTACTGGATAGTACATTTTAACATCAAAGATGTCCTGGTTCAAACATTCTCATTTCTACTTAACAGGGCTTACAAAGCACTAGATGTACTCTCTCATTTAAAAGTAATTGAAGTCTTAACTGCTTTTCAAGGGACTAAAAGGGGAAAGGGCCATTCCCTACATGCTGGAAAGACATAAACTTGCCCTTCACTAACAGGAAATAGGAGAGAACAAGCCCGCAATATCCAATGATTCGTGGATGTTCATTCACCCTTAGATCCGCTTTTCTCAAAGTGGGGTCCAAGACCCACTACAACAGAACTCCCCGGGAGCAGATGAAAACTTCATGTTCCTGGGCACTACTCTCTGTCTGGTGCTTCAGACTCTCTGGAGTTGCAGCCCAGGAATCAGAAGTTTAAACATGCTTCCCATTGATTCCTGAATGTGAGAGCAACTGTCTCCAGAGAACTCCGGCCTGTCGCAGTTCACATTTCCACCACAAGGGGGACAGGGAAAATGAGAGTAGACAAAGCTCAGTCCTTTAAGCCAGCGGTCCCCAAACTTTTTGGCACCAGGGACCAGTTTCGTGGAAGACAATTTTTCCACGGACCGGAGTAGGGGGGATGGTTTCGGGATGACTGAAGCACATTACAGTTACTGTACACTTTATTTCTATTATTATTACACGGTAATAGATAATGAGATAATTATGCAACTCACCCTAATGCTGACAGGAGGCGGAGCTCAGGCAGTAATGCAAGCGGCGGGGAGCGGCTATAAATACAGATGAAGCTTCACTTGCCCATCCACCGCTCGCTCACCTCCTGCTGTGTGGCCTGGTTCCTAACAGGCAATGGACCAGTACCGGTCCGTGGCCCAAGGGTTGGGGGGCCCCTGCTTTAAGCCTTCCGGTGTTTATGAAAACATTTGAGACTGGGACAAGAAGGGGAGCCCCTTGGGGTTGGGAGCCTGGCTCTGGAGCCCTAGATCTGGGTCTGGGTCAAAGTCTGCTAATCGTCTCAGAACCTCTCAAGTCTCAGCTTCTTCATTTCATAAAACAGGAATAATGATAGTACCCATCACTGTATAGGTTTGTTATGGTAATGAAATTAAAGAGTCTATGTAATGCCCCCAGTAGAAAGCTTGGGACAGAAAAAGTGTTTAATTAATGGAAACTGCTATTATTAGAATGTGGCTTTAAAAGCAATATTGAATATAGTGGTCCTTTTCCAAGATGCCAAGAATAATTTCCCTACTTCCCAAAATCTTCTCAGGGATGTCCTGCCCCAAATTTCATGATCAGAGATATATACTTTTGAATTTCATTTTTTATATTGTTAGGTTAGGTTTTTAGAACTAACTCTTGCTGAAAACAATTTTAAAATGCTGGATATGGACTTCCCTGGTGGTCCAGTGGTTAAGAATCTGCCTTCCAATGCAGAGGACGCAGATTCAATCCCTGATCAGGGAACCAAGATCCCACATGTCACGGGGCAACTAAGCCCTCGTGCTGCAATTACTGAGTCCGTGCCACAACTACAGAGCCCAAGTGCCACAACTAAGACTCGACTCAGCAATAAATAAATAAATAAGTAAATGCTGGATAAATAAAGAAAACATCATTTTAAAAGCACTGGACAATTGAATAGATAATGAACTTCCGGGCCAAATGCCAGGGTAAATCCTGAACCTACAGAGGTAAGGGGAATTCCCACAAGCCAAGGAACTTTGGCCCTGAGGTTACTTCTTATCCAGGAAACCTGGGATTTAAAAGTCAGGGCCCATAAATTAATTAATTAAAGTCAGGGTACAACTGGCATCAAGATAAACATATAGATCAATAGAATAGAACTGAGAGTATAGAAATAAACATATACGTTTGTAGACAACTGGCTTTGGACAAGGTTCCCAAGACAACTCAAAGGGAAAGAATCATCTTTTCAACAACTATGCTGGTACAACCAGATATCCACATGCAGAAGAATGAAGATGTACCCCTATCTCATAACATGTATTACCAGGTACAAAATTAACTGAAAATGGATCAAATCCTCAATGTAAGAGCTAAAAGTACAAAACTATTTGAAGAAAACATAGATGTAAATCGTCATGACCTTGGATCAGGCACTGGTTTCTCAGATAAGACACCAAAAGTACAAGCAACAAAAGAAAAAAATAAATAAATTGGACTTCATCAAAATTTTTCAGTGGGACTTCCCTGGTGGTGCAGTGGTTAAGAATCCTCCTGCCAATGCAGGTGACACGGGTTAGAGCCCTGGTCCAGGAAGATCCCACATGCCACAGAGCAACTAAGCCCGTGCACCACAACTACTGAGCCTACACTCTAGAGCCCAAGAGCCACAACTACTGAAGCCCATGTGCCTAGAGCCCGTGATCCGCAATAAGAGAAGCCACCACAATAAGAAGACTGTGCACCGCAACGAAGAGTAGCCCCCGCTCGTCGCAACTAGAGAAAGCCCGTGTGCAGCAACGAAGACCCGACGCAGCCAAAAATAAATTAAAAAACAAAACAAAACAAAACACTACAATGAGATACTTCATCCTCTACTAGGATGGCTAAAATCAAAAAGATGGACAATAGGGAATTCCCTGGTGGTCCAGTGGTTAGGACTCCACGCTTTCACTGCCAATCTGGTTCAGTCCCTGTCAGGGAACTAATATCTCACATGCCATGAAGCATGGCCAAAAAAAAAAAAAGATGGACAATAACAAATGTTGAGGATGTTGAGAAATCAGAACCCCAGTACACTGCTGGTAGAAATGTAACAGGGTGTACCCTCCTTGGAAGAGTTCATCAGTTCCTCAAAAAGCTAAACAGAGTTTCCAAAGGACCCAGAAATTCCACTCCTAGGTATATACCTAAGAGAACTAAAAATATACATCTACACACAACACAGGAACACAAGTGTTCATAGCAGCATTATTCATAATAGCCGAAGAGTAGAAATACCCCAAATGTCCATCAACAGATAAATGGATAAATAAAATGTATATATCCATACAATGGGATATTATTCAGCCATGAAAGGGAATGAAGTACTGATACATGTTACAATGTAGATGAATCTAGAATACATTATGCTAAGTCTAGGAAGCCAATCACTAAAGGTCGCATATTATATGATTCTATTTATGTGAAATATTCAAATCAGACAAATCTGTAGAGATGGAAAGTAGATTAGTGGCTCCCAGGGACAGGACCACCGGAGAGTGACCGAAAATAGGTACATATTTTTTGGGGGGCGGGGGTGATAAAAATGTTCCAGAATTAGATGGTGGTGATGACTGCACAACTACTGAATTGTAATTATACACTTTAAAAGGATGAAATTCATGGTATGTGAATTGTATCTCAATTTTAAAAGGAAAAAGAAAAGAGTCTGGAGTCCTCCAAGGTTCAACACTACCCCACAGAATCATTATGCCTTAGTATTTCGTTTTTCTCCTTAAAGAGAATTCAAACTGAATTTAACTTTTCTCCTTAGGCAAACAATAATTTTTTAAGTTGAGAAACAGTGTCTTCGAGGGAAAAATAATAAATGCAAGCCTTTATGGTCAAAAGGTCAACACTCACTAATCAGTCTAGCCTGTTTCGAGAAAGAGAAACCTCAGAGTTGTTAGCTCTACATGTAGCTTTCCCTCCCTTTTACCACCTACTTCTCCCACCTCCTCCCAGACATCCAGCCAGAGTGCGGAGGATTCACCTGGAGGGGCCAGCCTGACCATCGCTTCCGTAGGACTCTGCGTTTCAAATAGGACACCTTTGATCCAGGGTGAAGAGTTGAAGTCTACAATTCAGACAAATATTTAGTTGATTCCCAGCTTTGAGAATGCAGGAAGGATGTCAGCTCAGGAGGATGAGAAGATAAAGTATCGCCTTGGCAAGAGCTGACTTTTCAGATGAGGGTGAATGGGAAACATGAAAAGAAGCAATGCAATTCTGCCCAGAATTTAGTTGTTCAGACGTTGATGTAGCACCCTGCTGCAGCGGGCACTGGCGTGGAGCTGTGCCTCAAAGTAAGCACTTCCTGTAAAAGGAGCCAACAATGAAATCCTCACACCCAGGAGAGACGCAGGAGATAAAGCAAGGGGGGAAGGACAGGAAGCAGCCAGAGAACAATACATACACACGTCCCTGATCAAGTTTCTCAACTAGGCCGGCTGTTTCCTCACCTCAGTGCATTTCCTTTTTCTAGGAACGTGGTCCGTGAACCACAGACCATGCAAACTCCTCCAAGCAGCGCTGCGGCCCCGATCAAAGCAAAGCCGCAGTGTCCCCGGGACTCATCCAGGGTGTCTGCCATCCGCCCGGTGGCTAAAAGCAAACAGGCCACTTCCCATATGCACTTCCAACTGGAGACAAAGGGACAGAGGAAGAAAGGGGAAGTCAAGCAAAAGGCTTACTCCCCAAGATCAAAGGCAAAGAAGCCCTGGTCATCCCTAAACAAGGGGATGTCCTCCTCTCCTGTGCAGCCTGCAGAAAGCCCTTCCATAACCCGAGCTTGGGACTTGAGGCTGCAGTGACTACACTGATGTGTCCACTCCACCCAACTCAACACACACGTGCACCAGGAAGGGGATCCAGGGACCAACGGGATGGGGTTAAACTCTCTACAACAAATTGCCCTTCCCAAGGCTGCCTGCAGCAGGTGCAGAGCTGAAGTTCTGCAGCTAATCGGGCAATGGGAATCCCAACAACCAGTTAGGTGATGGTTAATCTATGTGTCAACTCAGCTAGGCCACGGTACCTGGACATTTGGCCAAACATCAGTCCAGAGGTGACTGTGAAGATATTTTTTAGATGTGGTTCACATTTAAAATGAGTCAGCTTTGAGTAGATTATCCTCTGTAATGTGGATGAGCCACGTCTAATCAGTTGAAGGCCTTACAAGAAAAAGACTGAGGTTCCCAGGGGAAGAGGGAATTCTGCCTCTAGACTGCCTTCACACTCAAGCTGCAACATCTATCTCCCCTGAGTTTCCAGCCTCCAGCCTGCCCTGCAGATTTGACACCACAATCACATGAGCCAATTCCTTAAAATAATCTCTTTCTTTCTGTTTCTCTCCCCCGCCACTTCCTCCCTCTCTCTCCCTATATATGTACACATATATGTATATGTATGTATGTGTGTATAATGCATGCACGCGCACACACACACACACACACACACACACCCTATTCTGTTTCTCAAGAGAACCCAGATAAATACAAGTTACAATCAGTTACCCTGAATAAGATCAATGTCACAGCATCGACACTGCTAATTTTCTGGCTCTTTGTTTCTCCTCTTACAAATCAGTATAATTACATGCTAGGTTTTTAAACATCTAGTAATGAATTGAATGAAGGAAGGCTAGACACTCAGAGATGTGAAGAATCTGAAACCAGGGGAGTAAGGGGAAGAGGTTATTTCTTACTTTCAGTTATTCTCAATGTCTTTTGGGTTTGAAAACAGAAAGGATACAGGAGTACTACAAAATTCATTTTCACTCTATTATTTAAAAAGATACTATGCACCATGGTGCTCTTAAGAGAAGGGTGTTGGAAAATCAAGTGACAGTGTAAGGGATATGACAAGTCCACAGCAAGCAAGAGCTGAAATAATAAAGTGACCCAGGTGAGACTTAAGGTAGTTCTGCAAAACCGTAACTGACCAGAAACTCAAGAAAAAGGGTGTTCTAATTTTCTGAATAAATGAGAGCTAATCAGAAAATAATAGAAATACCCTTGTCATAACCTTTTTCTATTATGTGTGTTCTTCTTCTTTTTTTTTTTTTAACTTTTTTCTTTTTGGCCATGCAGCTCACAGGGTCTTAGTTCCCAGACCAGGGATCGAACCCATGCCCCCTGCAATGGAAGCACAGAGTCTTAACCACTGGACTGCCAGGGAAGTCCCTATCATGTGTGTTCTTTAGATGCTCCATAAGTACCTGAGACCCAATGTCTACAGTGTACTGCACTAGCATCCCCAATTGTTCACTTTATATCCCTGCCCCACTTATGTTGGTAACCCGAGGAGGAGGAGAAGTTTTAACAGACATCCCAAGTGTTCTGGTTATCCACTGCTGGTAACAAACCACCCCAAAATTTAGTGGCTTACACTCATCATTTATTTTGCTCACAGATCTCAATGTGGGCAGAGCTTAACAAGGACGGCTCAACTCTGCTCCACAGGGCATCAGCTAGGATGGTTCAACTGGGCCTGGACGATCCACTTCCAAGGTGGCTTCCTCACACAGCTGGCAAGCTGGAGCCACCTGCCAGCTGGGAACTCAACTAGGACGGTCCACTGAGGATCTCAGTTCTTCTTCATGGGAACCTTGCCACAGGGCAGCTTGAGCTTCCTCACAGCATGGGAGCTGGGTTCCAAGAACCCAGGTGGAAGCTGCAAGGTTTCTTATGATCTAGCCTTGGAGGTCCCAGAATGTCTCTTCTACCACATCCTATTAGATAAACAAATCACCAAGGTCAGCCTAGATTCAAGAGAGGGGTATAAGACTCCACCTCTCAATAAGAGAAAGTTATTTGCAGCCGTCTTAAATCTACTACACTGAGTTTCAGCCAGCTCTCTCACTCCTCCACTCTGTGTGAGACGGACATGCTCTTCTGGTCTGGTCCCTGCAAGGGAAAGATGTGTGGAGCAGAGCCTAGAGAAGTCGCAGCTTGAAACAGCAGTAGCAAACCTGCTCAGCCTATGTGTGATATGAGCAAAAACAAAGATTTGCTGTTAGAAGCCACTGAAATTCTGAGGTCACCTGTTATTTCAGCAAAGCTGACTAAAACAATGTGCAAAACTGCATTCTTTACAGGGGTCCCTCCACCAGCCCCTCCTGCCATATTCCCTGTCTCCAGGAATGACCCACCATCCACCCCCAAATCCCTCATCATCTCATAAAAAGTTCCTACATCTGTCTCCGTCTCCCCTTCCTATTACCAATACTCTGTGAGGCTCGTCTCCGTTCCCACATGGAGTACAATCTGTTCCAGGTCTGCCTCCCTCCAATCCAGTCTCCAATCTGCCTGAATTGTGATCTTTCTAACGTACAAATCTGCTAATTCTGCTAAAAAAAATTTTTTAAAGGGAAAAGAAAACCAAAAAAGAATAATAATTTTTTTAAAAAAGAAAAGAAAAATGTTTTAGCCTACTGTCCATAGGATAAAGTCCAAATTCCTAATTAGTGCAAAGAAAACTTTTACAATCTGTGTATCCTGTGTATTTGCCATACTATTAAAGAACATTCAGTTTTGCTACACAAAAACAAGAACAACAAACAGCATGAAGATCATAGATATATTACGTCAGTAACTTTTAAGATGTGCTAAAGATAGGGGAGACAAAAGGAACATATGTGTGTTGAACATAGATAAAAGGGACAGAACAAAAGACAGTATTCCTCCTAAGCAGAAAGTCATGGATGGACCAAGTAAATCTTAAATATTAGTAAGACACAAATCATGCCACCTCCAGATTGACAGTTATGTCATCCCTAAATCAGCCACCCATTAGGGTCCCATGTATATTCTGCCTAGAAACACAGGTAAAATGCACAGCTTCTCGGCAGGTCACTAGTAAGCCACAGCTCTTCCAGGCGTACATGTCCCAAATCTCTCCAACAGAGCAAGTGTGTGCCCGCCACAGGCATCCTCCATCTGCCAAGTCCCCTGTTTAACCTCAACTCTGGTCCTTGTAACCACACCCTCGGCGTGGAAGGCAGATGCAGCAGAGAGAGACAGGATGTGTGAACACTGCCTAGCTCAGGATTCAGGGGTGCAGTCCTTCCATCCCTCGGCCACCCATCTAAGTGTTAACGGACCCCAGAACTGTCTGTTTCTTGCTGTACATTTGGAATCGATTTAATAAACTGTGCAGTTTGAGCATCTTAACTTCTTCTGTGAGCCTCTCTATTCTGTGACCGCCGGATAACCTGCGTGGTAATGTTCTGGAAAGCTATCGCTGCATCAGGGTAACTTCCCACATAACACTCCAGCCCCATCTTTCCCCTCTGGCCTTCTTCCGAGCCAATCCCCCAACTCATGCTAATTAGACTCCAACTGTACTGAACTGTGTGCAGTTCTCCAGGTACAAATGCTGTGTGCTTCTGCATCTGCTGTTCTGACTGAAGCCTTAGCCTCCTTCTTCACGTAATTCCTGTCTTTTCCTTAAAGACTCAGATATCGGGCTTCCCTGGTGGCGCAGTGATTGAGAGTCCGCCTGCCGATGCAGGGGACACGGGTTCGTGCCCCGGTCCGGGAGGATCCCACATGCCGCGGAGTGGCTGGGCCCGTGAGCCATGGCCGCTGAGCCTGCGCGTCCGGAGCCTGTGCTCCGCAACGGGAGAGGCCACAACAGTGAGAGGCCCGCGCGTACCGCAAAAAAAAAAATTTTTTTAACTCAGATATTACTTCCCGCCCCTGGAACATCCTTCCTGACGCCACCACATCTGGATAGATTCACCATCACCCCCATACTCGCTTTCCCAGAGCACTCTTCACAATGAACTTTTTTTTTTTTTTTTCCGGCACGCGGGCCTCTCACTGTTGTGGCCTCTCCCGTTGCAGAGCACAGGCTCCGGAAGCGCAGGCTCAGTGGCCATGGCTCACGGGCCCAGCCACTCCGCGGCATGTGGGATCTTCCGCGACCGGGGCACGAACCCGTGTCCCCTGCATCGGCAGGCGGACTCTCAACCACTGCGCCACCAGGGAAGCCCCACAATGAACTTTAATTGTTCCTTTCCTTAGCTGTCTTCTCCCTGACACTGTGAGCTCCTTAAGATGACCGTGACTGTCGTCTCTAAATGCATCTTTCATCTCCATACGACATACCTCCAGCCCTAGTACACAATCTGGCACATAATAGGCACTCAGTAAACCTTGGATGGAGGAATGAATGAAGGCCTTGATAGAACAATAGGAACATGAGTGAATTTTCTGCAATAAGAGAACTATATAAGTCCTATGGGTCAGAGATTCTTACAGAACAGGACTGCTAATGTAAGCACAGAAGATACTGAAAATTGAGCTGAATCTGCCACAACCCATTGGTATCTACTATGGCACCTAACAAAATAATTAGAACACAGTCTACTGTGCAGTAAATATCTGTTAGTGAAAGAATGACTGAGTGAAAATAGGCATATGTGAATGCTACATCTTTTAAACTTAATTCCTGAGATTCGTTCATTTGCTGTCGGGGGTGTGTAGAAAAACCACAGATGCAAGCCATCTGAGATATCCAAAGTTTTCAAAAGATGTCATTTTCTGACATCTGTAAGAACGGTATTGCATCTGTAAGCATGGTATTGTCCAATCCTAAAAATGGGAAAGAATGTAAGGTCTCAACAAGTTCAAAAGTCTTTCCTCCATAATGTATTTGCTGTTAAATATCTTAGGATCCTGTCAAATTCAAATGACTTTAGAGTTAAGTGAAAAATACATAGAGTCATAAGAGCCCCCAAGCTACAAAATCCCATCAAACAATCAACCTGAATGGTAACAGCAGACCGAGAAGACAGAGACCTGTGAAATCAACTCCTTTTTAAGATCTGAAGCCCAGGGACTTCCCTGGGGTGCAGTGGTTAAGAATCTGCCTGCCAACGCAGGGGACACGGGTTCGTGCCCTGGTCCGGGAAGATCCCACATGCCACGGAGCAACTAAGCCCGTGTCCCACAACTACTGAGCCTGTGCTCTAGAGCTCACGAGTCACAACTACTGAGCCCACGTGCTACAGCTACTGAAGCCCGCGGACCTAGAGACCGTGCTCCGTAACAGGAGAAGCCACCGCGATGAGAAGCCCGTGCACTGCAATGAAGAGTAGCCCCCGCTCACCGCAGCTAGAGAAAGCCCTCGCACAGCAACGAAGACCCAATGCAGCCAGAAATAAATAAATAAAAATAAATTTATTTTAAAAAAAAATATCTGAAGCCCAGTTTACAAAATGGAGCTCTGTGTAATAGCCAGAGTGGTCCAACATATGGCTCTAGACATCTCCAGCTCCTGGCTGCAAGACCCACCAAACCCTCTGATCACAAAAAAGATGAGTTAACTGGATAGTACCCTTGGTGGGTAGGCATCCTTTTACCCCCAGAAAATTAAGAATTAAGTAACCGCCATTAAGCGAGATCTTAATTAAATTACCCTTAGAAGGTAAATTAAATAACTGTGACAGAAATGCTAATTATCTGCCAATATCTAGCCTTTTTTTCTCCCTTGTAATAACAGAACTCCAGGTTTCTACCAAATCCATGGCTGTCCAGCTATGGACTGCATTTCTCAGCCTCCCCTGCAGCTAAGTGATGGGAGCAGAAGTGACAAGTGAAAGTTCTAGATCACAGTTTTAAAGAGGAACCTGGTTGGTCCCTACCGTCCTTCTTCATCCCCCATTCTGAGGGCTGGGATGTGGATGAGGTTGCCAGTAGGGGGGCAGGGGGGCAGGTAGCAGGAACCAGCCTCCACCAAGAGAGAGAAGAAAGATGGCAGAGGGGAGACAACAGAGCAACAAGATAGAAGGGAGCTGGGTCCCTGGATGGCCTTCCAGAGCAAGACCACGCCTTCAGAGATGAATAAACTTCTTCTCTGAACCACTGTGGGCTGGGTATCACTTGTTACAACAGCTTAGCCTGTACGTTACATAATACAGTAACTGTGCTGCTTAAGATGCTATGTGCGGACTTCCCTGGCAGTCCAGTGGTTAAGACTCCGTGCTTCCACCGAAGGATTCGATCCCCGGTCAGGGAACTAAGATCCCACATGCCACAAAGCATGGCCAAAACAATAAATAAATAAATAAAATATTTAAAATGCTATGTGTATAAAGATATACACTAAGTAACAACAATTTAGGAAATTAAGAGCACAGCAGTCATATTTTTGTGTTAAAAAGGAATCCGTGCATATTTTATGTAATTGCAATATTTTAGAAGTTCTGGCCCTCATTTTAAATTGAAATCTTACTAAATATATATAGCATTAGAATATATAAGAGAACTTCAAGGGCTTCCCTGGTAGCACAGTGGTTGAGAATCCGCCTGCCAATGCAGGGGACACGGGGTCGAGCCCTGGTCCAGAAAGAGGCCACATGCCGCAGAGCAACTAAGCCCCTGCACCACAACCACTAAAACCCATACGCCTAGGGCCCATGCTCCGCAAGAGAGGCCACCGCAATGAGAAACCCGTGCACGGCAACGAAGAGTAGCCCCCCCGCCGCTCGCCACAACTAGAGAAAGCCCACACACAGCAACAAAGACCCAACACAGCCAAAAATAAATAAATAAATAAATAAATTTTTTTAAAAAAAGAAAACTTCAACTTTTCATCTGATAACTTCAGTTTTCTTATCTTTAAAAATGACAATAATGGACTTTCCTGGCAGTCCAGTGGTGAAGACTCCACGATTCCACTGAAGGGGGCACGGGTTTGATCTCTGGCTGGGGAACTAAGATCCCACATGCCACACACCACAGCCAAAAAAAAAAAGAAACAAATTACAATAATATCTTGTAAAATTGTAAGCATTACAGGTAATACATATACATGCCAAGCAGGGGCTCAATAAATTTTATCATTATTATCATAAGTATATATAAGGCTTAATAAAACAGTAGGAACCTGCAGGAGAAAACATAATGTCGTAGCATACTAGGCTATTCTCAGGCTACCTGCCAAATCTTACGCCCCCTCCCGAGCCCCAAACAAAGGAGAGTTTCCTGCTCTCCTTTACTTCATCTATCTCCTAACTCTCATTTCTATCCACCTTGAGTTGTAGTCAATTATTTCCAGTCTTATTCCTCTCTTCCTTTTTGTTCATCCAAATCCAATGTCTTTTTTTTTTTTTAATATTTATTTAATTTATTTTTGGCTGCGTCGGGTCTTAGTTGTGGTACTCAGGATCTTCGATGAGGTGCACAGGCTTCTCTAGTTGTGGCGAGCGGTTTTTCTATTTCTAGTTGTGTTGCACAGACTCCAGGGCACGGGGACTCTGTAGCTGTGATGCCTGGGCTCCAGCTGAGGCAGGCGAGCTCCGTAGTTGTGGCACGCGGGCTCAGTTGCCCTGCGGCATGTGGGATCTCAGTTCCCTGACCAGGGGTCGAACCCTCGTCCCCTGCACTGTAAGGCGGATTCTTTACCAATGGACTACCAGGGAAGTCCCCAATACAATGTCTTAAAGACAGTGTTTGTGAGATGGAGGTCCAGTGACTATGGCTTTCTGTCATCAGCAAAACCCCTCCTGGACTATCAACGCGGCAGGCGGGGAACATTCAGTGGGTGAGTGAAGGCAGAAAGGACTCATCACAGACACCCAAGCAGAAGCAGCACACAAGGGGGGTTAGGGTCAGATTTCCATGAACCTGAGAGGTGCTGGCTTTGGTCAGAAGGCATCCATGGAGAGCATACGCCAGAGTACAACCCCACTGGATGTGTGTCTAGAAAGATAACTGGCCATCCAGAGGAAACCGCACTGAAGGCACCCAAGATGGGATGACATCTTCACAGTTTCAACAAAAAGATAATGAAGAAGAGAATGGAGTGAGGAGGGAGGGAAGTGAAGGAGTAAAGCGGAGACACCTGGGGAGTGGAATTAGTAGAACTCCTAACCGAATGGCAGGAAGGATGCAGGAGGGGGTGAAAGGAAGCACAGTTTGGGGTGTTCACCTGAGATTTTCTTTTTTTCCAGCAGAGGAATATAAACAACCAGTGTGGGACACATTACTGAGTTTGAAGTGCTTTCAGAATACTTGGGGTGAAATCTCCAGGAAGTACGCGGCAATATAAATCATCTGATTTTGGAAGCAATAAGTTGTGGGGCGGGAGCCTATGACCTGGGGAGAGACTTGAGCAGCACTGCACAATAACATACCTCAAGCCTCAAAACAACTTAAAACACAGGCAGCTTTTTTCTTTTTCCTTTTTGGCTGCACCGCATTGCATGCAGGATCTTAGTTCACCAACCAGGGATCAAACCCGCGCCCCCTGCAGTGTAGAGTGGAAGCACAGGGTCTTAACCACTGGACTACCAGGGAAGTCCCAAAACACAGGTAGGTTTAAATCTAGCAGTCACATTAAAAAGATAAAAAGAGGGCTTCCCTGATGGCGCGGTGGTTGAGAGTCCGCCTGCCGACTCAGGGGACGCGTGTTCATGCCCTGGTCCGGGAGGGTGCCGCGTGCCGCGGAGCAGCTGGGCCCGTGGGCAGTGGCCGCTGGGCCTGTGCGTCCAGGGCCTGTGCTCTGCAACGGGAGAGGCCACAACAGTGAGAGGCCCGCGTACGGAAAAAAAAAAAAAAAAAGATAAAAAGAAACAGGTGAAAGTAATTTTACATACATACATATTATAATTTGTTTTTCCCCCGGCCGTGCTACACAGCCTGCGGGATCTTAGTTCCCTGACCAGGGAGTAAACTTGGGCCCAGCAGTGAGAGTGCCGAATCCTAACCACCGGGAATTCCCTACCAATATATTTTTATTTAACCCAAAATATCAGAAAAGAAAGGGAATCAATCACAAAGGCCAGGAAAGAGCACTCATAAAAATACCAAATTAGTTTTGATTACGGTACACAAATGAAAAACACGGTACTCACAGTTTCCGAAGAGGACGACGGTCTCTGTAAAGTGTCACCTTGCACCCAAATGCTCTCTGTCACAAATGCTATGTGTTCTGCTTCAAGTATAAAAGGAGAAACCAGAAACAGGGCCCATTTGTTCAAGTCATCAATGGACTGGATAGAGGGAAAGAAACACAAAAAGGAAGGATTCAATATGACTTCAAACCACAACTGCTATTTATATCAACATCCAGGACAACCCCGCCTCTGCAATTCCAGGTGGCATCTAAATAAATAAGGTCAATGGATGCTTTCCTATAGACCACATTAACCCTGCATTTTTTTGTTTAACTGTGACTGTTTAAACAGCTGCAACATCCCTCAATGTCTCATGACCGTTTTAAAATCTCTAGACATTTCTTATCAAGCAATTAATTCTGAAACTTATTCCCACCATTCCTTACTGCTGAGAGCATGTAGGAACCTTCCAAATTACAACTTGGAAGCACATTTAAAGATGAGGCAGCTCAGGGACTTCCCTGGCGGTCCAGTGATTAAGGCTCCGTGCTTCCACTGCAGAGGGCACGGGTTTGATCCCTGGTCGGGGAACTAAGATCCCACATGCTGCTCAGCATGGCCAAAAAGAAAGAAGAAGATGAGGTGGCTCAGAAGTGCATGATGGTCAGTAGAAGCCTGTTACTGACAGATGCCCGAAGGGCTATTCCTCCTTTTCCTCCAGCCATTACAGCATCAAGATTGGTTAGCAGGGACTTCCCTGGTGGCGCAGTGGTTAAGAATCCGCCTGCAACTACGCCCGTGCGCCACAACTACTGAGCCTGCGCTCTAGATCCCACGAGCCACAACTACTGAGCCCACGTGACACAACTACTGAAGCCCGCGCACCTAGAACCCGTGCTCCACAACAAGAGAAGCCACCACAATGAGAAGCCCGCGCATAGCAACTGAGAGTAGCTCCCGCTCACCACAACTAGAGAAAGCCCTCGCGTAGCAACTAAGACCCAACACAACCAAAAATAAATTAATTTTTTCTTTAATTTAAAAAAAAGATTGTTTAGCAGATTGGATGTGTCCATTAGTCTCTGCTCTTCTCCTGAAATTTCTCTAAAAGGACTGTACCTTAATCTACACTAAAAACAACGCACATCCTTAGCAGAAAAAGCTGAAATCTAAGGCTGCCCGTGGGGGAGGGGCTTATCATCACCCTGCCCCCGCAAAAAAAAAAAAGGCATTTGGGTCAAGCTCCATAGTTGCTTATCAGTTCAAATCTGCCCTTGATGGGAAGATCAGAAAGTATTCTCACCAGGCCTAGCAACCTGGCACAAAGCAGAAGCTTAATAAATATCTGCTGAACCAATTAATGAATGAAAATGAGGGAGAAAAAACCTCCTCCTATGGGTAAACATAATTACCAATATAATAGTTAAAAACAAAAAACAGACTGTCCACTTTACTCATAGAAAATGTGTATATTAAACAAAAAGCTTAAAATTTCCGGTTTGTATAAACTCTCCTTGGTGATACTTACCAGTTCTTGGGGGACCTTCAATTATATAAACATACACTTTCAGTACTTATGCATATGATTTTAAGTATATAAGGTATGGAGACAGCAAAGGCATAAGATTCAGTTCTGTAAAGTTACTTCAGCCCAGGTAGACTGACAATAGGTATATACTGAACCAAATCACCAGCCCCACGATATCTGCAATCTTAAGTAACAGTAGCTAATCACAAATAGTCAAACTTTCCAACTGTAGGCCTCGAACATCAGAGCTTAAACTCAACAACCACTACTTCATTTGCTGAAATACTGAGTAACTATTACCGGTCAAGCTGCTTAGCTAAACAGACCCAGTTCCTAGGGAGAAAAGGATAAAAACCGGACATAATGGAAAAGAATATATATATATAACTGAACCACTCTGCTGTACAGCAGAAATTAGCACAACATTGTAAATCAACTATACTTCAATTTAAAAAATGGAAAAAAATAATGTCACAATAAAAAAAATTAAAACTGGAAATATGAAGTGCAATTTAAAGTCTTTGAGGATACAGAGCTGGCTGGTCACATCTAGTCTGGAAACTCAGGGACATCTGGTCACATCTAGTCAGGGACATCTCTGTGAGACAGTGATTTCTGGGCAAAGCTCTAAGGAAGACAGCAAGTTACAAAAACCCCGAAAGCCCAAAGCCAGTTTGGCCCAGGTGTCCCTACACCCTGCTGGAGCAGTCAGCAAGGGCTGAAGAGCATTAGTTACAGTTATCAAAGCTAACAGAAGCCCAATAAAGTCATGGAGATGTGCAAAAGTAAAACTGTCTCCCAAGAGAATTAAAGACATTTGCATCTCATTATTTTTTGGATGTTCATTATTTCTATTCTAATCTAAATCTCTTAGAGGTGGTTTTTTTTTTAATAAATTGATTGATTGATTGGCTGCGGGTCCTCGTTGCGCGCGCGGGCTTTCTTTGGTTGCAGCCAGCAGGGGGGCTACTCTTCCTTGAGCTGTGTGCGCTTCTCATCAGGGTGGCCTCTCCTGTTGTGGAGCACGAGCTCTAGGCGTGGGGACTTTGGTAGTTGTGGCTCGCGGGCTCTAAAGCGCAGGCTCAGTAGTTGTGGCGCATGAGCTTAGTTGCTCTGTGGCATGTGGGATCTTCCCCGATCAGGGATCGAACCCGTGTTCCCTGCATTGGCAGGCAGATTCTTAACCACTGCCCCACCAGGAAAGTCCCTAGAGGTTATTTTTTAAGTAAATGAATCCAGTTTGGAAACCACTACTATAAAAAAATCCACCCCTCAATTTTTCCTCATTTTATTATCTTTCTCAGTCAGGGTTCCTTACAAGAATTAAGCCCTCCTTCCCTCAGGAGTCCACTGTATGTAATGAATGAACACCTAGGCGATATTACATATGCACTCTCTTAGAACTTATCATATTCTGTGTTATACAGTATACCAACAAGGATGGGTATTTTTAAAAAATAAATAAATTTATTTATTTATTTATTTTTGGTTGCTTTGGGTCTCCGTTGCTGCCCGCGGGCTTTTGCGGATTTTTTCTAGTTGCGGCGAGCGGGGGCTACACTTCGTCGCAGTGCGCGGGCTTCTCACTGCGGTGGCTTCTCTTGTTGCGGAGCACGGGCTCTAGGCGCGCAGGCTTCAGTAGTTGTGGCGCGCGGGCTTAGTTGCTCCTCAGCATGCGGGGTCCTCCCGGACTGGGGCTCGAACCTGTGTCCCCTGCATTGTCAGGCAGATTCTTAACCACTGCGTCACCAGGGAAGTCCCAGATGGGTATTTTTGATTTGTAGCATCAAAGTATAATCCCATGTCTAAGCATAACCTCAACAAAATATTCAAACCTGAGATAAGATTTTAATTCCCACATGGTGTATGGTTTTACACACAAAGAAAATCTCATTTTAATGCTATGAGTGATCGAACTTTCCAGAAGGAAGAGGAAAGGACAAGAAACCCATCAAAAGCAAAACACTTTTAAATGTTAATGACAAAGTGGGTGAAGTCAATGGAAATTTGCACAGAACTGCACTGTGAAGCCCATTTCTGATAGCTGAGTGGGAAGAACTATTGTTCCCATTCACAGAAAGAGAGCTGAGGTTTTGCAGAGATCAAACGGCAGTCCCAGGTCACACTGGGGGTGACAGAGCCGGTTGAACTTACAGCCTTATAGCCACCAGGCTAAGTACTGGGCCAAAAGACAAGACTGTGTGCAAACCGAAACTAAAAAGATTCAGAGATAATCAGTAGGTGCCCGACTGGTAAATGACGCAGCTGACAGGAGCGGGGGACAGGGCAGTTTTTGTCACCTCGGGAACACCTGACAGAAAGCTGAGGATTTGCTGTCTTTCTCTGAAATCAGGTTCAACCAAACTCCAGCCCACAGGGTAGGCGGGAGAGGATGTCAGGAAAGAGGCTCTAGGTGGGCACTGCTCAGGTGCTAATCGCCTCCGCACAGGCACAAGCCTACTTTGCACCGCCAAGAGCCAGGCGACCATACGCTCGCGCCGGCACCCCGTGGAGAGGAGACCAGATCGCCTGTCACAGTTTCGGTCTCATCCAGGCTTCCATGGGCATCGCGTGCAGTGGAGCCCCGGAGCCTGCCGCTCCCCAGACCCCACGTTCGCGACCTCGCGGCGGTGCAGAGGGTGCCCCCGGGCTGCCCAGCCCAGGGAGGAGCGCAGAGAGGCCGTGCCCGGGGAGGTGAGTGGGAGGGGATCAGGGGAGGCCATTCAGGGTGGAGGGTGGAGGTAACGTGATGGAGGGAGAAGGCGGGCGGTGAGGTAGGTTGGGGACCTGGGGGGTAAGCCCGGTAGCCCGCTTAAGCCAGAGTCTGGCCTCCTTTGCTTGAGGGGTGGGAGGCGGAATGAGGAAGGGGTCGTGTATATGTTTATAACGTCAGCAGCCGACATTAACCAGCCAGCACCGTACCAGGAGCCAAAGTGTGCTGATACACACAACCGCTGCCCAGTCCGAGTGGGAAGATGAGGTGAGGCTGTTTTTATTAGGTTATACTAGGCCTTCCTGCAAAAAGGACTTTAAGATAAATGACATAAATTCATACAGTGCAATAATAAGTGTATTTCTGGACTCTTAAAGTAAGGACAGGAAACAAGTTGAAGACAGGAGCACTGAAAAGGCGGCCTGGTGCTCTTGAATACGCGGGTCACCAGTTTCACTGTGATATCCTAAGATCAGTAGAGAAAGTGATACAGGATTCAATGTTCTTGTCCCCTGAGAGAGGCATCATGATTCCTCATGCTGACAGAGGTTTCTCCCTGGAACCTCATTTTTTTTTTAAGGCAGTAGGTAAAGAACAGGGTCCTCAACAGCTCTGACGCAGAGCAGAGGTTTTCCCTAGGTTGCTTCCTGTTCTGGCATTCGATGTAAGTGGATGGCATACGGCAGTAAAAGCAGTCAGGGAGGCCACTCCCAAGTCTTTTCTTAATCCCAGGGCTGATTTTTAAGTACCCTGACCATTTATTCATCTGCTTTAAAACAGCAGTATAGGAAGCCCACTTTCAGACCCTCAGGCTTCCTCTCAGATGACATAGAAAATTCTTCTCGTGGCATATAGCAACAATACATTTAAAAAGAGAGAGAAACCAAAAGGAAATAACTAGACTCAAAAACAAGACAAGCATCAAGTGGACCAAAAACTGTAAAAAGACAAGAAGCGATGAGCAGGGCTGAAGCCACATCCTGCATGTGCCTACAGGGCAGCAGCAGTTGGGAAGTAGATTCTGGCGCAGTAACAAGACCTAAAATTGTGTCACTAGAGGAACAAATGAGCCAGAGTCTCATCTGAGGAGGGACTCCTCCCATCCACGATAACACAGGGCTAAGCAGTCAGGAATTTAGAAAATGAAAAGGCTTAACAGAGTGATTAACCCTAATGTTCTACTGGAAGAGCACTTCACTTAGCCTTCTTGGAGTTTGCTAAATTATGGCTCTAAGGACCAGCCTCTCCTCCCCGCCCAGCTAGGAATGGAGAGGTCATCTCTTCTACCTGAAGGAGACAAGCATTCCTAGTTTTTCCAACTTCCTTAAGAGCTTTGCACCCTCTGCTTCCCACAGGCACCATAACTCCATCTGGCCAGATGGGAACTTTCCAGGTTTGCCCTTAGATGCTTCAGGATGTCATGGTCTCAGAAAACATCATGGGAAAACGTGAGGATCAACCAGTTCTCGGTTACAAAGGATGGGGACCATAGTGGGTCAGTATGAACTGAGAAGGGGGTAAGGTCCCTTCCGGACCCTTGGATTGAGGAACACTGATACCATTTACGCCCAGGAAGGAATACAGTAAGGCTGGTAGAAGGGGAGGAATAACAGAAGTCACACAGTAGGCCCTGTTTATGATCCCACATAAAATGATGTGAAAAGGCTCAGGGATGGAGCTTAGGTTCATCATCCCCAGATAGCAAAGGGGAAAGATGTAAAAATAAGACATCAGGGGATCTTACTGTATATGTCCCTGATTCACATCCTGTAGTCCCTCACTACTCAAAATTTGGTCCTTGGATGTATTGGGATCACCTGGGGACTTGCTAGAAATGCAGGATCCCATGCCCCACCCCAGAACCACCAAATCAGTATTGGCACTTTAACAAAATCCCCAGGTGATTCACAAAGTTCAAGAAGCAGTGCTAAAGCCACCTCTGTCATTCCCTGCATCTGGGTTGCTCTAGACTCGTAACAAGCCTCTTCCAAATTGGTGCAGAGAAAAAGACCGGAGTAGGAATTTAAAAGCAAGACTCTGTGATTCATAGGAACGTCACTACAGGAAGGAAGGCACTGCTTGACAGCCAAGTGACTGAAGACCACCTCAGTAGTAATCCATCAGAATGATTGGCTTTCTCTAACAACAGCCTTCCCTGGGACTAAACTGGTGGTCCAGTGGTTAGGACTCCACATTTCTACTGCAGGGGGCAAGGGTTCGATCCCAGGTCGGGGAACTAGATCAGGCATGTCATGCAGCACCACCAAAAAAAAAAGTACAACTACTTTCCCATAATCGGTCTCTAGTCTCCAGCCCTTAGGAGACATGCCCCGGAAATGATGGTTTGGGGACAGGGCAGAGTGTAAGCCAAAAGAATATTACTTCTCTAGGGAAAGCTGTCCTGCCCCCATTAAATAGATGACTGCTCCTCCCCAGGGGAAGCCTGTTATACTGACATCAGCTCTGTCTGAACTTGGAAAGCATTCAGAACGCTAATAAGTCAAATGACCAGAGCTGGGAAGGATAGTTTGTTTTTGAAATAACCCGAGTCTAGTAGGAAACTTGAGTAGACACTGAAATTTAAATAGCCGAACTGTAGGGACTTCCCTGGTGGTCCAGTGGGTAAGACTCCTTGATCCCAATGCAGGGGGGGCCCAGGTTTGATCCCAGCTCACGGAACTAGATCCGGCATACGTGCCGCAACTATGAGCCCGCATGCCGCAACTAAAGGTCCCGAGTGCCACAACTAAGACCCGGTGCAGCCAAAATAAATAAGTAGCTGAACTGTAAACAGTTCACTTTTAGCAGTTAAAGTACATAGTCTCTATTTTGTAGATAAAAGAAAACTGTTCCCTCCACAACAGTGTTGGACTGCTAAAAACAAATGATATTCAGAGATCCCCAGAGTCTCAAGAATGGCCATCTATTTGAAAAGTTGGCCTCCAAAAAAATAAATAGATATTTAATTTCCCCCCTCCCCCGCCATGCCCTGGGACTTGTGAGATATTAGTTCCCCAACGAGGGATTGAACCTGAGCCCTCAGCAGTGAAAAAACAGTCTTAACCACTGGACCACCAGGGAATTCCCCAGATATTTAATTTAAATCATGAGGTTTCGTTGGTAAAAAGTATAAAATGTGAAGAGCTTTTCTTTGAATATTTGACTGTCTGGAAAATGTCAGTATGATTATCTGCATACACATATGCAGTTAAAAATCAAGTGAATTAAGCTTTTTAAACCAATAGTCCTTTTTATTATTGGTTTACACTCAAAAAGGAAAATGTATAGATAGAAATAAGCTACTAGCCAAAGAACAGATCAGAGGCTTGGGCCAGGATCAGGGCCTCAGAGGGAAACAATTGTTATTTAAATCTTGCTGATTAGCAAATGCCCAGGCCCTATAAAGGTAGGGATCAAACCAACCACCACCACCACTACCCTTGGTCAAAAATTAATTTTGTAGCAAATAATCCAGCATGCCACAACTACTGAAGCCCACGTGCCTAGAGCCCAAGCTCTGCAACAAGAGAAGCCACCGCAATGAGAAGCCCGCGCACCGCAACGAAGAGTAGTCCCCGCTCACCACAACTAGAGAAAGCCTGCACACAGCAGCGAAGACCCAATGCAGCCAAAAATAAATAAGTAAATAAATAAATTTATTTTTTAAAAAAACCATTTGGCAGATAAACATGAAAAGGTGCTCAATCTCAAAAGCACCTGCAAATTAAAACCTCAACGGGAATTGGTATATGCCCAACAGACTGGCAGAGATTCCCTTCTTAATACCTAAAACCGTGGCTTCTCCCCTCATTGCTCAAAGATCTAACCATTCTCAGTTTTCATCCCTCCCATTTTTCCGCACCATTTGCCTCCCTGGCTAATGGTGTCTCTGTCTCTACCAGTCAAGGAAATAGAAACCACTGATGGAGGATTTAATACTGAGAGTTGGCTACAGACACTCTGAAGGTGCTGACTCACCAAACACGGACAGGGAGGCGATGGAGAGAACAGAAACAGCAGAAAGCTGCTACCCGCCTGCAGGAAGGTGGGGTGACCTCAGCCTAGGAGGCAGGGGTGCCTGGGGGAAGCCAGATGGAGCCACAGGGAAAAAACAGCTGCTGCCGTGGATGCTGGCGGAGCTGGAGAGAAGGGGAACTTCCACTGGCTTCTCCATTCCTCTGGCTTCTGCTGTCCCGTGGCTGAACCTCTCTGGAAGCCACACAGCAAGGAGCATCAAAGAACCTCCTTCCTTGGGAATCACTGGAGAGAGGGGACTCCTTGCAGAGGGTGGGAGGGGATCTGAGAGAAAACAGGCAAGTAGCCAGCCCCCATCCTTTCTGAAACCCTTTCCTGGAGCTCTTTCAAAATTCACTTGGTGGGGATGGGGGAGTGGGGAGGGACCACTCATTTTCTGTTTGTAACTGTGTTATGTATGGGCTGATTTGTGGCGACCCCCATGCCCTGATGACAAAAATTCTTACATTGAGGTCATGAACCTTAGTACCTCAGAATGTGACTCTTTTTGGAGATAGGGCCTTTAAAGTGATGATTCAAGTAAGTTGAGGTCATATGGGTGGGCCCTGGTCCGGTATGACTAGAATCCTTTAAGAGATTAGGACACAGAGGGAAGACCATGTGAAGATACAGTGAGAAAAAGGCCATCCACAGGCCAAGGAGGGAGTCCTCAGAAGAAACCAACTCTGTGAACACCTTGACCTTGGACTTCTGGCCTCCAGACTGTGAGGAAATCAATTTCTGTTGTTTAAGCCAGTCTGTGGTACTTTGTTACAGCAGCCAGAGCTGACTCATACATTGTAGCTCTCAGTAACTCTTCTGTCTCTCTTACCCTTCTTTGAACCATCGGGCACAAGTGAGTCTTTGCCCCCAACTTCTGGCCTCACCTACGTTTTCTTCCTTGGTGGTCCCATTTGCTCTTGGTTTCAGTGGCCACCGCTCTGGCCACAATGCTCAGATCCTCTGGCCTCTCCCAGGCTCCAGTGCCACAATTATTGCTTCTGCATATCTCTATGTGGATGGTCTCTTGGTATCTCAGGAGCAACAGGAATAAAACCAAATGCATTTTTCTCCCACAAATTCCCTCTTCATCTTGATTTCTCTGCCTCTGTTAATGACATCACATTCTCCTTTTCACCGGGACCTAGAACTTAGTCATCTTGGCGTCCCTACTCCTCTCCATTCCTGCATCCTGTTTATTTCTGTTTCAGTTGATGGTACCACCACACACTGTCTCAAGAGTCTCCACTCCAGGCCCCCATTCTGCTCCACGGGAATGAACATGATAGCCTCCTCGCTAATTCCCTGCAGGCCTCTTGTTTCCCACTGCCCTGCTTACACCAGGACTCCTCCATTTGACTTTCTCAAGTGCAGCCCCAGTGCCGTCACTCCCCTTCTCAAACCCTTCAGTGCCCGCCCCTCACCACCAGCAAGTGCAGGGGCTCCTGCCTGGTACTCAGGACCCCCCTTAGTGCCATCCATTCCCTCCATTTAACCCTCTCTGTATGGGCGCTGCTGTCCCCATCTTGCAGAGGAGGAAATTGAATTTTAGAGCAATTAAGTGACTTGCTTAACGTCTCACAACTACTGGATATTTGGGAAGCTGGGGGTTGAATTTATGACTTTCTGGCTCCAAAGTCTTACTTGATAAACTGGGCAAACTGGGAGCAAAGAATGCCATATGCACAATGATCAGCAAACAGAAATGGGACTCAAGATCCAGGAGGGAACAGGTGGCAGAAGGTTCAGGGTGTGCCACTGGGAGCCCTGAAGACCACCATTGGTACCCAGATCAGATAGGCTGGAACTGTCCAGAGTTTCCACACACCCACAAAGCTGCTGTGGGATTTCATCAGGAGCACCAGGGCAAACGGCTGATTCTGGAAACACAAAGCATACGCCAGTAGACACAGGGGGCTTCTGATACAGTTTCTGTACAACAGCTGAATGTCACTAATTCATTACTGTTTTAAGTATAGGAAAATCCAGAGTTAAAAACTCGAATCTAAATGCAATGTGGTAAGTAAGTAAATAAATAAATGCAATGTGGTATCCTGAATTGGATCCTGGAACAGCAAAAGGACTGTAGTGGAAAAACTGGTGAAATCTGAAGTCTGTAGTTTAGTTAATAGTATTGTACTAATAATGTTAATGTTATGAGGTTTCTGTTTTGGTTTTTGGTGGCTTTTTTTTATTGGACTAGAGTTGATTTACAGTGTTGTACCAGTCTCTGCTGTATAGCAAAGTGACTCAGTTACACACATATATACATTCTTTTTTATATTCTTTTCCATTATGGTTTATCCCAGGAGATTGAGCATGGTTCCCTGTAGGAACAGTAGCACCTTGTTGTTTATCCTGTGTGTTTTGATAAATCCATGGTTGTATAAGATATGAACACTGGAGGAAGCTAGGTAAAAGAACTCTGTACTATTTTTGCAACCTGTTTGTAAGTCCAAAAGTATTTCAAAATAAGTTATGAAAATTAAACGGTGACCTTCCACAGAATTTCAATGGCATTTTTTCCCTTGTCCCTAACTGGTTATGTGGTCTTTTTTTTTTTTTTTAATATTTATTTGGCTGCCCTGGGACTTAGCTGAGGCATGTGGGATTTAGTTCCCTGACCTGGGATCCAACCAGGGCTCCCTGCATTGGGAGTGTGGAGTCTTAACCACTGGACCACCAGGGAAGTCCCTAGCCATGTGGTCTTAATTAAGCACATCATTTCATCTCTCTGGACCCCAGTTTTTCAACTATTTTAAAAAGTAGGAGGGACACAAACCAGATCATCTCTAACTTCCCCTTCAAGCTCTGAAATTCTCAGATCCTAATACATTTACACCATGATTCAGTTTGCAAGGATTTGATTTGCAGTGACCTCATTCACCTCCATATGCCCAGTATTCAGCACTGCGGTATAGCACAGTAGGTGCTGCATAAAAGTTTCTTGAAGCTAAACTGGCTCATACCTCTAGTATCTGTAGCGTGAAGTAGAACTGTTAACTCTTTTACCCAGTTGGCCACTACAGAGCGAAGTACTCACAAAATTTTCTCCGCAGAAAGCAAATTTATCTTCATCCAGCAGAGGGGAGTGGTCCTTTACATCCCAGGCACGTAAAGGTTTTCCTCATTGGGGAGGGGAGTCACCATCTGTGAGCAATTACCTGCCCATCAGATAGGACCTGCAGTTAGGGTGATTAGTACCTTAAGTTTCCCGAAGGCCAGAAAACACCACACACACATTCACAAGCAAATGAAGTCTAAACCACCTCAGCAGATGGGAGAATGAACAGCAAACAGGTGAAACCCCATCCTTAGAGGAGAGTTTGTCTTCCTAGCAACCTGTCCCATTTTCTGAACAAAGATCTCTCTTGTAAAGGGCCAGTTGGGGGATTACCTGACGGTCCAGTGGTTAGGACTCCACGCTTTCACTGTGCAGGTTCAATCCCTGGTGGGGGAACTAAAATCCCATAAGCCTTGAGGCGCGGCCAACAAATTTTTTTTAATAAATAAATAAAATAAAGGGCCAGTTATGAAGGTCAAAGGAATGAGTGGGGAAGGTGACTAAAACGTTTACAATTAAAATGCGAATCATCGTTAGCGCATCCCTGTAGCAGCCTAGGGCTGAGCCTGTGTGAGCATCCCAGACAGGGCATATCTGAGCCCTGAGAAGGGGACAAGGAAGAACAAAGGGACAAGCAGAGGGACATCAAGGGAGAACTAGGAAAGTAAAGGAACTGAAGGATCAAAAACTAAAAGGGTCCTAAACCAGAGTGCCCTGTGAGTGTACGTGTCACCCAGCAAAGCACAGGTGAAAAAGACTGATTCAAAAAGCAGACTCAGCCTGATATGGTGGATACTGCAGTAACACCAAGGACAGATACGTCCTCTCCTTGTGGCTGAAAGCTCCACAGAAAGGGACCGATGAGTCACATCATAATTTTCTCTTTGCTCTCAGCCAACCTGAACATTTTCCCCTAGGAGCTGAAACTTCGGTGATTAGAGAAAACCAAACAGTGAAAAACAAAAAGTCATACCTATTAAAACCTTTGCCTACTGGAAATTTCATGGGTCTGGAAAGGGAAGTTTCATGGAAAGAATCAATGGGAAACTGGGAGCATTCATACAACCCCTTACATTCCCAGCCTGGGCTTTGCTTCCTTGTTTTCAGTGAATTTATGTTTCCATAGAAGCACCGCTATCCAGTCTCCATAGAGGCGAAGCTGCAGTGCCCCTTGTTGATGTCCCTTGCTTTGCAGTCAACCTTTGATTTTTAAAAGGCCTTTATGCAGACCCTGCTTCTTAGCCTCCAAAGCTAAAAGTTTATAATAAAATAACAGTAAATCTGGTGGAATAAAAAGAGAAATTCAGACTGTAGAAAAGGAAGAAGCACCTCAGTAACCACAGGGCTGCTATGTTCTGTGTTTATAAAATGCTTGTAAAGCCCTGAACAGAGAAAGAGCTGTCTCGTGGAGAAGCCAAGAGCAGGTGATGCAGCCGAATTGGAACAGCTTTAAGCAGCCCGCTGTGAACAAGATTCCAGCTCTGGAAAGCTGACTGCATCCAGCCCCCATCAGGCATCTTGAAAATGAAAAGAGCAAAAGCAGAAGAGCAAGCGGTGATTAAACTACTCCTTTCTATAAATAACTCCCTCTAAGGGCATAAACAGCATGATCAAGGCAGGAAACCCGAGCCCTTTCTCGGGGAACCCACCCACCAGCGTGCCCCTCGGCCCCCGGCGCCCCAGCCCTTTACCTGGCAGGAGGGAGCCCAGGGAGCGCGTGCCTGTGGGCCGAGCTCGGGACCCCGCGGGTGCTCTCCAGGCCTCCGGGCCCCAGCACCTGCGCCCCGCGGTGCAGTGCGGCCGACGGAGTGGGAGGCCGCCGCCGAAATGTACCCGAGGAGGGCAGAGGCTTCAACACCAAGGACAGAGCAGGTGGCAGCGGGGGTGTGGGAAGCAGACGGTGGGAAAGGCCGGGTCGGGATGCCCCCCTCGGTGGGGCCCCGCTGCCGCGGCACAACCCCAAATGCTGACCGCTCCCCAGCCCGCTCTGGCCACCCTGGCGTGGGCTTCTGTCTGCTCCAGAGCACCCTTCCCGCTGCTCTCTCCTCTACTGGGCGGCCTGGAACACTGCGCCTCGCCTTCCCCAACATCCTCCTACCTGAACAACTGAAACATTAGGTCTTGCCTTAAATGTCAAAATGTCACCTCCTGGGGGTGGCGGAAGGCCCCCTTCCACACTGCCCTGTAACAACGCTCACCCACCTTGCACTGCTGATACAAAGGGTCTGCCTTGCCCTGGAGACTGGAAACCCTGGGGGGCAGGGGCCGGATCTGGCTGGATTCCCAGCTCTTAGTGAAGGTGGCTGAAGGTTTTGCTTAATGAGTGAGAGAGAAAAGTAGCCAAATTGGACTACTCTCGGTAGGATGTTTGCTGAGGAAGGGGCAGAGGATGGGGCTTGAATTGTTGACTCAGTGGATTTCTCTTCCCGGTGTTACTCCTTCCTTCATTATAGGAGTGACTGAGAGCTGGATTTAACTCTTCCTTTTCCTTTACTAAGTAAAAGCAACACGGGATTTCCACTGCTGCCCTAGGGATGAGGGACTCTGCCATTTGAACCCTGAATCCTTCACTTCCAACACAGCAATTTCAAGCAAGGACTTAAGGTTTCCTCTGCTGGAGAATAGGGAATTCATGATTCTGTGGTGGAGCGCAGACTGATGCATGGTATCAATTAGAATACTCCCCCAAAAGGGAAAAGAATCGTGTCTGACCTCCAGGAAGTGCTTATGGATGGTCCATGGAATAACTCCAGCTCACAGAAAAACCTCAATTTAAAATCTCCATCACTGCTGATAAATAAGAGGGCTGAAATTCAGGGGTAATCAGAATCAACATCTTCAAATGACATGATTTTTGACAGCTACGAAATATTCCACGTTTGGGTGTCCATGATTTGTGTAGCCATTCTTATGTTGTTGGGACTGTTTTAGAACAGTCCTGTACAAAACTTTAAAGCCACCTCTCTGGTAATTGTTTAGGATATATTCCTGTGATCCTATAAGTAACTTCATTGGGTCAGAGGATGTGAACCTTTCTAAGACTATTGAAATATAAAGCCAAACTTCTTACCTCAAATGCTGTATAATTTTATCTTCTAATGAAAGACTGAGGGCTTATTTTAGCACACCCTTTGTCAATATCAAGTGCTCTAATACAAGTTTTTTTAAATCTTTGCTATTTTGATTAATGAAAAACTGTATCTCTTTAAAAGATGTTTTTCTTTCCTTTTGAATTACTAGAAAAACTTTTTTTTTTTTTTTTTTGCAGTACGCGAGGCTCTCACTGCTGTGGCCTCTCCCGTTGCGGAGCACAGGCTCGGGATGTGCAGGCTCAGTGGCCATGGCTCACGGGCCTTGCCGCTCCGCGGCATGTGGGATCCTCCCGGACCGGGGCACAAACCCGTGTCCCCTGCATCGGCAGGCGGACTCTCAACCGCTGCGCCACCAGGGAAGCCCGAAAAACCTTTTTATGTTAGTTTTGTTTGAAGTATAGTTGACTTATAATATATTTGTTTCAGGTGTACAACATAGCAATTCAATATTTTTAATAGATTATACTCCACCTAAAGTTATTACAAAATGATGGCTATATTTTGCTGTGCTGTACAACACATCCTTCTTGCTTATTTATTTTATAGTTTGTATCTCCTACCCCTATCCTGCCCCCCATTTCCTCTCCCCACTAGTAAACCACTAGTTTATTCTCTATGAGTCTGTTTATGTTTTGTTATATACACTTGTTTGTTTTATTAGAAAAACTTGTTTTTTCCATTGTTTTACTGGTCATTGGATTTCTTTTTTTTTTTTAACATCTTTATTGGAGTAATTATAATTGCTTTACAATGGTGTGTTAGTTTCTGCTTTATAACAAAGTGAATCAGCTATACATATACGTATATCCCCATATCTCTTCCCTCTTGCGTCTCCCTCCACTCTACATCTGCATCTGTATTCCTGTCCTGCCCCTAGGTTCTTCATAACCACTGTTTTTTGTTTCTTTGTTTGTTTTTTGCGGTACACGGGCCTCTCACTGTTGTGGCCTCTCCCGTTGCGGAGCACAGGCTCCGGACGCGCAGGCTCAGCGGCCATGGCTCATGGGCCCAGCCACTCCGCGGCATGTGGGATCTTCCCGGACCGGGGCACGAACCCATGTCCCCTGCATCGGCAGGCAGACTCTCAACCACTGTGCCACCGGGGAAGCCCATAACCATTGTTTTTTAGATTCCATATATATGTGTTAGCATACGGTATTTGTTTTTCTCTGGTCATTGGATTTCTTTATGAATTATCTGTTCATATCCATTGCCATTTTTTCTTTTGTTATTGAAATATAGTTGACATACAATATTATGTTAGCTTCAGGTGTACTACATATGATTTGATATTTGCATACATTATGAAATGATCCCAGTATAAGTCTAGTAACCATCTATCCTCATAGAAAGTTATTGCAAAATTACTGACCATATTTCTTATGCTGTATATTACGTCCCATTGGCTTACTTATTTCATAACTGGAGGTTTGTACCTCTTAATCCCCTTGACCTATTTTGCCCCACCCCCCCATTTGTTCGCTGTATCCATGAGTCTTTTCTCATTTTGTTTTGTTTTTTAGATTCCACATATATGAGATCATTTGGTATTTGTCTTTCTTTGTCTGACTTACTTCACTTAGTGTAATACCCTCTAGCTCCATCCATGTTGTCCCAAATGGCAAGATTTCTCTTTTTAATGCCTGTAATATTCCATTGTGTGTATGTGTGTGTGTGTGTGTATATATATATATATATATATATATACACACCATATCTTCTTTATCCATTCATCTAATGATGGACACTTAGGTTGCTTCCATATATTGGCTGTTGTAAATAGTACTGCAATGAACATTGGCATGCATATATCTTTTCAAATTAGTGTATTTGTTTCCCTCAGGTAAATACTCCAGTGGAATCGCTGGATCATACAGTAGTTCTATTTTTAGTTTTTTGAGACACCTCCATGCTGTTTTCCATAGTAGCTGCACCAATTTTCATCCCCACCAACAGTGTAGAGTATGAGTTCCCTTTTCTCCACATCTCCACTAATGCTTATTGTCTTTTTTATGATAGTCTTTCTGACGGGTATGAGGTGATATCTCACTGTGGTTTTGATTTATAATTCCCTGATGATTAGTGATGTAGAACATCTTTTCATATGTCTGTTGGCCATCTGTATGTCTTCTTTGGAAAAAAGTCTATTCAAGTCCTCTGCCCATTTTTGAATCAGGTTGTTTGTTTTTGTTTTGGCTGCGCGGCATGTGGGAACTTAGTTCCCTGACTGTGCCCCCTGCATTGGGAGCACAGAGTCTTAACCACTGGACCGCCAGGGAAGTCCTTGGTTGTTCGTTTTTTTGATGTTGAGTTCTATGAGCTGTTTACCTCTGTTGGATATTAACTCCTAATCAGACATATTGCTTGCAAATATCTTCCCCCATTCTGTAGGCTACTTTCTTGTTTTGTTGATAAGTTTCCTTCATTGTGCTAAAGTCCATTGCCATTTTTCAATTTTGGTGTGTTTCTTGTTGATTTTATGGGTTCTTTATATATTAAGGACATTAACTCTAGGCTGGCAAATACTTGTGGCATTTTTTTTTTCTTTTTTAGCTGTGTTGGGTCTCTTTTTCTTGGCTGTGCATGGGTTTTCTCTAGTTGCAGCGAGCGGGGGCTACTATTCGTTGTGGTGCGCAGACTTCTCATTGTGGTGGCTTCTCTTGTTGTGGAGCACAGGCTCTAGGCATGTGGGCTTCAGTAGTTGTGGCACATGGGCTCAGTAGTTGTGGCACATGGGCTCAGTAGTTGTGGCACATGGGCTCAGTAATTGTGGCTCATGGGCTCTAGAGCGCAGGCTCAGTAGTAGTGGCACACAGGCTTAGTTGCTCCATGGCATGTGGGATCTTCCCGGACCAGGGCTTGAACCTGTGTCCTCTGCATTAGCAGGCAGATTCTTAACCACTGCACCACCAGGGAAGTCCCACTTGTGGCATATATTTAACCCAGTTTGTCATTTGCCTTTTAATTTTGTTTAAGATGATTTTTAATGTACCATTTTTCATTTTAATTAAATAAAACCTCAATTTTTTCATGACTTTTTCCATTGTTTTGATGTTTAGAGAGTCCTCCCCAATTTCCCAACCTATAAATATTCCCTAGTACTTATAATTTTTAAATGGTTACATTTCGGATTAGACCATCATCTTGAAGGCCTCTTCCAATTATAAAATTATAAGTTTCCTGATTTTATCTACATTGCTATTTTCAAATTCGACATACAAAAACAGTAGATACCAGTGATGTTTTAAATTGTAACCTGTTATTCAACACATTCAATAGAATTTCTGTAACATATGTAAGGTACAAAGTCTAGTAATAAGATGAACATTGTGTACCTACCCCTCAACGTAAGAACTAGAATATTGCCAAATGTGCTTGATAGCTTATGAACTTGCATTCATATAAAATCCTAAAAACTTTCTTTTTTCTAAAACTCACGAATCCTAATTCTATCTATACTTCTGCTGCTGATATTTAAAACCAATGTCAACACGTTGATTCCTGTTAAAGTGTATCCTGTTGACTGCACCCCTTGGATCCAGCCAGCTGGGATCTGCCATCCTAACTATTAAGCTACCCTCCTAGGTTTACATCACCCATGAAAGGCAGCATCTCCCCTGGAGAAGCTTGGAAATCAAATCAAATCAAGTGATAAACTCTTTGATGAATACTCCATCCTGGATATCCCTCTTGAACACTTTACAGTGCACATTTAAAAAAGAAAAGAAAGGAAGGGAGAAAGGAAAAAACTAGAATAATGCCAATAATTCTGTACTTCTTGTCTACCCCATCCCCCTGCCTCCCTTTCCTCAATTTTACATTTTTAATTCCCATGCTTTAAAAAAGAAATCTTAATACAGTACAGGGACTTCCCTGGGGGTCCGGTGGTTAAGACTCCATGCTTCCACTGCAGGGGGTGTGGGTTCAATCCCTGGCCGGGGAACTAAGTTCCTAAATGCCACTTGGAGCAGCCAAAAAATAAAAATGTCTTAATACAAATGAATACATCCGTACACGTACTTTGTGGGTTTTTTAGCTTTATAAAAATAATATTATTCAAAAAGTAAACTTCTGAGCCTTGCATTTTTTCCGATCATTGTTTCTAAGATTCACACATATAACTGTGTGTATTCATTTTCACCTCGATATAATATCCTGCTATATGACTGTACCATAATTTGGTTAGCCATTGTCCTATTGATGGACACTGGGTTATGTCCAGCTTGTTCACTCTGACAAACAGTGCTGCTCCGAGCATCCCCTTACTTGTCTGCAGGGCCCATGGGCAAGTGTTTCTCTGGGAACAGACCTAGGACAGGAATTACTGGATCGAGTTAACGTTCATTGTTCAAAGATAATACTAAACTGTTTTCCAAAGTAGTTATAGCAGTTTACATTCCCATTACCAGTGGTTTTTGTTTCAACTCAGTAGCTTTTAGGTCAAATGCTCTTTCTTCTTATTTTAGGTTTATACCGATTTTCACAACTGTCTTGGAGAATCACGAGGTTCTTGAACACAAAACATCACATTGTGGTTCTTGATCAGCAGAATCTTCCAGAAGCAATTGAGTCAGCTAATCACAAATCCCTTATTGTCCAATGTCTAAATTTAGGCCACGGTGGCTTGGATTAGACCCATGGATCCCAGGACAACGGCAGGGGTGTTACTCACTAAAAAGTCTTTTGTAAGCATGGTGTGGGGAGTTTTCCAGCAATGGGAGAGAGTCCTTTGCATGAGCAGCTGCTTTCAGAATGTCCTGCTATTTGTAGCTCTGTGTTCTCTCCTCCCATTTTACATACAGCCTTCTATTTAAATCAGCCACTCTTGGGATCTTAAATTACTACTCTCTACTTAAAGGCCATCCAAACATTTACACTCTTTGATTTGGTATTCATAATTCTGAGCATTTATCCTAAAAATGGTAACAAAAGAAGAAAGAGGGCTTCCCTGGTGGTGCGGTGGTTAAGAGCCTGCCTGCCAACACAGGGAACATGGGTTAGAGCCCTGGTCCAGGAAGATCCCACATGCCGCCAAACAACTAAGCCCGTGCACCACAACTACTGAGCCTGCGCTCTAGAGCCCGCGAGCCACAACTACTGAGCCTACGTGACACAACAACTGAAGCCCGCGCGCCTAAGGCCTGTGCTCCGCAACAAGAGAAGCCACCGCGATGAGAAGCCCGCGCACCACAACGAAGAGTAGCCCCCGTTCGCCGCAACTAGAGAAAGCCCACGTGCAGCAACAAAGACCCAACACGGCCAAAAATAAATAAATAAAAATAAAATTTAAAATAAAGAAGAAATTATATTTGTAAAGATGTTAATAGCAACATTGTAAGAGTGATTTTTTAAACTGGAAAACTGTTCAACAATAGGGAACATATAGTGCAAATTGTGGAATATGTACTCAGTGGTACAAAGCATAACAGAGACTTTTTTTTCATCCCTGAACCATTTGAGATTAAGTTGCAGAAATCATGACTCTGCACCCCTAAGTACTTCAGGGATTATTTCCCAAGAACGGGAAGGCTCTCTTAGGTAACCACACTGCAGTGATCGAATTCAGAGAAATTAACATTGATCCAATGCTAATATGTACAACTGAGTCCATATTCACATTTGGCCAATTGTCCCAATAACATCCTTTATGCAATATTATTTTTCCCAATTCAAAGTCACACCTTTCACTTGGTTGTCATGTCTCTTTTTTTTTTTTTTTTGCGGTACGCGGGCCTCTCACTGCCGCGGCCTCTCCTGTTGCAGAGCACAGGCTCCAGACGCGCAGGCTCACGAGCCAAGCCGCTCCGCGGCATGTGGGATCTTCCCGGACCAGGGCACGAACCCGTGTCCCCTGCATCGGCAGGCGGACTCCCAACCACTGCGCCACCAGGGAAGCCCTGTCATGTCTCTTTATTCATCTTTAATCTGGAACAGTCCCTTACTCTTTGTCTTTCGTGACTTCGACATTTTTTAAGAGTCAGGAGCATTATTTTGCAGCCTCTCAATTTAAGTTTGCTGGATGTAATGCATTGTTGGCACATGACGTCATTCTGCATCATGCTGATTTTGGTCATGTGGTTAAGGTGGTATCTACCAGATTTTCCCACTATAAAGCTTCCGTTTTTACCTTTATAATTAATAAATAATCTATGGAGTGATCCTTTGAGACTGTGTAGTATCTTATTCCCCAACAAGCTTCCACCAGTGGTTTTAGTATCCTGCCTGGATCAGCTACTGTTATAATAGTTGCAATGAGGTGACTTTTCTAACTCTGTGTTTCTTCAGCATTTATTAGTTGACATATTACGGTAAAGAACTGTCTCTTTTACCCCTATTTGTTTGTAAGTTTATTTGCTTTTTAGTATCCCTCTGGATTCATGGTTTCTTTTTGTTCTAATTTTATTTTTTATTAATTTTTATTGGAGTATAGTTGCTTTACAATGTTGTGTTAGTTTCTGCTATACAGCAAAGTGAATCAGCTATACATATACATATATCCCCTTTTTTGGATTTCCTTCCCATTTAGGTCACCACAGAACATTGAGTAGAGTTCCCTGTGCTATACAGTAGGTTCTCATTAGTTTTCTATTTTATACATAGTAGTGTATATATGTCAATCCCATCTCCCAATTCATCCCCCCCTTCCCCTTTGGTATCCACACATTTGTTCTCTATGTCTGTGTCTCTATATCTGCTTTGCAAAAAAGATCATCTATACCATTTTTCTAGATTCCACATATATGCGTTAATACACGTGGATTCTTTTTATTTAATGTGAGAATTCATTATTGTCATTACTCATTTTGATGCTCAAATTGTTACAAATTTGGCCACTGGAAGCGTTGTCGAGCTGGCCCCTGGGTCCTCATCATTGTTTGACGTCCCCATCATTCTTTGAGCACCTCCTTGCTTTCAGCTGGCACCACAAACTATTCCTGGCTCATCTTTCACTTGCCCTGCCCCTCCTGAGTGAGTTATTTCTCCAAGCAACTCTGGAGAATGGGATTTAGAAACCAAAATATGAACACTGGGAATGTTCAGGGCTACTGGGGTGGCCCTCCCAAGGCTCTTTCAGCAGACAGATCTAGGAAATAGAGTCCAATCCACAGAGCTCTTCCTTGCGTTCCCTCCCTCCAGATTTGTATCACCCTTCACCCACAGTGAGAATCTTCACTCCCAACAGTACCATGATAGTTACTAACTCGCTTAATCCCACAGTACACAGAAAGTAGTTTCAGAATTGCTAGGACTAGTACCAACTAAGTGAAGTTCGAAATTTCTTTGTAGTTTTATTTGCTAGTTTACACATAGAAAGCATATAGTCAAGAGTTCTGTTCAACATAGACACAGAAAACAAACTTATGGTTACCAAAGGGGAAAGTGGGGGGAGGGATAAACTGGGAGTTTAGGATTAACATATACACACTATATATAAAACAGATAAACTGTATAGCACAGTACTGTATAGCACACGGAACTATATTCACTATCTTATAATAACCTCTAATGGAAAGAATCTGAAAAACAAGGGACTTCCCTGGTGGGCCAGTGGGTAAGACTCCACGCTTACAATGCAGGGGGCCCTGGTCAGGGAACAAGATCCCACATGCATGCTGCAACTAAAGATCCCGCATGCTGCAACTATGCAACTAAAGATCCCACATGCTGCAACGAAGATCCTGGGTGCCACAACTAAGACCCAGCGCAGCCTAAATAAATAAATAAATATTTTTAAAAAAATAAAACAACGGGCTTCCCTGGTGGCACAGTGGTTGAGAGTCCGCCTGCCGATGCAGGGCACGGGTTCGTGCCCCGGTCTGGGAAGATCCCACATGCCGCGGAGCGGCTGGGCCCGTGAGCCAAGGCCGCTGAGCCTGCGCGTCCAGAGCCTGTGCTCCGCAACGGGAAAGGTCACAACAGTGAGAGGCCCGCGTACCGCAAAAAATAAAATAAAATAAAATAAAATAAAACAACACTACATTGTAAATCAACTATACTCCAATAAATGTTTTTTTAATCTGAAAAAATATATAGATATATATGTATAACCGAATCACTTTTTCTGTACACCTGAAACTAACACAACTTTGTAAATCAACTATATTTCAATTAGAGAAAGAAAAGAGGGCTTCCCTGGTGGCACAGTGGTTGAGAGTCCGCCTGCCGATGCAGGGGACACGGGTTCGTGCCCCGGTCCAGGAAGATCCCACATGCCGCAGAGCGGCTAGGTCCGTGAGCCATGGCCGCTGAGCCTTCGCGTCCACAGCCTGTGCTCCGCAACGGGAAAGGTCACAACAGTGAGAGGCCCGCGTACCCCAAAAAAAAAAAAAAAAAAAAGAGCTCTGTTTAAAAGTAATTTGGGTTTACTTTTCTTCCCTGTGGTTAATTTACTATGCAGTTTAGTTCATTTGTTTACTTCTTTTTATCTTCAGTTTTAGGTTTCTTTTCCCCCATCTTTGTTGAATTAAATTTTATTTTTTTAATATGAAAACATTCACATCTCTAAAAGTCAAAACTACCAAAAAAGAAAAAAAAAAGTATGCTTGAATAATTGTCATTTCTCCTAGCCTTTCACCCCATTCCTACCCATTCACTGCAAGTAGCCAATTTATTAGTTTCTAGTTTACTTTTCCCCATGGGTTTGTTTGGGTTTTTTTTTCTTTGCAAAAATAGGAAAATACTTCAGTATTTTACTATTTCCCCTTGTTTTACACAAAAAAATGGCATAATATTTGTATCCTCTTGTATTTACCTTTTTCACTTTTCAGTATATCCTAGAATCGCTCCATATCCGTTCATAGATCTTCCTTGCTCTTTTTTACAACTGCATAGTACTCCATTGTGTCAGTGTACCAGGGTTTATTCAACCGATTGCTGATGTATTGTCTGTCACTGAGGCTGTTTCCAAAATTTTGTCATAGCACACAGTGCTGTGATACGTAGCCTTGTACATATATATACTTTTATGTGGGTGTAGGTGTTCCTTCAGCTAAGTTCCTACCTGTGAAATTGCCAGGTCAAGGGTAAATGCACTCTACATTTTGTTAGGTATTTCCAAATTCCCCTTTATCGGAGTTGAACCATCTTGCATTCTCACCAGCAATATAGCAGAATGCCTGTTTTCCCACAGTCTGTCCCGTTGCTTTGGCTGTTTGCAAGTTGGGTAGGTTAGAAGTGATATCTCAGAGTAATGAGCATTTCCCTCATTAGGAGAGGAATTAAACATCTTTTCATTTGTTTAAGGGATATTATTTTATGGCCTCACAAATATTTTTTTGCAGAATGCCCATTCCTGTCTCTTGCCTTTTTAAAAATTGGATTTTGGTCTTTGGTTCCCTCAATCTTTGAGTTATTTACATATTTGGGATATTAACCCTTTACCTGTGACATATGTTGCCAGGCTTTTACTTTATATGTGGTATGAGTCTGTTGGTTGGTTTTGATACGGATAGAGTAGAATAATTAAATAGTTTAGAAATCCCACTAGGGGATTAAAGACAAAAAGGGAATTTTAAGGCAGTTTGGGAGACTGCTGTAAGCTAATGACAAGAAAAGAATCCAGTAACCTAGCAACAATCTAGACTACCCTGAAGGAAGACCAGGCACATTCAAGTGCCAGGCACACTCAAGCCACAAGCCTTGTGCTAGTTAAAACACAAGACAATAGATATGGGGTCCAAATCCTGTTACATGAAGTCAGGGAGTTTATGGCCCTTGAAGAATAACATTTATACATGTAGCCAAGACAGGAATATCGGTGAAAGGGCAAAGAAATTAGGTGAAAGGGGACATTATACAAAACCTGAGATGAATTACCATATTTTAGTATTTGTCACCACACTTTTGCTAACATACATATGATTTAAATAGTGCCGTGAGAGTCCCAGTTATACCATATAGGGGTCAAGGGAGGAACTAATGATGTAAGCCTTGACATCTACCCAAAAATGAGGAAAAAGATGGTCTTGTCTCCTCCCCACTTTTTCGTTGATTATAAAAATGTAGCCCTCTGGACTTCCCTGGTGGTCCAGTGGCTAAGACTCCACTCCCAGTGCAGGGGGCGCGGGTTCGAGCCCTGGTCGGGGAACTAGATCCCACATGCGTGCCGCAGCTAACAGTTCGCATAATGCAACTAAGACCTGGCAAAGCCAAATACATAAAATAATTTTTTTTTTTAATGTAGCCCTCTTTGTTCTCAGGGCTGTGACCCATTGCCGGCCTGCTGGTATCTCTCACAAGCTCCTATGCTAATAAACTCACTCTTTGCCCATCGCTTTGCCTCAAGCTTAATTCTTTCTGCAACGAGACAAAAGAACATGAGCTTCAGTAAGTCCTGACACCAGGTGAGTGGTTTCCATTAAATGACAGTGGGTTCTAGTCCCTCCTAAGCCAGGGATTGTGGGTTGGAGTCCCAACCTGAGTTTTGGCTGGGTTAGAGGCCCGTCTGAGGAGTGCGGTTTCAGCTTGGCTACACGGTTTTGTTCTTCAATGTACTCTAACGTAGCAATGTCTGTTTTTTTTCTTCCTTGCATCTGGATACTGGGTCATTAGAAAGCCACTGCCCACACCCAGGTTACATAAGAATTCGCCCACGTTTTCTGACAGCTAGTTGGCCTGTCCTAATGCTCGCATTTGGGATACTGAGCCTGGGACGGGTCCAGGAGCCCGGCGGGGCCGTGGGCGGGGCCCGGAGCCCGGCGGGGCCGGGGGCGGGTCCAGGAGCCCGGCGGGGCCG
>NW_020174642.1:5446277-5450462 GCF_003031525.2 Neophocaena asiaeorientalis asiaeorientalis
ACCCGCCGGGGTCCAGAGGGGAGGCGCGTGAGTGCGTCGGCGCTTTTGGTCCTCTTAGTATCCCTTCCCGGCCTTTCCGGAAGCCCCACCCCCTCTCGCTGGCTGGAGCCGGTCGGCCGGCCTTCTGCGCTGCAAAGCCGCGGCCGTGAGCAACGACACGGCCATCCGCGGTTCGGCGCTCAGCGTGTCCCATCCGACCCCGACCCCCGCCCTGACCCACGCGGCGGCCCGAATACTTCTGAGGGAAGGCCGGCCGGCTCCTCCGCCCGGGGTTCGTCCTCGTGTCCCCGCCCCGCGCTGCGCCCCCTCGTGGCCGCCCGACCACAGCGCGGGCTGGGGCCACAGGGAAGGCTTACAAACACCCGGATTTCGGCGGCGCCCGGAGCCTTCTCTAGCGTTAGATGCTGGGACCACACTCAGGGGAGACAGAAGGCCCACCGAGGCTTCTCTTCCATGAGCTTTCTCTCCCCACCACGTGCCCCTTGTGGACCTTTTATTTTTCTAATCCTCCTTCCTGCAGCCTTCCAGTCTCTCACCCCCTTATTCCAGCTTTATAAATCCTTATCTCAAGATGCTCAGCAAAAATATAGGCCCTCCGCTTGCCTTCTCTAGTCTCACCCCGTACACACACCAAATACATGGTGTCCTTTCCAACACCAACAACCAGTTCTCCGATACTCTCCCTCCACTTCAGACGCCAGCCACGAATGGTACGGTACCCAGGCTACCCGCATTTCTAAAGCCCGGCCGACTACAAACGCAAGGTTTCCCACCACCGAACCCCTCAGGTTCGATAATTCCCCAGAACACAGAGAACTCAGCAAAGCGCTGTACTTACTGTTTCCGGTTTGCGATGCACAGAAGGAGGTGGGGGACACAGAGGTTCCGCGCACTCCCCCGGGGGCCACCCTGACAGCACTGCCCTCTGAACCCCTTTGTTGCAAGGTTTCTTGGGAGGTTTCTTTACGCGGGCCAGGGGAAAGGGCCAAACCTCTTCACACGCTTGGCTCCTCTGGCTACCAGCCCCCATCCTAAGCCAGCTAGGGGTTCACCAATTATCACCTCATTAGCATAAACTCAGATTCCATTGAAAGGGGCTCATTATGAATCACAAAGACGCTCTTATCACTCAGGGAATTCTCAGGACTTTAGGAGATCAGTACCAGGAATCGGGGGCAAAGACGAAATATATTTTTTATTGTACCGCATTCCCGCAAACCCTTAACCCCTGTTAATCATGAGGAAAACGTTAGCCAAATTCTAATTGTCGAGGTCATCCCTAAGAAGCAGAATCTGAGAACTTCATAGCCAAGAGGACGGAAATGGTTAAGTTTAATGTGGTATCTGGATGGAATCCTGGGATAGAGAAAGGACAGAGAAAACAGGAGATCTAAAGACAGTATGGACTATAGCTTTAAAAAATGTATCAATATGGTTTTATTAATTGCAACAAACATACCATACTTATGTAAGATATTAGTAATGAGAAACTGGTGTATACAAATAATGACTCATTATGTAATACACCTGAAACTAATACAACATTAACCGTCAATTATACCTCAATAGAAAATAATAATGGGAAACTGGTTAAAGGAACACTGCACTATCTTGCAAACTTCCTGTAAATCTAAAACTATTGTAAAAATATAGTTTATTTTCAAAAATAAACTTTAGAGAAAAAGGCCCTTTGGGACTTTCCTGGCTGTCCAATGGTTAAGAGTCCATGCTTCCAATACAAGGGGTACGGGTTCGATCCCTGATCGGGGAAATAAGAACCCGTGTTGTGGCCTAAATAAATAAATATATAAATAAAAATAAGAAAAAAAGGCCCTTCAATTTTTAAGACCTACCTGTTTAAAAGGCATAGAGAGAGAACTTTTAAGTGACCACTTTGTTGTTACATGTCGATACATAGTCACCTGTATGCTGACAGTTGAGGAAAGACTGTGATATTGAGGTGCCACAGTGATACACATGTATCAGACACAAAGGGAGTGTGAGAAAAGACTCCACCTGCCACAGCTGCAAAGGAAGTGATGTGACCTGGTCCCCCAGCACCTCAACCAGAGCAAGCAAATCCAAGAGGGTCAGAGTGAGGAGAGAAGGATTGGGGTGAGATTTCTGTGCCGAGAACCCTGGCCTTGCTGTGAGGTTTCATCTCCATCCCCAGGAGAAGCCCAGAAAGCTTGCTAATGTGTGTCCCTTCAGTTGGGGAACCCAATGGATGGACATCTGACATCGTCTGGGAAATCCAGAGAAGAGACTGACTGCTTTGGTGGCAAAGCTGGGGGCTCGTTGCTGCCTCCCTGTAGGGTACTTTGAATCAGATGGGGGCAATGGGGGAGGGAAGGAGGACCTGGCCTTGGATCACTGAGGATCCTGTCCAAAACGGCTACCTGGGACAGAGGGAGGAATGCTGGATTTCTGGGGCTGAAGAAGTGGCAAGTAAACTCCCCAAATCGAGTTGCATTGGCCAGAATCAGGAGATTTGCAGCCAAGGTGTCTCCAAGATGGAAATCTCCAAAGTAACCCTAAAGATATCCTTGAGTAGGAAAGTACAGCAAAAGCAGGCCCTGAGAGCACAGAGCTCGTCAGACCTCTCCCATCCTCCTGCAGTTCCCACGCGGGCTGGCTGGAGAGTGAGCCCACGGCAGGGGATGGGGATGAATGGGCAAGGGGGGCAGCAGAGAGCAGACCCCCTTCCTGCAGGCAGGCAGCTGCCAGCTCTGAGGGTAGCTGGCCTTGGCGTGGAGCTTGAAGGACTGATTATGAACCCAGAACTGGACATACAAGTTTCTGAACTGAGAGTGAGCTTGTGCCTTAAAGTGACCCCAACATTGTCACCCAAAAACAGAAAAGTTTTGGGCCCATGTTATGGGTTGAATTGTGTGTCCCCTTCCCCCGCCCCCTGCAAAGAAAGCTATGAAATCCTAACCCCCGGTACCTTAGAATGTGACCTTGTTTGGAACTGGGGTCTTTGCAGATGTAATTAGTTAAGATGTGATCATACAGGAATACGGTGGGCCTCTAATCCAATATGACTGCGATCTTTATACGAAGGCCATGTGAAGACAGAGACACACAGGGAAACACCATGTGATCATGAAGACAGAGGTTGGAGTGAGGCAGCAAACCAGCAAAGCTAGGAAGAGGCAAGGAAGGATTCCCCTACAGGTTTCAGAGGGACCATGGCACTGCCCATACCTTGATTTTGGACATCTAACCTCCAGAATTGTGAGATAGGAAAATCCAGTTTGTGGTACTTTGTTACAGAAGCTCTGGGATATTAATACACCAACTGAAACGGAGTGCGGCCCTGTGGGGCTACTAGGCACTGAAACCCAGTGGGACCCGGGCACGGAGGCCTCCTTTCGTCCACCATTTCTTACAGGCAAGACTCCAGCCTCCGTGACCTTCCCTGAGTTCCAAAGGGTGCATTCGAACAGTTGCTAATCAAAGGAGGGGCTGCCAAGGAGCAGCAGCCACCTAGGCAAGATTAAAGGGACCAGAGAAGCTCATCAAGATGAGGAGACCACCTGAGGCCCTGCTCACACCCTCATCTTGTCAGCAGCCCCACCTTTGAACCCTTATCATAGAACCCTTCATCCAGTCCTCTGGGGTTGGGACACAGTTTTTCAAGGCAGAAGGCCAGTGTGTTCCCCTTTGCCTGGCAAAGCAATAAAGCTCTCCTTTTCTACTTCACCCAAAACCCTGTCTCCGGGATTTACCGGTGTACAGAGAGGCCGAATTTTCGGTTACCATCTGGAGCAGGTGAATACAATTTTCACAGGATGCATTTTAGAGAGATGGGAGAAGAGAAAGTCAGGTTCATAATGTCTCATGAATCATGCATACAATATGCCAGTTATTCCAACTGTCCTGTGGAGTAAATCTCTCCAAAGAACAAAGGGAGTGTGACAAGCCCTGGCATAGAGGCCTAGGTGGTACCAAAGGAAAGGGGACCTAGCATAATGGTGAAAAACTCAGGCACCTCTTCTAGGAGTTTACCCTGCAGATATAGTCATATATGTGTAAAATGGCGAATGGTGTATGTATGTATAAGGTTATTCATTGAGGTATTGTTTGTAATAGCAGAAGGTTGGAAACCACCTAACTGTCAGGGTAGAGACAGTTACATAAATGTTGGTACTCCACACACTGGAACACTGCACAGCCACTTAA
>NW_020174642.1:5450477-5471225 GCF_003031525.2 Neophocaena asiaeorientalis asiaeorientalis
AAAAAAAAAAAAAAAAAAAGCAAGGATAAAGAAGCTCTCTGTGCATTGATATAGAAATAGAAACATCTGGAATATAGTAATCTACGTTTTGTGTAAAAGGCAGGCATCTGATAAAAAAATATAACTGTACTTGCCTGTATTTGCACAAAGAACCCAAAGCCTGCAACAGAGCTTTATAAAGAGTGGGGACAGAGGGACTTCCCTGGTTGCTCAGTGGTTAAGGCTCCGCACTCCCATTGCAGGGGGCCTGGGTTCAATCTCTGGTCAGGCAACTAGATCCCACATGCGTGACACAAGTAAGAGTTTGCATGCCACAACTAAGGAGCTGGTGAGTCGCAACTAAGGAACCCACCTGCCACAACTGATCCAGCACAACCAAATAAATAAATTAATTAAATTAAATTAAAAAACAAACAGGGTGGGGACAGAGGTGGAGTGGATGGGAACCAGGGTAGGAAGGGGACTTTTCACTCTGTCACTTCTTATGCTGAGTTATTTTTGAGCCATGTGAACATGTAATCCACTAATAAAATGAAAATTTAAATGAATGAGGAGAACATCCAGACAACAGGTTTCCCAGAGTGAGGAGTAAACTGGATTTATTGAATAGCCAGCGACTATCAAAATCCTAGAACGCTCAGCTAGGAGGTTAGGAATTGATCAGAGAATCATCAGAAGTTCTGAACCAGAGCATAACATCAGGAAAAATCTTCTCAAGGTAATGTATAGAAACCATCAGAAGGAGGAGAGGCCCACATGGGGAAGGGGTGGCACCTCCAGGTACAGAATGATGAGAGTTGGGACCACGAGTGGCAATGGGACTGGAGATAGAGGTTTTCAAAAAAGATCTAAAGTGAAAAATTCCAGCTGATCTTGTCACATACCAAGTACTGCTAGAAATAAATGGGTCATAGTAGCAGAATTTTTTTTTTTCATGGCTGCTCTTAGCACCATGTGGCATGTGGAATCTTAGTTCCTGGACCAGGGATCGCACCTGCACAGGAGTTATTTTTGCCATAAGAATGTACTTACTCTAATTGTTTTTGACATATATTTCAGCCTCCTAAAGTATATGCCAGCTGGTTTGCGGTTTTTTTCTCTATGTCCATATGTTTAGGTTTACCTTTTTTGAGATGTTTCCTCAAGGTATAAAATCTAACAATATTTTCTGTTGTGTTCTGTAAAAATCTTTGGCTCTATGTATAGTAAATATTCCAACTTACATTAATAAAAACGTACATGTTCAGATGGGTTTTTTTGTTTTGTTTTATTTTTTTAGACTGCACCACAAGGCAGATGGGATCTTAGTTCCCCAACCAGGGACCGAACCCGTGCCCCTGCACTGGAAGCATGGAGTCCAAATCATTGGACTGCCAGGGAATTCCTCAGGTATATTTTTTTAATATTTATTTATTTTATTTGGTTGTGCCAGGTCTTAGTTTCAGCAGGCGGGCTCCTTAGTTGCGGCTCCCCTGGCTCCTTAGTTGCAGCACGTGGGCTCCTTAGTTGCAGCATAGCATGCATGTGGGATCTAGTTCCCTGACCAGGGATCGAACCCGGGTCCCCTGCATTGGGAGCATGGAGTCTTATCCACTGAGCCACCAGGGAAGTCCCCCCTCAGGTGTTTTTTCAATACACCTCATTGCCCCTTGGATTATTATTCTATTCATACATTCTTTATTGAGAATAATTTCATTAATTCAGCAAATATTTATTGAGCATCTGTTATGAGACATGGTATGGCAAAGATCTCTAGTTGTCTCTTAGCATCCATTCTCTTCTTCATCCATAATAGCAGAATTTTTAGCAGGATGCATGGTCGTCTGGAATAACGACTGTACATCCCAGCCACCCTTACAGTTAAGTGTGACCACGTGACCAAATTCACAATAGGATGTGAGCAGAAGCAATGTGTGCAACATTTGGGTCTTATCCTAAAAGGTAGGATGAGTGCCTTTCCCCTCCCTCTCTCCATCCTGCTACTTGAAACTCAGGCATAGTGAGGAGACACCTGAGATCATGAAGATGTTGGCAACATCTGGGGAAGGTGGAGTAACAATTCAGACAGAGCCTGAACCCTGCACCAGCTCGTTGAGCTGTTCTGCCTACCAGCTCCAGACCATCTCCCTCCACACTGTTATATGCAAAATAAACTCCTATCTTGTGTAAGTAACTAATATTTGGAGTCTCTCAAGCTCAGTCAAATTTATATCCATCCCAATACACAGATGGTTCTGGGTTCTGGGAATACAAAGTAAAGAATAAAGTTCCACTCTGTTGAGAAGATAAATGCTTTAAAAATTAGCACTATTTGTTCACTTAAAAAGCATTTATTGGGACTTCCCTGGTGGCGCACTGGTTACGAATCCGCCTGCCAGTGCAGGGGACACGGGTCTGAGCCCTGGTCCGGGAAGATCCCACATGTGGTGGAGCAACTAAGCCCATGTGGCACAACTACTGGGCCTGTGCTCTAGAGTCTGTGAGCCACAACTACTGAACCTGCGTGCCACAACTACTGAAGCCCGCGCACCTAGAGCCCATGCTCCACAACAAGAGAAGCCACCACAATGAGAAGCCCGTGCACCGCAACGAAGAGTAGCCCCTGCTCGCCACAGCTAGAGAAAGCCCGTGCGCAGCAACGAAGACCAGACACAGCCAAAAATAAATAAATAAAATAAATAAATTTATTTTAAAAAACCAAAAAATAAAAGCATTTATTGGATGGACCTAGAGATTCTCGTACTGAGTGAAGTATGTCAAACAGAGAAAAACAAATACCATATGATATCGCTTATATGTGGAATCTAAAAAAATGGTACTGGTGATCTTATTTACAAAATAGAAACAAAGTCACAGATGTAGAAAACAAACTTATGGTTACCAGGGAGGAGAGGGGAGTGAAGGATAAATTGGGAGATTGGGATTGACATATACACACTACTATGTATAAAACAAATTCGTTAATAAGGACCTACTGTATAGCACAGGGAACTCTTCTCAATACTGTGTAATGACCTATATAGAATTTTTAAAAGAATGGAAATATGTATATGTATAACTGATTCACCTTGCTGTACAGCAGAAACTAACATAACATTTTAAATCAACTATACTCCAATAAAAATTTTTAAAATGAATAAATAAAAGTCATTTATTGAGTGTCAGTTATGTACCAGGCACTTGACCTAGAAGCAAGGGTGAAATAAGGCCATGGGCAGGAAATGAGCAAAGTCATTTATCAGGAACGTAGGCGAGAGGCACGATGGTTCAGGACAAATGGCCGCAGAGGAGACTGGGACAAGGAGAGATGCAAAAGCTCTGTATTTCTTTGCTAGGTCTGCCATAACAAAGCAACGCAGACTAAATGACTTCAACAACAGGAATTTATTTCCTCCGGTTCTGGAGGCCACAGTTTCAAGATCAAGATATCAGCAGGACTGGTTTCTTCTGAGGGCCTCTTTCCTTGGCTTGTAGATGTCTGGCCATTTTCTCCCTGTGTCCTCACATGGTCTTCCCTCTGTGTGGGTCTGTGTTCTAATCTCTTCTTTTTTTTTTAAACATCTTTATTGGAGTATAATCGCTTTACAATGGTGTGTTAGTTTCTGCTTTACAATAAAGTGAATCAGCTATACATGTACTAATCGCTTCTTATAAGGACATCAGTCATATCAGATAAAGGCCCACCCATATGACCTCATTTGGCCTTAATTACTTCTTTGAAAATCCTATCACCAATTACGGTTATGTTCTGAGGTACTGGAAGTTACAACTTCAACATATGAATATGGAGGGGGTACAATTCAGCCCAGAAAACCCCCCTTTTATGGGGTGCTAGTTGCACAGCATAGGGCCATGCCCACCATCCCATGGAGATGGGACAAAAAGTGGCCATCACCGTGGGCTCAGGTGAACTCTGGAGGCTCTCAGGCATCGTGTGTGCAGTCCCCATCCTGGAGAGCCAGCCCAGGTCCAGCCGGTATGTAGCTGGTTTCACTGGAATCCTGGGGGCTAAAGGCAGGTCAGGTCGGCGGGAAACTCAGCCCAGGGGTGAAGGTATCACATGATTCTAGCTGCAGTTCCTCTGTGTGTGGGTTTTCCCCACGCCACCAAGCGATTCTCAGACACCAGCTGATACCATCTACCTGGAGACAGCGTCAGGTCCCACAAGTTAAGGGCTCAGTCCTGCAAGGCTGTCCCATGCCCCCAACCCAACTTCAGCAGCCAGTCCCAAGCCTAGGCTGTCACTTGTGCTTCCAACTGACCAGCCACATATCAGAGGTTCCAACACCCTCCTCCTTGGATTCTATTAATTTGTTAAAGCAGCTCACAGAACTCAGAGAAGAATTTTCTTCCTAGATCACCGATTTATTACAAAAGAATATAACTCAGGAACAGCCAGATGGAAGAGATGCCTAGGGCAAGGTCTGGGGCAAGGGCCCAGAGGTTCTGTCCCCAATCCCTACGTGTTCACCAACCTAGAAGCTCTCTGAACCCCGCCCTCTTGGGTTTTTATGGAGACTTCGTTATATTTTTTTTATATAAATTTATTTATTTATATTATTTTTGGCTGCGTTGGGTCTTCGTTGCAGTGTGCGGGTTTCTCATTGTCCTGGCTTCTCTTGTTGCAGAGCATGGGCTCTAGGCGCGCAGGCTTCAGTAGTTGTGGCTTGCGGGCTTTGTTGTTCCGCGGCATGTGGGATCTTCCCCAACCAGGGCTCGAACCCATGTCCCTTGCGTTGGCAAGCAGATTCTTAACCACTGCGCCACCAGGGAAGCCCCAGAGACTTCATTATATTTAAATCATGCTTGAGTAATCACTGGCCACTGGAGATTGGTGCAACCTCCAGGCTCTCTCCCCTCCCCCAGGAGACTAACCCTGTCACCAACCACATGATTGGTTCCCCTGGCAACGAGCCCTCATCCTATGGTGCTTTCCAAAACTCACTTCATTAACATAAACTCAGGTGTGGTTGAAAGGGGTTTGTTATGAATATTAAGACACTTTTTCACTCTTATCACTAAGGAACTTCCAAGGGTTTTAGGAGCTCTGTGCCAGAAAACGGGCAGAGACCAGATACATATTTGATCACAATATCACAAAGTATAATAGTGTCCATGGGAAAGAGGGAAAGAGCAAAGCAGAAGTGCCAAGTTAGTCAGTTCATGAGACCAGGGCTGAAGTCCAGGGCAGGGGCAGGGCCAGAACTGGCAGTGGGGATGAAACTGTGCCCCTCAGGTTGGGACTTGAACCTGGCCAGAACCCAGACTGGGACTTGAACCCACTGTCTTTTGTTTTATTTTATTTATTTATTTATTTGACCACATCACACAGCACACGAGATCTTAGTTCCTCAACCAGGGATCTAACCCATACCCCCTGCAGTGGAAGCATGGCGTCTCAACCACTGGACCACCAGGGAAGTCCCCCCACCGTCTTTTAATTGAGATCTCACACCTGGTCTCAGGACTTAATGAAGCTCAGGTTCTTTATGTCTCCTTGCAGAAAGAATTCAGTGAGAGACAAAGTGATAGGTAAGAAGTGAAAAAACAGCTGGGGGGGGGGCGGGGGGGGGGAATTCCCTGGTGGTCCACTGGTTAGGACTCTGTGCTTTCACTGCAGGGGGCCTGAGTTCGATCCCTGGTTGGAGAACTGAGATCCTGCAAGCGGAGTGGCCAAGAAAAAAAAAGTAGTGGATTTATTTAGAGAGATACACATTCCATAGACAGAATGCAATCCGTCTCAGAAGGCGAGAGGAGAGTGGCCCCAGGGCATGGGGTTGTCACAGAAAGTGAGAGTGGCCAAGGGAGAAACACACTCCACAGCGTGAGGACCATCTCAGAAGGCGAGGGGCCCTGAAATAGGGGGTGGTTGGCTATTATGGGCTGGGTAATTTCATAGGCTAATGACTGGGAGGATTATGCCAACTATTTTGGAGAAGGGGCGGGGATTTCCAGGAACTGGGCCACCGCCCACTTTTTAGCACCTGCTAATGTACTATTACAGTGAGCATATAATGAGGCCCAAGGTCCACTGAAGTTGAATCTTCCGCCATCTTCGGCCTAATTGGTTCTAACCAGTTTATGTCGTATCCGACGGTCATGTCATTCTTTTAAAAGTTGTGCCCTGCCCCCTTCCCTCCTGTTTTAAGGACATCAGAAAGGACTGGGGCAGGGCTGAGCGTATTCCTCCAGGCTGCATCCACGCCAATGGAAACATCAGCTTTCAGGTAGAATCAGCGCATATCATGGAATTGTATGATAATCTCAGGGTCACGTCCTGCAGGACAGAGCCCCATCTTCATGTGCCCCTATGGGCAGGCCTCACCAGTCCTTAGGGAGATCCTCTCCCTCATCATGTGCCCAGTCTTTTGCTGAGCTGGGACGTAGTGGATTGGTGCCTGTGTTAGGCGTGAGCCTGACACACCTACGTGAACTGACCAGCGGGGACCACTCAGAAGGTTGCAAACCCTTAGTTTAAAAGGCTACACCCAATCTCATGGATGCTTCCTGCTCTTCATCAGAGGGAATGGGCAGTGAGATGAGCAAGTTTACTCGTCTTGATTTCAAAGGTTTGAAAAAAAACTGCCTTTCCAGGGACTTCCCTCAGGGCGCAGTGGATAAGACTCCGTGCTCGCAATGCAATGCAGGGGCCACGGGTTCAATCCCTGGTCAGGGAACTCGATCCCACATGCATGCCACAACCAAGGAGCCGGCAAGCTGCAACTAAGGTGCCAGGCTGCCACGACTAAGACCCGGTGCAACCAAATAAATAAATAAAAGTAAATATTAAAAAAACAAAACAAAACTGCATTTCCAGGAGCCATAGATGCCAAGGGTTGTCCTGCTTTCTCCTCCTCATAGTTTCTGTTTTCTCCTCTCTTAGCTCCATTAAAATATGTGTACATCAAAAAGTGTTTTCACTCTCAACACCATAGAAACCTAGAGGGCCATAGGAAACAAGGAGGGTCTGAATTCAACTTATCAGAGTAGAAGTAGAACTTCAGCGTGACCCAGAGCCTGGACGGTCGCTTTTGAGGATGGGTCTTACTGCCACCATCCAGTTACCTCCCTAACACAATTTATCCTTCCTGTGGACAGGCCCCCGGACTGCCAAGTGAGATCAGTTCTAACAGGTGACAGCGGGAGCCCTGTCTTCTGTGTGGCATGTTGCTAAGCCCCTGTTAAAAAGAAAACCACAGGGCCAAAATGGTGTCACTGTCACTTGTGCTGAAAGCCCATGATACCAAACCCAGATTTAAAACCGGGCCTAATTGCAGTTCTGACCTTCCCCAGAAATTTGATCTTAACCAACCAGTTTGGAATTTTCTGGTCAACACCAAGTCATTTGGGCCCTCTGTCTTCCCCAGAGGAAGAAGAAGTGATCTGCATGATAAAACCCTTGCTTTGGGACTTCCTGGAGGTCCAGTGGTTAAGACTCCAGGCTTCCGCTGCAGGGGATGCAGGTTTGATCCCTGGTGCAGGAACTACGAAGTCTTGGGGTGCGATCAAAAAAAAAACCCTTGGCTTTCCCTCTCCCCAAAACGAAAGTCCTGGACCGAAAAGAATTCTTTCTTTTCTTTTGCTAATAGCTCCCCTGCCCTGCCCTTCTTATAAAAACCTTCAGTTTCTGTACAATCCCATGGAGTACCTGCCCTTCTAGCTGCCAGACAGGACACTGCCTAATAAGTGAAACGCCTAGTAAAGCCAATTAGATCTTCAGAGTGACTTGGTTGGATGTTTTTAACACTCCAGTCTCTGGAGAGAGCCCTCCTGGGTTCATGTCTAAGCCCTGGTTTTCTGGGTTACCTTGAAGAAATGATTTTAAATTGTATTGTTCACTAAATTTCTTTTCAAATTTGAATATAAACTTCCTAATGTAGGCACAGAACTTGTCTATCTTGTTGGCTGCCGAAACCCCAGCACTAGAAAGAGTGTTCCACACATAGTAAGTGTTACAAAAGTATTGAAGGAGTCAGTAGAAGAGGTAATAGAGATATGAAAAGATATGGATGTGAACATTAAACTTTGTTCTTCTGAAAAAAGAAAAATGATTTAACTTCTCTGCGATTTGGTTTCCTCCCCTGTAAAACATGGATACTACTACTCTCTCCCTTATACACCTGAGTGAATTAATATCCGTAAACCGCAGTGCCAAGCACATAATTAATGCTCGGTAATTGTTAGCTAAAGTTACGATTGCTATTAGCTACTCTTAGAGCAGTAGACACACCATTTCCTGAGCTTCTGTCTCGCTCCTGAAACGGAGAGGGACAAGGAATTGACACCACAGGTCACTTCTAGCTCAAGATCTGAGGTCTGGCTTCCCTGGTATTGCTTGCCATAACTATATCTGTATCTATATCTGTTTCTGCATCTATCTATATCTTTTTTTTTTCCACACAGCACTGCAAAGGAGCAGGTAATATGTAACTGTGCATTTCTTCGTCCTCCTATAGACACAATGAAAAGAGTGAATCTTAGATACAACGATGGAGGATGTATTGGGGAATTCCCTGGCGGTCCAGTGGTTAGGGCTCAGCCCTTTCACTGCAGGGGGCACAGGTTCAATCCCTCGTCCTCGGGGAACTAAGATCCGGCAAGCAAGTAAGCTGTGCAGCACGGCAAAAAAAAATATTGAAAAAAGTTAGATGGAGGATGTATTCATTTCCTGGGGCTGCCTTAACAAATTACCACAAACTGGGTGGCCTGAAATAACAGAAATGCATTCTCTCACAGTCCTGGAAGGCAGAAGTCTGAAATCAAGGCGTATGCACGTTTCGTCCTCCTGGAGGCTCTCAGGAAGAATCCCTTGAATGCCTCTCTCCCAGCTTCGGATGGCTGCTGCAATCCTCAGCGTTCTTTGCCTTGTAGATGTATAATTCCAACCTCTGCCTCTGTCTTCACATCTTCCCTCTGTGTCTCTACTTCATATCTCCTTCTGCCTTCCTCTGTTTTTTAAAGATTCTTTTTTTTTTTTTGATGTGGACAAATTTTAAAGTCTTTATTGAATTTGTTACAATATTGCTTCTGATTTATGTTTTTGGGTTTTTTTGTGGCTGCGAGGCATGTGGGATCTTAGCTCCCTGACCAGGGATTGAACCCGCATCCCCTGCATTGGAAGGTGAGGTCTTAACCATTGGACTGCCAGGGAAGTCCCTCCCTCTGCCTTTCTCTTACAAGGACACCTGTCCTTGGATTTACGGTTTGCTCTAAACCTAATTTCATCTGCAAAGTTCCTTTGTCTAAGTAAGGTCACACTCACAGGTTCTGGGGGTTAGGACTTGAACATAACTTTTAGGGCCACTATTCAATCCTCTCTAGGCAGAATAACACCCTGTTTCCTTTGGGGACAGCCTGAAGTAAGATCCTATTACTTATCATCGACCACATGTGGATAAAACATTGCTTTCTGTGTTCTCTCATTTTGGGCGTTAGGACAACATACATAATTAAATTGGGCCACTGCTATGTACTTCTTCATTTTCTTCTGAAGCTAACCATAGTTACAGCTACACACTCTCCAACACCTACTATGTGTCAGATGTCTTTGTAGACACCAGGATACAGTAGTGAACAAAAACAGACAGAAGCCTTGCCTTCATGGAGCTGAACTCCTCCTGGGAGAGGCAGAAAATAAATAAAATAAATAGATTTTTAAAATAGTATGTTAATATCAGAAAAAAAAAACAAAACACTAATTCTAGAGCATACAAACACCCCAATGTTCGTAGCAGCATAATTTACAACTGCCAAGGTATGGAAGCAACCTGTGTCCATCAACAGATGAATGGATAAAGAAGATGTGGTATATATATACAATGGAATACTACTCAGCCATAAAAAAGAACAAAATTTTGCCAATTGCAGCAACATGGATGGACTTGGAGGGCATTTTGCTAAGTGAAATAAGTGAGACAGAGAAAGACAAATACTGTGTGATATCATTTATATGTGGAATCTAAAAAAATACAACAAACTAGTGAATAAAACAAAAAAGAAGCAGACTCACAGATATAGAAAAAAACTAATGGTTACCAGTGGGGAGAGGAAATGGGGGAGGGGCAATATACGGGTAGAGGAGAAAAAAGGGTTATTATGGGATTATATGAAATCATGTGTGTGAAACTTTTGAAAATAGTAAAGCACTGTAGAATTTTTTTAAAAAGAAACTAGGGACTTCCCTGGTGGTGCAATGGTTAAGAATCTGCCTGCCAATGTAGGGGACACGGGTTCGAGCCCTGGTCTGGGAAGATCCCACATGCCACAGAGCAACTAAGTCCACAAGCCACAACTACTGAGCCCAAGTGCCACAACTACTGAAGCCCGCACACCTAGAGCCCATGCTCCGCAACAAGAGAAGCCACCACAACGAAGAGTAGCCCTCCTCGCCGCAACTAGAGAAAACCCGTGTGCAGCAACGAAGACCCAATGCAGCCAAAAATAAAAAGATTAATTAATTAATTAATTTTAAAAAGAAGCTAAAAATAGTATGTTAAATGTGGTAGGTACTACGGATAAAAATAAAGCAGGAAAGGAAGGAGAATAGGCAATGCTGAAGGATGTATGTGTGTGAGAGAGAAAGGGAGAGAGAGAGAGACACACTTTAAACAAGTGTCCAGGGAAAGCATCATCCTCACGGGACACTTGAGTAAAGACTTGAAGAAGGTGAGAGGCAGGTTCACTCGAAAGCTGAGTGTTTCTGGGATGTTCCTGGTACATTAACAGTCCAGAGGACAGGGGCTTTAGGGGAAAGGATGGAGGAGAGAGCAGTAGATGAGATCTGAGAAGTAAAGGGTGTTAGGGGAGATAAGGCAGGGTCTCGTAGACATTGCTATGGTCTGGCTTTAACACAGGTAGTATCTGGAGATGGTTCCTGTGTCCAAATGTCAGTTATCACATGGTAGAACTAGGGACATCCACAGTCATAGAGGGAAGCTTGGTTACAGAACGTTTCCCCCATTCACACTTTGAACACAAGATTCATGTTAAATTTTTTTTCAAGAGCAAACTCAAGCCTTAAAATAAGAATTCAAAACCAAGTATATTTCATCTAGCAATCTCACTTCTGAGTATATACCCAAAAGAATTGAAGCAGGGATTCATGAATGCTGTTCATGGCAGTATTATTCACAGTAGCCAAAAGACAGAAACAACCGAGGTATTTACTGACAGATGAATGGGTAAACAAAAGTGATGTATCCATACGATAGAATATTATCCAGCCTTGAAAAGGAAGGATGTTCTGACACTTGCTACAACATAGATGAACCTTGAAGACTGTTAAAAAACAAACTTCAACTGAGTAAATTTTAAGGATCTTATTGGTTTTATTCAAGGATTTATGAATCAGGCAGCAACCACTCCAGCAGATAAAAAGGAGCTCTGAGGAGTTGTACAAATTGAAAGACTTTTTTTTTTTCCCAAATAAAAGACTTTTACCGGCAGAAGGGACCAGGAACAAGGAAGTTAATGGGGCAAAAAGATTGGTTTTGGCAAGGTCACTTCCCTTTAGGGGATGGCAGGATCTATCAGGCATATTATCTCACTAGTGCTGAGCAGGTGACTCCTTATTGACTAGTTTAAGATTCCATTTCTGAAGGAGGCCAAACTGTAATTCAGTCTTGATTTTGGGGTGCGGAAGGGGGGTTGATAAATTGGGATAGACATATACACACTACTGCATATAAAATAGATAACTAATAAGGACCTGCTGTTTAGCGTAGAGAACTCTACTCAACACTCTGTAATAACCTATATGAGAAAAGACTCTAAGAGTGGATATATGTTTATGTATAACCAACTCACTTTGCTGTACAGCAGAAACTAACACAACATTGTAAATCAACTATACTCCAATAAAATTTTTTTAAAAAAATAAAAATAACACCCCTCCCCCCAAAAAAGTCTCAATTTGGCAACATGGGGCTTAGCATAACTGACTCCATATCTTGTTTTTAACAGGATTTTATGCTAAGTGAAATAAGGCAGTCACAAAAGGACAAATATTGCATGATTCCACTTATATGAGGTACCTAGAATAATCAACTCATAGAAAAACTAGACTAGAAGTTACCAGGGACGAGGGAGGGGGAAATGGAGTTATTATATGATAGGTAGAGTTTGTTTGGGATGATGAAGAGGTTCTGGACACAGATGATAGTGGTGACTGTACAACAATGAGAATGTGCTTGATGTCACTGAACTGTATACTCAAACATGGTTAAAATGGTCAACTTTAGTTATTTGTATCTTGCCACAATTTCAAAAAAATTAAAATTAAAATTAATTTAAGCCCCCCTCAAAATACTAAATATATTACTTATTCCCATGCAACAAATACATGTATTTTAGTCTCCAAAAAATCTTTTAGAAAACAACAACATCAACAGCAATAACTACATCTTGTAACTCCTAAATCACTTTCAGAGGTACAGAGTGCTTTGGGGAGTGGATAACAGGAAATAGGTTCTGCCTGAACAGAAGGAAAGGAAATGGTCATTTCCCCGCCTGTCTTCAGCACTGTTTATGTAAAAATATTCTGTCCTCTTAGATGTTTTGACTTTTGGTATCCTCCTCCTAGGCAAGCCGGAAACCCTGAGGGTTAATATCTTTACTCTTTGTTTTTAAGCAGCAGCTGAAAGTCAGCATATGAAAAAGAATTTTTAATTAAAGAGAGCAGAGCAAGAAACAGAACCTCAATTTTACTTATTTCCCACACCACCTCTCAGGCAGGAATTTACATACCTGAAGTTATACAATTTTTCCCAGTTTCTAAACCATGGCCCTAATTACGTTTTAAGATTTCTATACCCTTCACCAAATACTTCGTCTATCATAAAAATCTTCCTTGGATCCAAAAAAGTTTAAGAAATTGTTATAGGGGACTTCCCTGGTGGTGCCGTGGTTAAGACTCCGCCTGCCAATGCAGGGGACACGGGTTCGAGCCCTGGTCTGGGAAGATCCCACATGTCGCAGAGCAACAAAGCCCGTGCACCACAGCTACTGAGCCTGCGCTCTAGAGCCCGCGAGTCACCGCTACTGAGCCCACGTGCCACAACTACTGAAGCCCGTGCACTTAGAGCCCGTGCTCCGCAACAGGAGAAGCCACCGCAATGAGAAGCCCGCGCACCGTAACGAAGAGCTCGCAGCAACTAGAGAAAGCCTGCATGCTGCAACGAAGACCTGACGCAGCCAAAGATAAATAAATTTATTAAAAAAAATAAAAAAGAAATTGTCATAACATACTTGGTGGCACAAAGCCCTTTGAATTCCCAACTACCTCAACAGCACTTTATTTCTTTTTCTGTATTTTAATTTCTTTACCTGCAGAAAAAAGAAATTAAAAAATCCCCAAACCTTTATTCTATATTACCAATGAATTTATTTTTCATTACATATATTTTCATAAAAAACATGCATAGGGCTTCTCTGGTGGCGCAGTGGTTGAGAGTCCGCCTGCCGACGCAGGGGACATGGGTTCATGCCCTGGTCTGGGAAGATCCCACGTGCCACTGAGCAGCTGGGCCCGTGAGCCATGGCCGCTGAGCCTGCGCGTCCGGAGACTGTGCTCCGCAACGGGAGAGGCCACAACAGTGAGAGGCCCACGTACCGCAAAAAAAAAAAAAAAAAGAAAAAGCATAATTTAAAAACTATGGTTTATAGAGTCACACTCCACCTCCTATAGGATTGAATATCTACATAAACGTTTCTATTTTATTTTTTATTGTAGTTGATTTGCAATGTTATTTTAGTTTCAGGTGTACAGCAAAGTAATTCAATTTTATATATATATTCTTTTTCAGATTCTTTTCCCTTATAGGTTATTACAAAATACTGAGTATAGTTCCCTGTGCTATATAGTAAGTCCTTGTTGGTTATCTATTTTATATATGTGTGTGTATGTTAATCCCAAACTCGTAATTTATCCCTCCCCTTCCCCCTTTCTCCCTTGGTAACCATAAGTTTGCTTTCTATGTCTTTGGGTCTATTTCTGTTTTGTATATAAGTTCATTTGTATCTTTTTTTTAGACTCTGAATATAAGCGATATCATATGATACTTGTTTTTCTCTGTCTGGTTTACCTCACTTAGTATGATAATGTCTAGGTCCATCCATGTTGCTGCAGACGGCATTATTTCATTCTTTTTTATGGCTGAATAATATTCCACTGTATATATGTAACTACATCTTTTCCATTCATCTGTCAATGGACATTGAGGTTACTTCCATATCTTGGCTGCTGTAAATAGAGCTGCAATGAACATTGGATGCATGTATCTTTTCGAATTATGGTTTTCTCAGGTTTACACAAAGGTTTTTTTTAATAAGTTTATTTAGTATTTTTGGTTGCATTGGGACTTCGTTGCTGCACGTGGGGGCTTCTATGCTGCAGTGAAGCTACTGCAGCTCATGTGCCTAGAGCCCATGCTCTGCAACAAGAGAAGCCACCGCAATGAGAAGCCCATGCGCTACAATGAAGAGTAGCCCCCACTCGCTGCAGCTAGAGAAAGCCTGCAGGCAACAACGAAGACCCAGTGCAGCCAAAAATTTAAAAATAAATAAATAAATAATTTTAAAAAAGAATACTTGCCTATTCTGCCCATTTATTCAATATTTATTGATGTCAGTATGAACTCAATAATATTTATTGTATACTTTGGGTTATAACCTAATACTGCTTTCTTTTGCTGTTCAAATTGTTCCAGCTGTGGCCATTGTGGTCTTACATGTGTTTGGCAGAAAGAAAACCAAAACAAAGCAAAAAGACAAAACTGAGTGGGGGTGGGGATAAATTAGTAGTTTAAGATTAAAAGATACACACTACTGTATATAAAATAGATAAACAACAAGGACCTACTGTATAGCAGAGGTAACTATATTCCATATCTTGTAATAACTTATGATGGAAAAGAATCTGAAAAAGAATATATGTATGTATAACTGAATCACTTCTCTGTATACCTGAGACTAACACAACATTGTAAATCAACTATACTTCAATTTAAAAAATTATAATAACTGAGTACCTACTGTGTGCAGATGCTGTCTTGAGTCCTCTTTGACCTTTAAATGTATTTTTTTGGCATTTGGTTTCCAAAGCCCAGGTACCCAGCAGGACCAAGAGTACTGGCTCTCTAACCAGATGGTGACTTTGCACTAGTTATCTAATCTCTCTCAACCCCCGTTTCTTAATCTGTAAAACGGGAATAATGCCTGTTTGCAGGGTTGGGGTGAAGATTAAATGCATAACTTATAAAATTAATACATGATCCACAAAGGACAAATGATTCCTATTATACAAGCCTGGAATAGTCAAAGCCATAGAGACAGAAAATAGAATGGTGGTCACCAGGGGCTGGTGAAAGGAGGAATGGGAAGTTAGTGTTTAATAGGTACAGAGTTTCAGTTCAGGATGATGAAAAAGCTCTGGAGATGGATGGTGGTGATGATTGCACAACAATGTGAGTCTACCTAGTGCCACTGAATTATATTTGAAAATGCTTAAAATGGTAAATTGGGCCTCTCACTGTTGTGGCCTCTCCCGTTGCGGAGCACAGGCTCCGGACGTGCAGGCTCAGCGGCCATGGCTCACGGGCCCAGCCTCTCCGCGGCATGTGGGATCTTCCCGGACCGGGGCACGAACCCGTGTCCCCTGCGTCGGCAGGCGGACTCTCAACGACTGCGCCACCAGGGAAGCCCCAATTTTGTTCTTTTAACATCACAAGTATTTCCCCATGCTATTCAAGTCAGAAAAAGTTTTTATTAGCTGCCTGATATTCCACTATCATCTATTTAATCATTGTCATATTTTGAGACTTACTTTTCAACATCATAAAAAACACTATAATGAACACCTTTCTGTAATTAAATACGTCTTCATCCCCATCTTGAATACATCTTTAATATAGACACAGAAGTAGAGTTACTGGGCCAAACAGGTGAATATTTTTAAGGCATGTGATGTAAGTTGTCATACCTTTCTGAAAGTACCCCAGTTGCATTGCCGACTCTCGTTTGAAGGCACCCACACCGGTTGCCAATTGTCCCTTTATAAAATCCTTTCTCTGTTGGTAGATTAAATATGGTATCTTATTGTTGCAATGTTGTCTGTTAATGTTCTTTGCCTCCCCTCCCCCATGCCCTTATACTCAGTGTCTTTTAAAATCATTGTGTGAAATTTTAGTTTTAAAATTAATTCCTCCCTTCGCCTTTAATAAGTTTTCATTATTGTCATAACTTGTTGCTCTTTTTTTGTTTTAGCATCTTTATTGGAGTCTAATTGCTTTACAAGGGTGTGTTAGTTTCTGCTTTATAACAAAGTGAATCAGCTATACATATACATGTATCTCCATACCTCCTCCCTCTTGCGTCTCCCTCCCACCCTCCTTTTTCTTTTTTACACAACTTAAATTTTTTTATTTATTTATTTAATTTATTTATTTTTTTGGCTGCGTTGGGTCTTCGTTGCTGCGCGCGGGCTTTCTCTAGTTGCGACGAGCGGGAGCTCCTCTTCATTGCAGTGCATGGGCTTCTCATTGCGGTGGCTTCTCTTGTTGCGGAGCTCGGGTTCTAGGCTCACAGGTTTCGGTAATTTTGGCGCACGGGCTTCAGTAGCTGTGGCCCGCGGGAACTACAGCGCAGGCTCAGTAGCTGTCGCGCTCGGGCTTAGTTGCTCGGCGGCATGTGGGATCTTCTCGGGCCAGGGCTTGAACCCGTGTCCCCTGCCTTGGTAGGCAGATTCTTAACCATTGCGCCACCAGGGAAGCCATAACCTGTTGCTCTTAAACGGGAAAAAAATGTGGAAACATTTTAATGTCTGAAGTTCTTTAATTTTTAAAAAAATTCCATTACCGTAAGTCACATAAAGTAAGCTCGCGTTCTTCGACGCGGCGTCAGTGGGGCACTGAGCAGCAGATCGTACTTAAGCGAGGGGCCCGAGTCCAGGCCGGCCGCCTTAAGGGTTCTGCCGCCGGGCTCTACTAATGAAACAGCACTCCTCCCACCCTGCCCGAGCGCTGGGGACCAAGACAGCTGCGCCCCCGCGAGTCCTGCAGCCCGGCCAGGTATTCCCAGGGCACGCGCGCCATCCCGGCTCATCCAAGGCGCTTTCTGTGCCCGCCCCGGGGCTAACCAGAGGAGAATCGCACCCACCCTCGGAGAAAGCCACATCCTTTTCCAAGGTCTCCGTCGCTGGGAAGGGTGCTCTCATCTGGAGAGCTCTCTCCGCCACCTTCCACCGCCTGGATGCGTTGCTGCAGCCCCACAGCCGCTTTGGGCATCGCGGTCGGGGCTTCCGGGCGCCCACGGTTCAGCACCGCAGGCAGGGCGGGTCCACAGGCTTCAGTAACCGCCCCTCCAAACCCCGCGGCTGCTTTAAAAGTCGTGGACGTGAGATTTTCCGCAAATCTGGAGACCTAGATGCAGGAATAAGTAACCCGAGGGACGCGGAGACCCCAGAGCGGCGGGAAGAACCCAGGGATCCCTCCTCTCCAGCACCGGGCGCGGGAGGCCCCTGGGCGAGGGAGCGCCCCCGACGCCACCGCCCAAGACCCCTGCCCCCTGTGCCCCCCTCTCCAAGGCTTTCTGTGTCACTTCCCGCCGTCCACTCCCCGAGCTTCCTCGCCCCCGCTCCTGGCGATTATGCCTGGATTTCCTTTGTTCCCTCCACACCCTTGACCAGGGCTTCCCAATTCCCCTTCTTGACCTCGTCCCCTCCCCCCCGCGGCGCTCCCTCCTGGAGCTTTGCTTGTCCCCTCCCGGAGCTTCTCCGGTGCCCTCCCTACCCTCTCCCGGGTTTCCCGTGTCCCCTCCCCGCCCCGCCCCCGTTTTTAAACCTGGCGCCGAGAGCGCGGGTAGGTGAGCGCCCTCGCCTGAGCGGTTAAAGGCGCGGGCGGTCGCGGGCGCCGCTGGAGGGGCGCGGGCTCCGAGGGCACCATGAGACCCGAGGCAGCGGCCGGAGCCCGGGAGGCGCGGGGACGCGTCTGTCACTGCCCCGGGGACGGTCCACCACCGCCGCGCGGGCCCGAGAGGTGAGGGTGTCCCCACGGCGCGTCGGTGCGGGGAGCGCAGGCAGGATGCTCCGGCCGCGCTGAGCCCCCGAAGCCAGGCGGAGCCCTGGAGCCCGATGCGACCCAGAGAAATTTCCTTAGCCAGAGTCGGGGACGCAGAATGTTCTCGGCTCCAGAGCACAGTTCTGAAGTGCGGAGGCCCAGGAGGTGCCCGGAAATGGGCCAAAGCTTCGGTTTCTAGATCTGAAACCCACAGGGCTGGGAGGGGTGAAGTCTTCGGGGGGGCCCCTCAGCGAACCCTGCAGGGGGTCGCGTCACGTTGACTGTCACACTCTTGGTGACATTCTTTGTTTGCCCTGTGCGTGGGACTCAGCGTTCGCTGTCACGGGCACCAGCCTTTTTTAAGGTAGTAAAGTTAAAATCAAATTAGCAGGGAAGTTGTGGAAGGGGCTGGGTGGCCAGGCAGCCAGAGAGGAGAAACACATTCCCGCTTTTTGCATCGTAAAACTCTGTAGACTCATCTCTGTGCAGTCAGAAATTAATGAGCAACAGAGTAGCCAGCTACCGCGGGGAGTCTGAATAGAAGAATCCTGCCAGGCTGGGAAGAGAAATTCCTCAAATAATGATGTGTATCATATTTGGGATTTCTCAAAAAGCCCAGTGAAGGCAGAGAACTGCGAATGTGGCAGGAGGAAAAAACGCAAATGGCACCGACTGAGAACTTGAGAGAACGTTCTGGTGTGGCCAGTGACTCTTAGGCAGACATGAGAAATCATAAGAATGTTAACTCTTATGACCTAACTTTAAAAGCAGAAAATGCTGGGGTTCACTCTTGGTCCGTGTCCTTCCAGCCAAACACCATGGAGACCTTGGATCCTGACCCCCCAGGATGCTGACCCCACCAGGACTGGAAGCGAGGTAAGGTTAAGTGTGGGCATTGTAGGTATCAACCAGTTCAGCCGGGAAGTGGCACCATCCCTAAAATAAAGGGACCATGAAAGGCCTCCTCGGCCAGTCCCTCCCTTGGTCATCTAATGCAGAGGTGCCCTGGGGTCTGGGGGTAGGAGCCTGGCCAGCTAGGTGTTGATCATATCTGAGTCATATGCAGATTGGCTCTTGTTTGCTTCTCCTTTCTTGAAAAGCAAAGCCACTATGGCAGAACTGTTTCAAGGGCATTATAAGAGATTTCTTCCATGTTGGGTTTTTTCTTCTTCTTTTATTTTTATTTATTGGCCGCACCTCGGGGCTTGAGGGATCTCAGTTCCCTGACCAGGAATTGAACCCCTCCCGGGCCACGGTAGTGAAAGTGGCGAGTCTTAACCACTGGGCCACCAGTGGAATTCCCCCATGTTGGTTTTTTTCCTGCTAACCGGCAGGTAGAAGAGAGAAGTCTGTCTCGGTCCCCCTCATCTTAGAGAAAAGCTGAGTGTGCCATTAGCCCTGGGCTGGTGCCACAGAGCAAATACGGGCAGAGCCCTGTCTCGGGTGCCCAGAAGGTGTGGTTAAAAGTCCCCACCCGCCGCCTGGCCCTTTCTGAAGCTCTCTGGGCCCTGTCTGCAAGCACTCCTGGGGTAAGTCATGTTGTCTGAGCAAACACACTCCAGCTGAGGGCTTTGTGGGTGAAGATTAATCACCACCACTATTCTTTTGTCTCCTGCATTGGTAACGAAATTGTTTTATACTTACTGGAGTCATGACTTACTTTCATAGAATTTGCCTGTCCTTTGTTATATTTTAAAATATAAATTGATGACTTTTAAAATGCTGGAGTTAATTGGGCTGGGAAGGACCCTTAGGTTACACCTGTGGCATTGTGCAGTTATTTTTAGTATGATAAGAAACTCAGGTTCAGACCTTTCATGCATTTTGAAATTGACTCTTATTAAATTAGTCTGAATAATGAGAGTTTTACTTCGGTTACTATTATTTAAAGAGTGAAGCAAATCAAATTATATTAAATTAACAGGGAATATTATTTTTTAGCGCAAATTATTGTTACATACAATATCTAAATAATGGGAAGTAATTCCTTCTTTTGCATTCAAACTTAAGTTCTTAAACATAAGATTTAAAAGGTGTTTGGGAGAAAAAATTACCCAATTTTCTTTTAAATGAAGTGTTTGTGTAGCCTCTCCCTTTGCAAGAATGAAAATACAGCACACTTTCTAAGGTAAGGTAGTCTTTTTTCCTATTATTATAAGGCCATTTGTGAGAAAAATGAAGATTACTCGCAGAAAAACGTTAAGCTATGACAACTTTCTGTTGATCATCAGCGAGGCACAACGGATCAAGCAGTTGCGTTCATGGATTTGTTGGGGGGCCGGGGTGGAGAGTGGGTGTTCATGGGGGCTGTAGAGCACGCTGCCCGGCTCCCCCCCGGCCAGCTCTTTGCAGACCCCGATGTGCCGGGCAGAGCGGTCAGCTGCGGACGACTGCAGACCCGAAGTATCGCGCTCGGTTCCCCGGAGCCCCAGCCTGGGGAGGGCAGCCCGGCGCGGGGAGGGACGGCTTCTTGCTCAGCAGCGCCCTCTGCCGACAAAGCAGGAGAACTCCTCGGCTCCTGAGCTCTGTTGTGTATTTCTTGAGAAATGTCATTGGTCGGGAATGGTGTGGGTGAGGGGTGAGGGATTACTGCCTAGTGACCTGTACCACAATTGCAGGTGAGCAGATCACAGTTAGAATACTATAGGGCTTCCCTGGTGGCGCAGTGGTTGAGAGTCCGCCTGCCGATGCAGGGGAC
>NW_020174642.1:5471314-5519192 GCF_003031525.2 Neophocaena asiaeorientalis asiaeorientalis
AAAAAAAAAAAAAAAAAAAAAAAAGAATACAATCTAAATTCGAGGGAAAGTCTCAAGACGCTGTGTCCTGAGCAGTGGGGTCACCCTCGCTCATTTGGTTCCCCTGGTACCACCGCTTGGGAGCTGTCTCCCTCCCGTGCCTGGGAAAAAAATGAATGACGGCCCAAGCCTGCAAGGGAGACGATTTCTAGGGCATGTAAGGGACTGTGTTCTTCTGCGCGTCTTTCCATCTTCCAGGCTTCCTGCATCGTAGCTTTTTTTTTTTAATTTAATTTAATTTTTTTATACAGCAGGTTCTTATTACTCATGAATTTTATACATATCAGTGTATACATGTCAATCCCAATCTCCCAATTCATCCAACCACCACCCCCCCGCCCCCCTGCATCGTAGCTTTACCAGAGTCAGAGGCATGCATGGAGAGAACACAGAGAGATCCTCACAAAAGTCTCTCTTGTATCTCTTCTTTCGCACAAACCCCCCCCCCCCTTTTTTTTTTTCTTGGTAGAGACACTTGGAAACATGTATTCTGAGAGAATCAAAAGGTTTCGGTACAAATGTCATAAAAATGTGATGTGATACACACATCACATGTGAGCCCCGCTGTGGCTAAACAATCACCCCCCTACCTCCCCCCCAACCCCAATGTTTGGCGGCTGCTCACTGTTCCCGGGACCCTGTCAGGAGCTTCTGTGGAGCTCATGCATTGTTGGACGGCGGGGTGTTCTTGTTTGACGTCTTTCAGCTAAAGCACAGTTACGTTCTTCAACAGCTCCCTGTCCGTGTGTCCTGAGGCCCCTCCCCCCCTTCCCCCAAGGAAAGCTGTCACCTCTCTGGGTGCAAAGGGAAGGTGCTGTCTGTGGCATTTTGGTTTCGTAGCTGTTCAGCCCTGTCGCACATCCCTTTAACACAGTGTGTACCTTGTACACATTTTTGTTACCCTGAATTATCAGAGTGTGAATATTTAGACGTTTAAGTCATCAGAAAAGGACGTTTAAGAGGAGGATATTTGAGGTGTGAAGTTTTAAAATCTGTGTATGTTTGTGGGGTAAAGTTTACAGAGTTTATAAAAGTGTGCTATGTGTTTCCCAGAGTCTGGTTAGAATTAATCACTTAAAGGAAGCTATTACTCCATAGTAGCCACCACTGCCTTTAGGCGTCCACCAAGGCTTGCATTGTCTATTATATCCTCTCCCATCACAGGGTGTAAAATTGCCACTGACAGCCAAGGATTGCTTATGGTGGTAGAGTGAGTCTGAGCAGTTAGAGATACTTTATAATTATGAACAGAGCTTAATACAGACGTGATTTCTTGGAGACCCCAAAGAGTGAACTTCATTATGGAAAAGATTTTGTTCCAAAGACCCTCATTCTTTCCCTTAGCTTACCATAGCATATTATAAAAATAAGCCTGGTAAAATTTCAAGGAGCCTTATGGTTTGAGGTCTTACATTCAGATTTTTAATACAGTCTTTTTTTGGTGTATGGTGTAAGATAGGGGCCCAGTTTCATTCTTTTGCATGTGGCTGTTCAGTTTTCTCAAGACCATTTTTTGAAGAGACTGTCCTTTCCCCATTGTATATTTTTGTCTCCCTTGTCATAAATTAATTGAAGATATATATGCATAAGTTTATTTCTGGGCTCACTATTCTGTTCCATTGATCTATGTGTCTGTATTTAGGCCAATACCACACTGTTTTGATTCCTGTAGCTTTGTAATATAGTTTGAAATCAAGAAGTGCAATGCCTCAAGCTTCTACTTCTTTCTCAAGATTGCTTTGGCTATTCAGGGCCCCCAGCAAGTGGTCTCCGCCCTTTTGGATGCTACCAAATGTCCTTGGAATCTGTCTTCCCTTTCTCTTCTGGTTGGTGTTACTTGAGTTCAAACCACCTCTTGTCAGGTGCCTCCAAGCCCTTAGCTCACCAGTCTATGCTATGCACTGCTCCCAGCAGCCACCATGATCCTTAAAATACAGATCTGATTGTTGAATTCCCAGCTCAAAGTCAGTAATGGTCTTGAATCCTGTCTCCAGAATGAAACTTAGACTCAGTAGTGGGTATTCGAGTTGTTCAGTGTCTGGACTTAGCTTCCTTTTGAGCCCTTTTACCAATGCAGTCTCTCATTCATTCCACGCTGGGCTCCACCTTTCCACGCTGGGCTCTCTATTTTCCCGCCCCTCAGAATTTGATGCTCTGCTCCACTAGGAATGGGCCCAGAACTGCATACCCAAGTGCCACTGATGTCTCTGCCAAGGCCCCCATGAACCCTTTCCTGATCCTCTTCCTTGTTTAGAATAGTTAGCATCTTACTGTATGGTGCTTTGTAATGTAGTTATTTGCCTCTATGTGTGTCTTTCCTCATTAGATTTAAAATGCACGAACTGGGGGACTGTGTCCGACTCATCTTTCCACCTTGGGATCCCTCACAGGGCCCGGGGATATCATGACAACAGTAAGAGGGAAAGGAGCTTATCAAATACTGTTAAGGTGTTTAAACTATCTCTAAAATTGGAACTGACACAAGTGCAGGCTACTTAGATTTTATTTTTAAAAACTTCAGGATGCTGCTTTCAGAGGCTTCTTGACTGTGTCTGTGTTTGTATGTGTCTGTCTTTACAGCTTGAGCCTGGGTGTGACCAACAAACCTTTGGATCGAAGGGGGCCTTTGGGTTTCAGCATCCTGTAAGGTAATATCTGACTTCACTGTAAGAAATGTATTGTTTCCTTTTTTAAAATTATTATTTTTATGTAACATTTCTAAAGGTTTACAAGATATGATTTTAAAATGGGTGTATTTTATGGTTCTTATGTTAATTGATACAAGCATAGCAAAATACCTATGTGTATAAATTATTTGGCCAGTATCCACTCACTTCATACCTTTAAGAAAGAGAATGTAAGCTCATTTGCAATCATAACAATTAACTAGTTAATAACATAAAGCAAGCTAAAATAAGTTTTAAAGAATGTTGACCCGAAAAAGTGTAATCATTCTCAGTGTAGGCGTTCCTATGTGGGGCAAATTAATGTGTGAGTTACAGTACAGTTTAAAAGTACACGTGCGGGGCTTCCCTGGTGGCGCAGTGGTTGAGAGTCCGCCTGCCGATGCAGGGGACGCGGGTTCGTGCCCCGGTCCGGGAGGATCCCACAATATAATTATCCTCTAAAGATAATTTATAATTTTTGAAGATAAATCTATGACATTTCAGAATAATGTTTTTCAGTCCATAATAATCTTGAAAAAACGATTAAGGCTACCTTCCACATAAGGCGCCCTCTGCCGGACTATATTATTTCCTTTAAATATAAGCATTAATACACTTCAGTGTCTTCAAGTATATACATCTTCAAAAAATGGAAAATAATTCAGTATATTCTCCAGCATTATTTAGTTATGATTATCCCAAGGAACTTCAAGGATATTTTGTTGGATTTCTAGAATCTATTCATTTATTCATTCATTCAGTGTTTCATTTGCAAGTTGGAATTGGCTTCTTTTCTTTATACTTGTTTATACCTCTTTTTTATACCATATCCTGCCTTGTGTTAAATTTAACTGCATATGAATTATATACGCATATCAGCTTATTTACTTAGATATTTAGGTATATTTCTATTTTTCTCCCAGGATATAAGTTAATGTACTGCCTAGTGCAAAGTAGACCCCCTAAATGTAGATGTGAAATAAATGAGGGACTGGATGGATACTGCACCACGGTTGGATCCTCTGGCCTCTGAGTAGTTCTTTCATGGTCCTGGTCTTGGCGGTGATCAGGACCCTCACTGCTGTATCCCTCTTTTTTGTTTGTTTCTTGGCCACGCCGCTTGGTTCCCTGACCAGGGATCGAACTTGTGTCCCCTGCACTGGAAGTGCGGAATCCTAACCACTGGACCACCAGGGAATTCCCTATATCCCTCTTACATTTCATGCAGTTTGGGCAAGTGGTTCATGCACTGGACTTTTATCTGTTTCTCTATGTCTGTTTCTCTCCTATCTCTCTCAGCCTGTCTCTTTCCAGGTGTCATTTCCTTCACCAAAATAAACCTAGCCTACGCTGTCACCTCTCTTCAGAGTATTTTTCCCCTGGTTGTCCTGGAAGACTAGAAGCTTTAATAAGACTCAAGGATACTAATTGCCAGAGATGAAAATTAGAGCCCCTCAAACTGATCAAAGGGTGATTTTTGGAAAAAGGAAGTTTTCCTAGTGTTTCACATCAGTGGTCTTCAATCCTCATGAAATCACTGGGGAAGCTTTACAAATACAGGTGGGAGGTGGGGCGGGGCGATTCCCCTGGGGGTGCTGGGGAAAAGCGCGGGTATCTGTATTTTTACAGGCTTCCCAGGTGTCCCCAGTGTGGGCTGGGGTTGGGAGCCACCCCCTCCTTCATGCCCCACGAGCCTTCACCTTCACACCTGCCCCCGGGCCTGCCTCACAGACTCTGCTGTGCCCTGACTTTCGATTCATTGAAAATGCAGTGACTGCTGATGTGTGATCGGCATCTGTGTAACTGTGCATTGCGGGCTGAATACACAACTTTATCTTTATTACAAAAGTTTATCTTTCTATACACAAAAATGGGGAGAATGATACAGTGAACCCCCACGTGCATCGCCAGCCTCAATAATTAGCAGTGTTCTCAGGATCTGATCATGCTTATCGTCTCTCCCAAAGACTTGTTGTTGTTAGAATACTTTAAAGCAAGTCCCAGACATCCTACACACTCACTTGTAAATACCTCAGCATGACACCTAATTTTTAACATGGCCAACCACTAAACTATTCTGTCCTAGATTTACACAGGTGTGCATTCTCTCTGTTGCAGAGTTTCTCAGTCTCGGCACTACTGACGCTTTGGACTAGCTAATTTAAAAAAATTGAAATATAGTTGACTGGAGTGGATAATTCTTTGTTGTGGGGCTGTCCTGGGCATTGTGGGGTGTTTAGCAGCATCCCTGGCTTCTACACACTAAATGACAGTAGCTGCCCTTCAGCTGGGATAACTAAAGTTGACTCCAAACATTGCTGAAGGTCCCCTGGGGGTTGAGAACCATCAACTATTGGAAATCTTAGAAAGTTAAAAATCGCCCTACATTATTTATAGTAAGGTGTTTTCTCTCTCCCTTTTCTCCTCCATCCAAAAAGGGGGGAATTGAAATCAGCTTTGCAAACAAGCAATGATCGATTGATAATCCCTCTCAGTTCCTTTATAAGACCACAGGGGGAAATGCAAACAATTAGTAAGTCAAAGCTACAAGAAGAGATTATGGGGACAGTGGGACATTTAAAATACTTTCCATGTATAACTGGAATCCTAAATTCACAAAACCTGGATGTAGAGGTTCCAAATTCTATATATTCCTTTTCTTCCTTCTTTCCTTCCCTTCCCTCCCCCCACCCCCCTGCTCTCTTTCTCCCTCTCCCTCTCTCTCTTCTAGAAAAATTGCCAGGGTTGCCATTTTCTATTCTGCCAAAGTGAGGGATGCACCCCTACAGGCGACATTTACTACGGCAACATTCAGAAAGATTAGCCACTTCTCTAGACCAGGGTTTCAGGGTCAAGTTTCCTCCAAAGTCATGACATTCCCTCTGTTGGGGGGGGCGGTCAGAGGGCAGTGAGGCATCCCCTGAATAGGACATATATTATCCAGGATGAATCAGGTCCTTTGTTTGATCAGAGAGAGCCTCTTAACTTTGGAACTCAATGTTTTACTACCCTTTTACCTTTGTGGAAGCACACCCTTCTCCCTGTGTTGGTCTAAATTGATCTGCTCACCCAGATTACAGCTCAATTCTGACCTAGTGTGGGCTTCACTACCAGGTCCCCCCATCTGCCCACAGTTTTGTGTTCTGGTGACTTAAAAAAAAAAACCCACTGTGCACAGTGAAGGCAAAATCAGGAGGGAAGATTGGGGCTTAGCTGCTTCTAGGGAAAAGGATCCTCTTTTCCCTAGGATCCAACTGTTTTCAGGTTGATTAATGGTGTATTTGTTTCTTAAATATTAGACTTTATTTACCCATTTCTAAGCGTCAAGAGTATCTGCAGAGTTCCGGGGAGAAGGTGCTGGCCAGCTTCCCCGTGCAAGCCACCATTCACTTCTACAACGATGAGTCCAATTCAGACGAGGAGCACGACCAAGAGGTCCAGCCCTCCGACCTGCAGCGCCAGGAGGCGCAGGACAGCCTGGGAGGAAAGGGCAGAGACCGGCTGACAAACCCAGGGTGGCACCCCGGAGGCCGCGGTGGCCTCGGTGGTAAGGGTCCGCTCCCCTACCCTGACTCTCTGGAGGATGCTGGGTGCCCCTCATCCAAGTAGTCTGTCTCTCCTGTACCAGACCCACCTTACATGTGCCCTGGGGACAACCCTTGGGGACAGCCGCGCCAGGACACCTTGCGTTTCAACACACTTTGCATGTACAAGGACTTGACTTTCTTTGGCCAGCACCCCGCTCGTGGCGAGGACTCAGCTTGTACTCATCCCTTCTCCTAGTGATTCTCTGTGCCTCATTTGTACCTTTGAGAAAGGATTCTAGGTCCAAGAGGTTTGCATCCACATGGGTTGTTATCAGGCGGGGCCAACTTTCAAAGCACGTTCGGCAATGTCACTGTGCTGATCAAATGACAAATTCTTCCATATCGATTAATAACCCACCCTCGCCTCTCACTTAACCTGAGACCCTTTATTTGGCTTTTTCCACTTTTGTAAAAATGATCCAGATATTGTCCGAGGCCGATGTGGTTGCTTAGTGACATTCTGAAAAAAAAGTTTATTTATAAAAAACAAACATACTGAATAACTTCCATAAAAGTAACAAAGATAAAAAGATAAGGATCTGTGGGGGGAACCATTCTGGATAAAAACATGTGTGATGCTTGTCTAAGCACTGTGTGTATGAATAGAGAGACGAGCTTTAACGCTTAGCTGGGGACCACTTTGGGCTTATTACTTGACTAGAGTAACACTGTTTTTAATCAAAGTACCAAATGTAATATCATTTTCAGCTTTTTATATTTTGATGAGCAAATGAGTGTATTTGTCAAGGTTTTTTACTTAACTATTTTGCATGTTGTTGTCTTCCCAGTTTCTACTTGAAATAAATATTTTGAGAGACAAAATCGTTTGATAATCATCTTTTTTGTTTGACATTTTAGATGCAGTTAGTGCCTCCTTTAAAGTTTTTAAAAGTTTGTCAGGATTTTTCATCCTCATATGATGACAAAGTCCCTAAAAATATTTATTTATTTGGTTGTGCCGGGTCTTAGTTGCAGCATGCCAACTCTTGGTTGCGGCATGTGGGATCTAGTTCCCTGACCAGGGATCAAAGTCGGGCCCCCATGTATTGGGAGCGCGGAGTCTTATCTCCTGCACCACCAGGGAAGTCCCTTAATACCGCTCGCAGCAACGAAGACCCAACGCAGCCAAAAATTAAAAAAAAAACCCCAAACCCCAAACTTATGGTTACCAAATGAGTAAAGGCAGAGAGATAAATTAGGGGGTTGGGATTAACATATTCACACTACTATATATAAAATAGATAACCAACAATACCAGACCCACCTTACATGTGCCCTGGGGACAACCCTTGGGGACAGCCGCGCCAGGACACCTTGCGTTTCAACACACTTTGCATGTACAAGGACTTGACTTTCTTTGGCCAGCACCCCGCTCGTGGCGAGGACTCAGCTTGTACTCATCCCTTCTCCTAGTGATTCTCTGTGCCTCATTTGTACCTTTGAGAAAGGATTCTAGGTCCAAGAGGTTTGCATCCACACGGGTTGTTATCAGGCGGGGCCAACTTTCAAAGCACGTTCGGCAATGTCACTGTGCTGATCAAATGACAAATTCTTCCATATCGATTAATAACCCACCCTCGCCTCTCACTTAACCTGAGACCCTTTATTTGGCTTTTTCAGCCCCTCATCCAAGTAGTCTGTCTCTCCTGCACCAGACCCACCTCACATGTGCCCTGGGGACAACCCTTGGGGGCAGCCGCGCCAGGACACCTTGCGTTTCAACACACTTTGCATGTACGAGGACTTGATTTTCTTTGGCCAGCACCCCGCTCGTGGCGAGGACTCAGCTTGTACTCATCCCTTCTCCTAGTGATTCAGAATCTAAAAAAGAATGTATGTATGTATATATATATATATAATCATTTGCTGTGCACCTGAAAATAACACATTGTAAATAACTGTAGTTCAACTAAAAAAGAAAGAGAGAAAGAGAGAAAGAAAGAAAGGAAGGAAGGAAGGAGGGAGGGGAGTTATTTGTTCTTCATCCTGGTGTCCATGACTTGGACAGTAGGAGATGTCATCCATGTGACACGTTACGGTGAACTTAAAGGAAAGGGATTGATCCATAAGTTTATTTGCATATTATTAACTGAGTAAAATTCCCATTTGAGCAAAAAAATTTTTTGTTTTTCTTTAAAAAATGTTTTTATTGTTTAGTTGTATTGTTTCATTTATTGTTCAAAGTACCTTTTTCCAAACTTAAAAACAACTCTTACTGGGCCTGTTTCAGAAAGGATTTAAGATGGCCTCCTCTTTTGCTGGATTTTTAACAAAAACACTAGAAGTCTTACCCTTACTCTCCCTTCCTGTGATGCTTGGGATGGAACTTAAGTCATCACATTTGGCTTTGTTTTGTTTTCTTAATAAATCAGTTCTAATGAGAAAAAAGATCTGGCCCAATCACCAGTTTACCATGAAGAAACCAAACCTTGCCCGCATGCTGATGGCACCAGAATTTTAAATGTGCTGCGTGGTAGACTTTCCTTAAATTACTTAGAATATGGCCAGCTTAATGCAAATAAGGAAAATGAGACCTTTTAGCCACGGTGGTGACGGCATCACAGGTCCTGTGAGAGAGGCATTTGTGACGTGGGAGACAGCCGCGCCAGGACACCTTGCGTTTCAACACACTTTGCATGTACGAGGACTTGATTTTCTTTGGCCAGCACCCCGCTCGTGGCGAGGACTCAGCTTGTACTCATCCCTTCTCCTAGTGATTCTCTGTGCCTCATTTGTACCTTTGAGAAAGGATTCTAGGTCCAAGAGGTTTGCATCCACATGGGTTGTTATCAGGCGGGGCCAACTTTCAAAGCACGTTCGGCAATGTCACTGTGCTGATCAAATGACAAATTATTCCATATCGATTAATAACCCACCCTCGCCTCTCACTTAACCTGAGACCCTTTATTTGGCTTTTTCCAGGGAGGGGAGTTATTTGTTCTTCATCCTGGTGTCCATGACTTGGACAGTAGGAGATGTCATCCATGTGACACGTTACGGTGAACTTAAAGGAAAGGGATTGATCCATAAGTTTATTTGCATATTATTAACTGAGTAAAATTCCCATTTGAGCAAAAAAATTTTTTGTTTTTCTTTAAAAAATGTTTTTATTGTTTAGTTGTATTGTTTCATTTATTGTTCAAAGTACCTTTTTCCAAACTTAAAAACAACTCTTACTGGGCCTGTTTCAGAAAGGATTTAAGATGGCCTCCTCTTTTGCTGGATTTTTAACAAAAACACTAGAAGTCTTACCCTTACTCTCCCTTCCTGTGATGCTTGGGATGGAACTTAAGTCATCGCATTTGGCTTTGTTTTGTTTTCTTAATAAATCAGTTCTAATGAGAAAAAAGATCTGGCCCAATCACCAGTTTACCATGAAGAAACCAAACCTTGCCCGCATGCTGATGGCACCAGAATTTTAAATGTGCTGCGTGGTAGACTTTCCTTAAATTACTTAGAATATGGCCAGCTTAATGCAAATAAGGAAAATGAGACCTTTTAGCCACGGTGGTGACGGCATCACAGGTCCTGTGAGAGAGGCATTTGTGACGTGGGAGATGGTACACGCGGGGCTCCTGTGTTCTTGCTGGTGACTGTGGTGACGTGGGTCTGCTGTGTAAGGGCTCAAACCTGAGCGAGCTCCACATTTTTGATCATGTATCCCTATCATTGAAAAAATATTGAGGCAGGGGAGATAAATTAGGAGTTTGGGATTAACATATACACATTACTATATATGAAATAGGTAAACAACAAGGACCTACTGTATAGCACTATACTCAATATCTTTTTTTTAATATGTGTATTTCTATATTTATTTACTTTTGGCTGCGTTGGGTCTTGCTGCACTGGCTTTCTCTCTAGTTGCGGTGAGCGGGGGCTACTCTTTTTTTTTGTTGTTGGGGGCAGGAGTTTATTAATTAATTTATTTAGTTTTGCTGTGTTGGGTCTTTGTTTGTGCAAGGGCTTTCTTTAGTTGTGGCAAGCGGGGGCCACTCTTCATCGTGGTGCGCGGGCCTCTCACTATCGCTGGTTTCTCTTGTTGTGGAGCACAGGCTCCAGACACGCAGGCTCAGTAGTTATGGCACAAGGGCTTAGTTGCTCCGTGGCATGTGGGATCTTCCTGGACCAGAGCTCGAACCCGTGTCCCCTGCATTGGCAAGCAGATTCGTAACGATTGTGCCACGAGGGAAGTCCTAAAACATTTTAAATGTTTTTGTTTTTTTGTCTGAAGGTATACAGACTTGGTGGGTTTTTTTAAAAGTAACATCAATTTCAGCAGAAAACTCACCTAATGGTAGAAACAATTCCAAACACCTATTTTCACAAGGCTCTTCTTCACAGCATGAGTTTCTTTTGATTTAACCCTTTTTCACTCATTTTTAAGAATATCATCTGTGGGGACTTCCCTGGTGGTCCAGTGGTTAAGACTCTGCACTTCCAATGCATGGGGCGCAGGTTCCATCCCATCCCTGGTCCAGGAACTAACATTCCACATGCTGCCTTGGTGAGGCCAAAAAAAAAAAAACAATCTCTGCATCAAAGAAACAACTTTTTTTGTGTGTTTGTCTTGTTAAAATATTTGCTAACTGGCATATTTCTAACAATCAGTTAGCCTACAAAAAGGTCAGAAAAACGTAAAAGTCTTTTCAGTTTGACAATCCAGTGCTTTGCCAAAAAGATAGCTGCTAACTTCTGTTTAGTTTGAAATACTGTTGGGGTCACTCCTCATATGATGACAAAGGCTTTCAAAAGTTCCCTATTTGAAAGTTCTTATTTTTATAAAATTAACTGCACTGTCTAACCTTTCTGGAGTCAGGAGGCTACCACTGGCTTACGTACATCTTGCAAACCAGAGGAGAGAGAGAAGATTGCTCTTCAGAAGTCTTTATTTTCCTTTCACACAGGGCTGATCAGGGAATTTCTCTTTTTTTGTTACTTTTTTTTGGCCACGCCCTGCGGCTTATGGGATCTTAGTTCCCCGACCAGGGATGGAACCTGGGCCACGGCAGTGAAAGCTCCAAATCCTAGCCACTGGACCACCAGGAAATTCCCAGGGAATTTCCCTTTCAAAACCTGAATCTCTGGCAACACTTGCCTGAGTTTCCCTTGTGGAACCAATCAGCTGGTGCTGAGTCACAACTGCCCCAGTTGAACAACCTTGTCTTCTTCAATTCTCCACAGTCTCCACTGTTCCCTATTGGACACACTCTCGTTTTCCATTTATTTACAAAAAAAAAAAAAAAATCCCTATGATGGCTTTTTTGTTTGATTTTTGGCTTTGTTGGGTCTTCGTTGCTGCGCGTGGGCTTTTTCTAGTTGAGGTGAGCAGGGGCTACTCTTCATTGCGGTGCACAGGCTTCTCATTGCGGTGGCTTCTCTTGTTGCAGAGCAGGGGGCTCTAGGAGAGCGGGCTTCAGTAGTTGTGGCACATGGGCTCAGTAGTTGTGGCTCGGGGGTTTTTGTTTGAGCAGTTTATTTTTATCACCTTTTTTCCTGTGATAGGAAGATGATATATCTAAATAAGAGAAAAAGTACCTTGTACAGAAATATCAGAGGGAGAATTTTCTACTTTCCTGCAGGGCATGAGTCATGTCTGCATGACTCATTTTTGTAGAATTACTTGTGAAAGACCAATGCATAAATAGGTGATTTTTCATGACGATTATGAAAATGATGGATGTTTATAAAAATAATTTGACTGGCTGAGAGGTTGCTGGGCAAGTCTAAAATACAGTATTACTTTAATATTCCATTGTATCATTACATGGTAATCCTTACAAGCAGATTTTATTTTATAGTTTTAGATATTTCAAAAAGATGCTCAATGGCGTTAGTCATTACAGAAATGCAGATTAAAACCACAGTGAGATACTGTCATGTACCTATTAGAAGGATTACAATTTTTAAAAATTGAACTATAGTTGATTTACAATATCATGCTAGTTTTAGGTGTACAGCAAAGTGATTCAGTTATATCTATATCTATATATATGTATGTATTCTTTTTCAGATTCTTTTCCATTATATGTATTACAAGATATTGAATATAGTTCCCTGCATTGTCCAGTAGGTCTTTGTTGGTTATCTATTTTATATATAGTAGTTTGTATTTGTTAATCCCATACTCCTAATTTTTCCCATCCCCCCTTCCCCTTTGATAACCATAAATTTGTTTTCTATGTCTGAGTCTGTTTCTGTTTCATAAATAAGTTCATTTGTATTATTTTTTAGATTCCACATATGACTGTATCATAGAATATTTGTCTTTCTCTGTTTTACTTCACTTAGTATGATAATCTCTATGTCCATCCATGTTGCTGCAAATGGCAATATGTCATTCTTTCTTATGGCTGAGTACTATTCCATTGTATGTGTATATACCACACCTTCTTTACCCATTCCTCCATTGATGGACACTTAGGTTGCTTCCATTGCTTAGCTTTTTACAATAGCTAAGAAGCTATTTACAATAGCTTCTTAGCTATTGTAAATAGTGCTGCTATGAACACTGAGGTGCACGTATCTTTTCAAATGAGACTTTTCATCTTTTCTGGATATATGCCCAGGAGTGGAATTGCTGGATCATGTGGTAACTCTACTTTTAGTTTTTTAAGGAACCTGCATACTATTCTCCATAGTGGCTGCACCAATTTACATTCCCATCAACAGTATAGGACGGTTTCCTTTCCTCCACACCCTCTCCAGCATTTATTATTTGTAGACTTTGATGATGTCCAAGAATGGTTACAATTTTTAAAAGACAGATAATAACAAATGTTGCCAAGGATGTGGAGAAACTGGAACCCTCATCCGTCACTGGTGGGAATGTAAAATAGCTAACAGTTTGGAAAACAGTTTAGCGGTTTCATTAAAAAGTTAAACATAACTTTACCTTACAACCCAGGAATTCCACTCCTAGGAATCTACCCAGGAGAAATGAAAACTTCTGTCCACTCAAAGACTTGTACATGAATGTTCATAGTAGCTTTAGTCATAATAATTCCAAACTGGACACCATCCAAATATCTGTCAGCTGGCGAATGGATAAATAAAATGTGAGATATCCGTGTAATGGGATATTATTCAGCAATAAAAGAAGTGCAGTGATGTTTTAATACATGCTAAAATGTGAATGGACCTTGAAAACATCATGCTAAGTGAAAGAAACAAGATACAACAGATTACACCGTATGATTCCGTTTATATAAGAAAATGCAAATTTATAGTAACAGAAAGCAGAATTGGTTGTTTAGTGTTGGCAGCGGGAACATGGATTAACTATAAATGGGCACAAGGAACTTTTAGAAGTGGTAGAAATGTTCTAAACCTGGATGATGATGATTGTTTCACATTTCTAAAAATTCACTAAAATCATTGAATTGTTCAGTGCCAATGCGTGACTCTATAGTATATAAATTACACCCCAATACATTTGTTTAAAAAAGCTTAAACTCATCTATTATAACAATATTTGTATCTTCTTCTTTAGCCACTGACCCACTAAAGGAATAATACAATCTTTGTGGCATGACAGAATTTACATTTTAAAAAGTAAATTAAAAAAAAAGTTCTGAAGAAATCCTTTGGTTTCTTCTTTGGCACTCTTAGTTTTTGAACCTTTATCAAGGTTCCTGTATTCTGCACACTTGCGGTGACCTCTGAGCCATCCATCACATAAAGGTAAAGAGGTCTCAGGTGTGATTTTAGGATGATGACTTCAATTCCAAAGTAAGACATGACGGGAAGACCGTTTGCTGAGATCCAGGTCATCATTAGGCTAGATATTTCTAAAAGTCTCTTAAATTACTTTGAACTCCCAGATTATGTTATTGAACAATGTAGTCTGGCCAGTACCCAGATTTAAGTGAGGTGTAAGACTTCAGTTATCAATAATACCAAAGAATAGCGGTCACCAACTGACATAATTTGGGGTCTCTCCAGGTACATCAAACAGTACACCTGCAAATTCAGAAGTTTTACATAGTTTTCTACAACACTATACTGGTCCCTAGCAATAGCTGCAGCTACCATGTGGATCATTAAAGATATTTTTAAATGTTTATTTAAAAATACATTTCTGGGGCTTCCCTGGTGGCGCAGTGGTTGAGAGTCCGCCTGCCGATGCAGGGGACACGGGTTCGTGCCCCGGTCCAGGAGGATCCCACATGCCGCGGAGCAGCTGGGCCCGTGCGCTGCGGCCGCTGAGCCTGCGCGTCCGGAGCCTGTGCTCCGCAACGGGAGAGGCCACAACGGGGAGAGGCCTGCGTACCGAAAAAAAAAAAAAAAGCCAAAAACATTCCTGGGCTTCCCTGGTGGCGCAGTGGTTAAGAATCTGCCTGCCAATGCAGGGGACATGGGTTCAAGCCCTGGTCTGGGAAGATCCCACATGCCGCAGAGCAACTAAGCCCGTGCGCCACAACTACTGAGCCTGCGCTCTAGAGCCCGTGAGCCACAGCTACTGAGCCCGTGTGCCACAACTACTGAAGCCTGTGTGCCTAGAGCCCGTGCTCCACAACAAGAGAAGCGACTGCAGTGAGAAGCCCGTGCACGACAACGAAGACCCAACACAGCCAAAAATAAATAATACATTTCTAATCAACATATACTGTATACAGAAAAGTGAGCAAATAATAAGTGCTTGATGAATTTTAAAAGACAGCACACCCTTAAAACTCCAGCCAGGTTAAGCACTGGAAGATTACCACCACCCCAGCGGTCCCTGTTATGCCCCCTTCCAGCTACCACGCTCACTCTCTACCCCAAGGGTAACCACTATTCGGATTTCAAATACCATGGATTCGTTTTGCCTACTTTTGAACTTTATATAAATGGAATCATACAGTATGTGCTCATTTGTGTCTGGTTTCTTTTACTCCACCTAAGAGTCACCAATTGTTCTACGGTATTCTATTGCAGGAATATATCACTACTTATTTAGCCATTCTATTGTCGATGGACTTTTGTATTGCTTCCAGTTTGCGGGCTATTATGAACAAGGCAGCTAGGTACCTTTTTGTATATGCCTTTTGTACGTGAGTGTGTACATTTCTGATGCGTAGATATTTAGGAATGGTCCCTGGGTCATAGGGTATGTGTAGAGTTAGTTTGAGTATAGATCATTTTATTTTGCTAAAATCTTGAAAGCCACTTGAAGTGATTTAAGAGTAAACATTCCTAAATGCAGAAATTTCCTAAATGTAAACACACATTCATTCTTCTTCAGAATTGACCTGAGCAAACACTCTCATAGGCAGGACAATTGAATATCAGTCACGAAGTTACTGGAGTGTGATCTCTCACAAACATAACTTCTGAAGACACCGTCTCCTGTGGGTTTCGGCCCTTGGGAAATGAGGCCAGTGTGAACTTCCTGGCATTCCTGCAGGCTCCCGGGTGAGATCCGGATGAGCATGGTTTGTATCTTGTCTTAGCTTTGATCTGGAAGAAAAGCATTAAGTTTGTTCAATTTCCTCCTGTGGTCTGAAAATCAATTTATTTTTCATGGTTTTAAAAAGCCCGGGGTGGGAACTCCCTGGCAGTCCAGTGGTTAGGGCTCCACGCTTCCACTGCAGGGGGCACGGGTTCCATCCCTAGTCAGAGAACTAAGATCCCACATACTGCACTTGGAGGCCAAATAAATAAATAAATAAAAATTAAAATAATAAAAATAAATAAAAAGTCCAAGGTAATTATTAGCACACGATGCTGGGCTGAGTCTTTCAGTTTTTAGTGGGCACTCTGCTATTTTCTGGAGCTCTGTCTCCCAGGGGGGCTCTAGGCTCTTGCCCATTACCAGTTCTTCTGGAGTGGCTGTAAGTTCATAGGAACTGGCCCCCATCATAGCCCACCCCTGACCTCCCACCTTGATACCTGAAGTCAAGCCAGCACCTGACTCAGCCCATGGCGCTGTCACTGGGCTGTTTCCACGGCCCAGGTAAGTCTTAGAAACCCAGAGGATCTGCCCGCAGTGGACAGAACTTCCCAGCGAATATCCACATCAGTGTCACTTCCTGGTCTCTGGACTGGGTGTCCACTGGGTTTGGAGAAAACTTTCTATGAAAACAAAGGACCCTCTGGCTTGCCGCCTGCCCTTGATGGGTTCACCAGAATTCCCGCACCTTGAGGTTTTCTACACCCTAATGGGTTGGGATGTAGGAATGTCTCCGTTTTGTTTTCTTTCAGCCTCTTTTTATTTGCATTCTGTCTGTTGTTGCTTCATCTTTCTGAGTCTCTGAGGTACTTTGTTAATACACAGAGGAGTGGCCTCTTGAATAGTGTCCATTACGTCTTTGTGTTCAGATGGTGAGTGGTGACTATGTTTTTTGTTTCTTTTCTACCAGACCTTAATGTCCCAAAGAGAGTGGCTGTGGCCCTAGCTTTCAGCATTAAGGGAAGGGACCCTATGCTCTTAACTATCTGCTTTTTTTTTGCTTTAAAAATTGCCACAATTTTTGACCTTCTCATTTGCCAGAAATTGTATTCTCCAAGCTCAGATGGGCTTCCTGAATTCGGTCACACTTTTCTTTTAAAATATTTATTTATTTATTGTTTACTTTGGGCTTGTGCCGGGTCTTTAGTCATGGCACTCAGGATCTTCGTTGTGTCATGCGGGATCTTTAGTTGCGGCATGTGGGCTTCTTAGTTGCAGCATGCATGCGGGATCTAGTTCTCCGACCAGGGATTGAACCTGGGCCCCCCGCATTGGGAGTGTGGAGTCTTACCCACTGGACCACCAGAGAAGTCCCTCGGTCACACTTTTTATGTTTTGATAAACTGTGGCCATGTTCTAAAATTCTACCAGGACGTGTTTTGTGAAAAACTGACTTGTCAAACAGCAAATTTTCAATACACAGTGATATAGGGCAACTAATCACCTACTTGCTTAGGTTTATGAAATGGAAAAAATTTATTTTGGATCCCATATTTTGGGATAACTTAACATTTGAAAAGTATTCTTTATTGCATAAGAGGCAATGTACTGAATACAGATTCACTCAACATTAGAAGGCTAGTTCAGCAACACACAAAGAAAGGGTTTTATCAACCCAAGCAACCAGCACTTCTCAGTTTTGTCTGGAATGACCTAAATGTGGATGACTCAGACAGCTTTATTTTTTAAAACCAATTTTCATCAATCCATTCATTTTTTTTTAAAGCAGCTTTACTGAGATAGAATTCACATACCCTAAATTCACTGATTTAAAATGTATAATTCAGTGGTTTTTAGTATATTCACAGATAAGTGCAACCAGCACCACAATTTTTTTCTCTTTTTAAAAAATAATTCATTTATTTTTGGCTGCGTTGGGTCTTCGTTGCTGTGCTCACTTTCTCTAGTTGCAGCAAGCGGGGGCTACTCTTCGATGCGGTACAGGGGCTTCTCATCGCGGTGATTTCTCTTGTTGTGGAGCACAGGCTCTAAGCGTGCGGGGTTCAGTAGCTGTGACTCGCAGGCTCTAGAGCGCAGGCTGATAGCTGTGGCGTTGGGCTTAGTTGCTCAGCGACATGTGGGATCTTCCCAGACCAGGCTCGAACCCGTATCCCCTACATTGGCAGGTGGATTCTTAACCACTGCACCACCAGGGAAGTCCCTCTCTCGCTCTCTTTTATATATATGTATATGTAGGCTGCTGCTGCACAGCATGTGGGATCTTAGTTCCCCCATCGAACCTGCGCCCCCTGCAGTTGAAGCACGGAGTCTTAACCACTGGACCTCGAGGGAAGTCCCACCACAGTCAATGTTAGAACATTTCATGATCTCAAAAAGAAACCCCGTACTCTTTAGCTGTCAACCCCTTATTCCCCTACCCCAGCCCTAAGCAACCACAGATCTACTTTTGGTCCCTATAGATTTCCCTATTCTATACTTGCATATGAATGGAATTGTGTAACATGTGGACTTTTGTGACTGGCTTCTTTCACTCAGCATACTGTTTTGAAGATTCATCCAAGTTGTAGCATACATCACTACTTCATCCCTTTTTATGGCTGAATAATATTCCATTGTATGGATAGAGCATATTTTGTTTATCCATTTGTTTGTCCATGGACATTTGGGTTGTTTCTCTAGATAGCTGTTTTTTTTAATTGACTTATAAATGTGTTAGTTTCAGATGTACAGCAAAGTGATTCAGTTATACATACATATATATGGTGTATATATATATAGATAGATATAGATATAGATATATGTATATATTCCCTTTCAGATTCTTTTCCATTACAGGTTATTACAAAATATGAGTATAGTTCTCTGTGCTACACATGCTACACAGTGGGTCCTTGACGGTTATCTATTTTATATATAGCAAAGTGTATGTTGTTAATTCCAAACGCCTAATTTATTCCTTCCCCTCCCCTTTTTCTCTTTGGTAACCATAAGTTTGTTTTCTACGTCTGTGGGTCTATTTCTGTTTTGTAAATAAGTTCAATTTTTTTCCTTTTTTTTTAGATTCCGCATATAAGTGATATCACATGCTATTTGTCTTTCTCTGGCTTATCTCACTTAGTGTGATCATCTCTAGGTCCATCCATGCTGCTGCAAATGGCAGTACCTCATTCTTTTTATGGCTGAGTAATATTCCATTGTATATATGTACCACATCTTTATTCATTCTTCTGTCCATAGACATTTACGTTGCTTCCATGTCTTGGCTACTGTAAATAGTACTGCCATGAATCTAGATAGCTTCTTAAAGTTCATCCTAGCCTTGTAATCTTGTTTTCCATAAACATGAGACAGTCCTTTCCAAAAGTGGCATAGATTCTATGAGAGAACTGTAAACAGGGTCTATGATTGTATGCTTATTTGGTTTTTGCCAAAGAAAAGCATTCTAGTCCCACACTGGATGCTCCATGTGTATCACTTTTCTAATTACTGAATCCAAATAGAAGCAGATGGCATTTGTTCCCGTATTCAAATGAATTGCTAAAAACCACTACCCTTTTTCTCTCTTCTATTTGCTCTTCGCTAGCTCTATTTTTTTTTTTTTTCTTTTTTTTTTGCAGTACGCGGGCCTCTCACTGCTGTGGTCTCTCCTGTTGCGGAGCACAGGCTCCGGACGCGCAGGCTCAGTGGCCATGGCTCACGGGCCCAGCTGCTCTGCGGCATGTGGGATCTTTCTGGACCGGGGCACAAACCCGTGTCCCCTGCATCGGCAGGTGTACTCTCAACCACTGCGCCACCAGGGAAGCCCGTTCACTAGCTCTTTTAAATAAAAATAAAATAGGAGATGCAGGGAAGATTTCCTTAATCAAACATGACAATGAGCACAATTATTTTCTGCACACAGGGGAAGGACACAAATCTTGTCCTAAGAGTTGTTTCATGTGTCAAGTTTTGGGTTTTTTTTAATAGTTCATTACTTTTCATTGTCAAATATTATTCATGGTATACATGCAACATAGTTTGCTTAAGCTTTCACCCACCAAAGAACATTTAGGTTATTTCTACATTTTGGCTATTACAAATAGAACTGCTATAGACTATAATGTCTAGAGTTCTGTGTGAGCATAAGTTTCATTTCTTCTGGGACATATGTCCAGAGGTGTGATAGCTCTGAGGTGTGATAGTTGTCATATGGTAAGTGTAAGTTTAATATCTTTTCCAGAGTGGTGGTACATTTACATTACTACCAACAATACATGAAATACCCAGTTTCTCTGCATTCTTGTCAGCATTTGGTGTTATCACTATTTTTAATTTTAGCTCTTTTATTTAAATGTATGCCTGTGTCAGTTATATTAATTCTCCAAAGTACTTTTTTTTTTGTTTTGCGGTACGCGGGCCTCTCACTGTTGTGGCCTCTCCCGTTGCAGAGCACAGGCTCCGGACGCGCAGGCTCAGCGGCCATGGCTCATGGGCCCAGCCGTTCCGCGGCATGTGGGATCTTCCCAGACCGGGGCACGAACCCGTGTCCCCTGCATCGGCAGGTGGACTGTCAACCACTGAGCCACCAGGCAAGCCCCCGCAAAGTACTTTTGAGTATGGTCTGACCTTCGCCAAGCACCTCAGTAAAGCTGTCACAATGGTCTTTATTTTTTGTCTTTATTTCACACATTCAACACAATATTTAAAATGTGACAAGAAGTTAACATGAACTACAGTAAAAGTAACATAAGTTTCAAAATGACTCCTAGATAGTCAAGGCCCCAGGAATCAGGGCTGCGCCTTCTCTGTATCACAATCTGCCCCGCTTGTTATTTGGAGTGCAATCCCTTCATAATCCAGGTCCGAGGGAAAGAAAACATTGTTCTGATTAGTCAAAGAAGTACCTTGACTTAATTCTATTGGTAGTGATATCCACGCTCACAATAGTTTTTTGCTTTTGCAACTTCTCCAGAAAGGACCAAAGTTTAACTGCCATTTTGACATCAATGTGTGTAGAATTCCTTTTAATGCTTTCTTCCTTCCTATAACAGACACTTCGGGGGGGATAGTCAAGCTCACACTTACTTCCCTCTACTTTGGGGACCATCCTCCAGCTCACAAGAGAAGCCACCTAGGAACATGGCTGAGCCTAGAGCACAAGCATTTAGGGCTGCGGGTGGACACGTCTGGTGACGGGGCCTGGGGGTTAGGGAAGGAGGCTCTGCAGAGAGACACAGAATGAACCAGATGTGCTTGGAAGGAAAAGGTGAGCGGCTGAGTCCTGTTGCATGGCTAGTTCTTGCTTCCATTGCCTTCCTGATACCCAGCTGCATTCCTGCCCCGAGCGGCATGAGAAACTCTTGTGTCTTCAATAACGACGATAATACATAACTATAATTATGTAACGCTTGTTGGACCCTTACCATGTGCCAGGCGAGGTTCCAAGTGTTTTCACTCATTTCATTCTCACAAGGGCCCTGTGATGTAGCGGTCATTACTATCCCCTTTTGACAGCTCCATAAGCCGAGATGTAGGCAATTAACTTGTCCAACTCTCACAGGGGACACTTGGGGGCCAGCATCCGAGTCCAGGGCTCTGCTGGCGGCGTGCAGGAGAGGTGGCCCTGACAGAGGATGCTGAGGGAGAGGCAGGACCCAGCAGCCGTGAATTAGCCTGAGGGAGGTCCCTCAGGTGGAACAGAGAGTGTCCTCTCATCTCCAGGTGAACTAGTGTTTCCCCAGGTAGGGCTGTAGCATCACTGTTCCTCCCACTGCCACCCGCCATCCTGACATCAGTGGGGAGGAAAGGGAAGATCCGGGTTACAGCTGCTCCCACGTCAGGCCCGGGTGAGGGCTACTGGCAGGGGGAATGGGGCCCAAGGGAGCCATCCCTCGGAAATATGGCCCCTTCCCCTGGCACTCCTGGGGGCAGGCCTCAGAAGGAGCCACAGCTGAGGCTCGGGCAGCTGTCCCGTTGCCCCAGGCGGCTCTGGGTGGTGACACTGGGCATTCTGTCTTCTCTGGGCTCTGAGTGTGGTTGATTCTACCCGAGTGGGCAGCTCATCACACCGGGCGGGGGTGGTTGGATATTGAGTGTTGGGCTTCCAGGGACATCAGGGGGAGAAGAACAACTCAGTAACCTGATTAAAACCAACACAGACTTACACTCCCTACATCACACTGCTGTGTTTACAGTCCAGCTGTAGACCACAGACAGCCCACCCCGGGGACCCCTTCTGCCAGAGAGTAACACCCCCCCCCCCGCCCCATCCTTTGCTCTTCCGCACCAGCTCTCCTGGTCACGGTCCCCTTTCCCTCTGCTCCTGAGGACGCAGCCATTTTCTCTCTTCGTAGATCCATCCCCTTTCTGGTCTCTGAGGCACTGGATCAGCTCCACACCCAGAACTGGTTGAGAAAGAAGTCTGTCTCCTTAGCATCTCACTGCTTTCTGTCCTGGACCCAATTACACTTGGTGGAACCGCATGAAATGGCCGGTATTTGACCATTTTTGACTTACATAGGCCCACCTAAATAGGCCTTTTTTATGTGAAACATCTTACTGTTAATCGCAATAGGAAAATAAGCAGAAGGAGACATACCTGAAAGTATTGGACACATAACAGACTCCCTAGTGATTGTACAGGAGAGTTTTCCTGGCCGGGTCTGCCTTTCCCAGGGCCCTTTGTTATAATGAGATTTAAGGATGTCTCCAAAGGTTTCCACCCACTCTGATTGGATGTTGGACCAGACAGCTCTGCTCAGATGGTAGCCGGGGCCAGACCCAGCCTCGGGGAATTCCCAGTGCCTTCCCAGCCTGCGTCCTCACGGCTCTGCTTCCCCCCTTCTCTCTCCTGCCTGCTGTGCTTTCATCCTGCGGCTACCTCGTGGTCCTGCCTCAGCCCCTCCCGCTGCACCAGGAGAAAGAGTGCTTCCTGCCTGACCTTGCCATCACCTCCTCCTGCTGTCCTGAGGCCCCTGGGTCCGGCCCCCTCCCCTTAGCCCATTCCTCTCTGTCCTGTGTGTTTTGCCCACAACATTTCTCCTGGCTGATAAGTCCAGAAAAAGTTCCGTTGCCTTATCTGCATTGTGGGTTTATATCTGAGCCTGCTCTCTCTTGGTCACACATCCCTGAACAGCAAAGGCCAACCTTTGGAAGCCCACCTAAGTAGGATTCTGCTGCCCCAGGCCCCTTCCTGCCCCCAGCCCTTCAGATTCTTTCTCTGTTTCAGGCCTGAGTCTCTGCTGGCCTCTCTCTGGGACCCTGTGTCTAGGCTGCATGTCGCTGAAGTACCACTCACTAGCAGAGGGCTGATGACTGCCGGCCCATCCCACCTAAGTTGGGCCCCCGAATCTGTCTGAGTCTCCCCTCAGGAAGCTCCCCACTCCTACCCAGGTCAGTGGACCTTGAACAGAATTTCCACCCTGGATCCTCAAAAGGAATCTCGTCAGAGATCAGAGGGGCCACCAGGCAGGGCGGTGAGGGCAGGCTAAGCCGAGTTGTTTTGGGATAAACCATGGCTGCCCCATGGGCAAAGGCCGCTGCCAGGGCCTCTCTTGACCTCCACGGGCCTGGGCAGTGAGAGTACTCTTGAGTCACCCCTGGGCCCGTGCTGGTCCACCATGATGCATGCAGACTTCACCACCTGCACCTAGCCCCTCGGCCAACAGTGACCAGCCTGCCAAACCACCCAGTGGACACCTCTTTGCTACACACCCTCCTTTATTTATTTAATTTTTTGAGTTTTCATCTTTTTAAAAAAATATTTATTTATTTGCCTGTGTTGGGTCTTAGTTGTGGCATGCAGGATCTTTCGCTGCAGCGCTTGGGCTCTTTGTTGCAGTGCGCGGGCTTCTCTCTAATTGTGGCGCGCGGGCTCAATAGTTGCCCCGTGGCATGTGGGATCTTAGTTCCCCGACCAGGGATCAAACCTGTGTCCCCTGCATTGGAAGGCAGATTCTTAACCACTGGACCACCAGGGAAGTCCCACACCCTCCTTTATTATTAGTGACTGGTCGTTGGTTCAACCATTCAAGTCATTCAATAAAAAAGGATTGAACACCTATTATGTACCAGGTACCCTTCTACACCTTAGAGACATGTGGTGAAAAGACAGATGAGGTCCTTTCCCCACTTCGAGCTCACAGTTTAGTGGGGACAAACCAGTGATTCTCTCAGTGGGGTCTGTGGACATAAGGCTGGGCCACAACCTGTGTGTTACTAGGCTCAGACAAGGTAGCACTGAAGTTGACAGAAGTTTTTAGAAATTTCTCTAGCGCTTTGACTGAGTAATTTTATGTTTGCTGAGTCTAGTTTACAAACAAAACAAAACAAAACAAAAGGAGGCCCCTTGTTTATCTTTTTTTCCATTTTGTTTTTTTAGAAAAATTCATCCTACATTCCAGAAACTTGGAGAAGCATTGCTCTAAACTATAAGTTGCAATTCATGCCATGAAGAACATGAAGGAGAATAATGGGGATAACTTGTCTAAGGAGGGTAGTGTTTGATGGGACCTGAAGGGTGAGGAGGAACCATCCAGGCACAGAGCTGGGAAGGACCTTTCCAGGCAAGGGAACAGTCTGTGCAAAGGCCCTGAGGTGAGCAAGAATCAGGAGGTTTGAAACCGTAGGACCTTGTTGTTTATCCATTCTATATATAATAGTTTGCATCCGCTAACCCCAAATTCCCACTCCATCCCTCCCCTCCCCCCTCCCCCTTGGCAACCACAGGTCTGTTCTCTCTTCATAGAAGTTTGCTTTTTTTGTGTGTGTGTGGTACGCGGGCCTCTCACTGTTGTGGCCTCTCCCGTTGCGGAGCACAGGCTCCGGACGCGCAGGCTCAGCGGCCATGGCTCACGGGCCCAGCCGCTCCGCGGCATGTGGGATCTTCCCAGACCGGGGCACGAACCCGTATCCCCTGCATCGGCAGGCGGACTCTCAACCACTGCGCCACCAGGGAAGCCCTGCTTATTTTTTTATTTGAAGTTTGCTTATTAAATAAGTCTAAGTAAATTCCTGTCAGCTATCCAAGCCACACTTTGTAATTTCTTTGAATTTATTTCATTATTCTGAAAATGATCATGGGAGACCCATTATCACTTTCTTAAATAAAGCTTAAAATGCACATTAAATAAATGAATAGGCTATCAATACATGATGTTGACCAGCGGACAGTCACACTTTACTGGTGGGAGTGTAAAATTGAGGCTACCTCCTCAGCTATTTGGCAATACATGGGGAATAAGAGCTTTTAAGAAACTTTATATCCCTTACCTTTTTATAAATATTTCCGAAGGATAGAATCAGAGATAAGGGCAAATACGTTTATACACAGATATTGGTTATAATAATATTTATAAAAATGAAAACTTAGAATCATCCTAAAAGTCAATAATAGGGAATTTGTAAAATAAATTATGGTGCCTCACACGACAGAATATTATGCAGTTGTTAAATGCTCACAGTGTTATTTGAAAAATGAAGCAAAATTATATTTACAGCACGATCTGTTTTTTGTTAAACACACACATACACATATCCTTAGAAGGGCTTATACAGACTGTTAAGAGTAATTATTTGGGGGTGATGGATTAAGGGTGATTTATTTTTTGTTGTTTTTTTCTGTAGTTTTAAAATTCTCTCCAATGCATATGTATTGCTTTGAAAATAAGTGATACTTATTAAAAACAACAATGAAAATATTTGACATCAGTCATTAGACGCCGCTCCATATTCATTACTTACATAGATTAAAAATTCTGTAATCGTGAAATAACCTTAGCCAAAATCTTGAAGACTTTTAATCAAGGGTATTTCTGACATAGTCTGTTGATCCACAGAATGTGTGGTTGATGGGCTCTTCTGTACCTTTCTATCATGTAAGTTATTTGGCTCATAGCATTTTCATGATTAATCCAACATGAAAAATCTGATTCAGCCCAATGCACTAACTACCACTAATCTTATTGGTGACAAGAAACTCCTGATAAGGACGGGTCAGAGAGGTGAAAATGAGGGCAAGTTTGGGGATTTAACTTCACTGGGGCCATTTTCTTTGAGGGATTGGATATCTGATCTGATTTCGTTTACTTCAGATCTTTGAACAAATCATTACATGGCGATGTTGGGGAAGGGAAGGAGTTAAGTCTGGAAGCAGTGCTTGATTTAGGATTTGTTTTGGAATCACTTAACTACTGGACTGTTGACAACAATAAACAGTTTCTAAATACCTAGAGGAATGAAAGTGGATTGTCTTCCAGTAAGAAGGTGGCAGGCGAAACTTGGCTATTTCTCTATATTCATTGAGATGAATGTTTGAGCAAAAACAAAACCCTCAAAGCAAAACAAGACATAAAAGTTACCTTTTAAACTGGCCACGCATCTGTATCTGGTATGTGGCCCTCTCTGACTTTTAAGATGACCTATGAAAGATATTTATTTTGTAAAATAAAGTTCAAAAAGGCAAAGATATCATCGACTTAGACCAAACATTCAATAACTTCTGCAAATGGATTGTCAATAAGCATTGACATACATTCCTCATTTTGGCCAGGAAGGGGTAGAGTTATTCTCAAGGTTAAGTAAAGGTCACCGCTCTCTGCCAACTGCCACTCAGTGGTGATGGAAAAGCAAAGGCTGGAGTTGGGTGCCTGGAAATTTCACTTAAGAAACAAATGGCCCCAGTCTGTTCACTCAGGTCATTTCTGTTAGTTTTCCCATAATGGTACTAGATCAGTAGTCAAGTGAAACGACAGATTCATCACTGATAGAATCTCTGTCCTGGGCTGACAATTCTTTAATTTGTGTACCTGCATGGTCAGAGGCCATTATTTCTAATTGCCGTTTCATCCTTTCATCTATCTTTCACACACATTAAATTTAATCTTCACATTCAATGATAACTGGGAATTTATTTGGTCTGAAGAAGCTACCAGACTAGGTTCATAAACTTTAGTAACTTCAGAAAAAAAACCTTAAAAAGCTCATCAAAGTTTGAAACTATGGCTTTCTAATAATTTAAGGTTGTTACAAGATCTCCACATTGATCATTCTAAATATTTAGGTCTTAAATGACTTGACTCCTTAAAATATGAAAAGAAGTTTGCATCTCTCTCATTGCACCTTCAAAACAATTTAATATATAACACTTCTGATGATTCCAGATAGGAGCCTTTGAGCTCTTTCCTTTTCATTTAACGACTCTATACTCCTCTGTGGTAGGAACTGGGGACCCAAGATGAATCAGACAAGTCCCCGAGAAGAAAAATTAACACAACAAAATATGTGTATGGAACAGTGTGTCTAGCACAGGGGACAGACATCCAGAGAGAGATGGAAGCAGATCTGGATGTGGCTGGGAGCAGCAGTGAGAAATGTGGACCAGGCTCTGTGAATTCCAGGGGTTTCCCCCACTCCACATGATTCAACCCTCAGGATTATTCTGAGGCAGTTCTGTTCATCTAACAGGTGAGAAAACTGAGGTTTAGGAAGTGAACTCTCCAAGGCCCCCCACACCAAGTAGGAGGTGAAGCCAGGACTTGAGAACTGGTGTCCAGACGGGCTCTGATCCAAAGCTCAAATTCTGGGACTTCCCTGGTGGCATAGCGGTTAAGAATCCGCCTGCCAATGCAGGGGACACGGGTTTGAGCCCTGGTCCGTGAAGACCCCACATGCCGCGGAGCAACTAAGCCCATGCGCCACAACTACTGAGCCTGTGCTCTAGAGCCTGCGAGCCACAACTACTGAAGCCCGTGCCTAGAACCCATGCTCCGCAAGGAGAAGCCACCGCAAGGAGAAGCCACCGCAACGAGAAGCCGCCTGCACGGCAGTGAAGGGTAGCCCTGGCTCACCACAAAGAGAGAAAGCCCGCATGTAGCAACGAGGACTTAATGCACCAAAAATAAATAAATAAATGAATTAATTAAAAAAAATTAAGAAAACAAAAAACAAAGCTCAAATTCTTAACCACGCAGGCTCTGTTCCCAAGGAGAGGAGCAAGGTCAGAAAGGCCCCCCCATGAGTGAGGTAGTCCAGCCAAGCAGAGGCAACATAGGAGCAGGTGAGGGCCAGGGGAGAGGGAGCAGGCCAGGAGACAGCAGAGTGATTAGTTATGTGTGAGCATGTTGGTCTCTCTCTGTTTCACAATAGGGATTTATTATCAAACACAGTCTCACTATGGCATTGGGTGCCCCCAGGATTGGGGTATTCAGTGGCACAACCTTGCCGTGGAGGACACAGGGTTTCCTTCCTTGTGCTGTGTCATCCTTAGCCTGTTGGCTTTCATCCTCAGGCTTGAGGAAATACTGCTTTTTTATTGGTTTTTTGAGATACATTTAAGTCATACTTTAATATGTAATGATTGGAACAGGGTGAACAGCGGCCCCCAAAGATATCAGCTCCTAATCCCTAGAATCTTTAAATGTCACCCTATAAGGAAAAAGAGTCTTTGAAGATGTGATTAAGTTAAGGATCATGACATGGGGAGATGATCCTTGGTTATCCAGGTGGGCCCTAAATCCAATCACAAGTGTCCTTACAAGAGGCAGGCTGGGGGAGATGTGATCGATAGAGAAGAGAAGACCAAGTGTCTTAGTCTGTTCAGGCTGCTATGACAGGGTACCATAGACTGGGTGGCTTAAACAACAAACATTTATTTCTCATGGATCTGGAGGCTGGGAAGTCCAAGATCAAAGCAATGGCACATTTGGTGTCTGTTGAGATTTCTCTTCCTGATTTACAGACAGCCGTCTTGCTGCTTTCCTCACATGGTAGAAGGGTGAGAAAGCTCTCTGGGGTCTCTTTTATAAGGGCACTAATCCCATGCATGAGGGCTCCACCCCCATGACTTCATCATCTCCCCAAGGCCCCATCTCCTAATACTGTCACATTGAGGGTTATTTCAACATATGAATTTTGGGGGAAACAAATATTCATTCCATAACACCATGTGACCGTTGATTCATAGATTGGAGTCACAAGCCCAGGAATGCTGGCAGCCAGCAGAACTGGACAAGGCAAGATTCAGATTCTCCTGTAGAGCTTCAGGAGGGAGCTCAGCCCTGCTGACACCTTGATTTTAGCCCAAGAGAACTGATTTCAGACCTTCAGGACTGTGAGAGAATACATTTCTGTTGATTTATGACACTAAGCTTGAGGTGATTTGTTATGGCAGCCACTACACAATAATGACAAGAATTGGTGGAGATGAAGCCCAAGTCAGGGCAGTGATCAACATGAGGAAAAGCAAGAGATAGAATCACAATTATTATTATAAAAGGGCCTACTGTGTGCCAAGCATGGTTTTAAGTATGCTATATACTTCGTGTTTCCCTAGAGCCTATAAAATTGGTGTTGTTTTATAGTCGCTGAAACTGAGGCTCAGAGAGGTCAAGTAACACACCCAAGGTCACTCTGGCTGGAAATAGTAGAGCTGGGATTTGAACTCAGGGCTGATTGGTGCCAAAGCACATATTTTTTTACTTTGCTTCTTAGAAGTTGGCCATTTGAATGTATATTTAGTCTCTGTTTGTATATAATGTTGAACTTTATTAGTATTCGAATTTACAAATTAAAACTACATATTATTCCTTTATTTTCTGTATTAACAAAAGTGGGACAAGCAGTGATTTCTGAGCCATGTTCGGGCATCTTGCTAATTTTTGCTGCTATAGAGTCACCAAAGGAAAAATACGGTATCTTTCCTTCCTAGCCCAGGAAGAACAGACCATCACAGGTGGTCTCCTTTGGTGCGGGTGGCATGCACGTGTGTGTCTGGGGAAGGTAGTGTGGAGGGAAGACGGAGGTTTTTGTGCAGATAGAAGAGATTTTGTAGCCTGGAGACCACCCCTAACCAGGTTTTTCGTTTCAAAGGCCCAGCATCTCTCCACATGTGGTCCATGGTCTATTCCCATCACTCTCCAAGGATGCCTGTTAAACGTGCAGATTCCAAGGACTTCCAGACTCACTAGAGCTGGGAACCGGCATTTTAGCAGCCCCTTAAGTTTTCTTGGCCCCTTCAAAGGTGAGAATAGACATCCATGCCCATTCTGGCAATCACCAGACTACCCAGTAGGTAAAGATGACGCCTCTGTGTCTAGACCCTGAAGGGAAATGTATGGGCAGGTTCAGGTGCGGCTCTGATTGGACAACCCAAAATAACAGTGGCTAAAACAAGATGGAAGGAAATCTCTGCACATCCAAGTCCAGAGGTAGGCCATCCAGGGCTAGTATGGTGTCAGGGTTTGAGCTCTTTCTGCCCTTTTGTTCTGCTGCTGTGTGGCTTCTATTCCTTGGGTCACTTCACAGTCCAAGGGGACACCTCAATTTCTAGTCATTAATTCCACACGCTGGGCAGCGGGAATGAGGAGGGATGAAGAAGAGATGCTCCTCCTTTGAAAGGCAGTTTTCGGAAGTTACACACCTTCCTTCCCCTTCCATCTAGGGCACTGCCCAGAAAAATCCGAGGCCGCACTGCCTTGCTGTGAGGGAGAAGGAGCTTTATTGTAGGTTACCACGTGGAAACCATTTCAAAGGGAGCTGGGGGTTGTAGAAACTCCTGCCACAGGGTGGGTGCCCAACCCCAGCGGTGATGCCTGGGCGTGTTGAGATGGGGCGAGGTGAGTTGTCCTGCATCACATAGAAACATCAGAGGCGATTTATTATGGGAATTGGCTCCAATGATTACAGAGGCTGAGATGTGCCATAATCTACCATCCGTAAACTGGAGAACCAGGAAAGCAGGTGGTATGATTTAGTCTGAGTCCAAAGGCTTGAGAGCCAGGAGCTCTGACGTCCAAGGGCAGGAGAAGATGGATGTTCCAGTTCAAGGAGAGAGAGAGAGAATTCGCCCTTTCTCTGCCCTTTTGTTCTATATGGGCCCTCAATGGATTGGATGATGCCTGCTTACACTGGGGAGGGCAGATCTTCTCAGTCTTCTGATCAAATGCTTATCTTTTCCAGGAACACCCTCATAGACACACCGAGAAATAATGTTTTACCATTTGTCTGGGCATCCTTTAGCCTGGTCAAGTTGACACAAAAAATTAACCATCACACCAGTATAAGGGTAGTACCCAATGTTAGTGAGTTACAGGGAATGTGTACATGGATAGAATCTTTTTGGAGATCAGTCTGGAATCATATGAAGTGTCTTAAAAATGTTCAAGCATACCAAGGGGGAAAGGGCGGGGTGGGATGAATTGGGAGATTGGGATTGACATATATGCACTATTTTTTTAAACCAGTTTTTCTTGTTTTATTTATGTATTTATTATTTATTTATTTGGTTTTCTGGGTCTTAGTTGTGGCAGGTGGGCTCCTTAGTTGTGGCTCGTGGGCTCCTTAGTTGTGGCATGCATGTGGGATCTAGTTCCCCGACCAGGGATTGAACCCCGGGCCCCCTGCTTTGGGAGCTCAGAGTCTTAACCACTGCGCCACCAGGGAAATCCTGACATATATACACTAATGATACTATGTATAAAATAGATAACTAATGAGAACCTACTGTATGGTGCAGGAAACTCTACTCAATGCTCTGTGCTGACCTAAGTGGGAAGGAAATCCAAAAAAGAGGGGATATAAGTATAGTTGATTCACTTTGCTGTACAGTAGAAACTAACACAATATTGTAAAGCAACTATACTCCAATAAAAATTTTTTTAAAAAGTTCAAGCCCTTTGACCCTGTAATAATTCCAATGTAAGGAACCTAGCCCAGGGACACAATTCCACAAAGATGTTTGCTGTACTGATTATTTAAAATAGGGCAAAACAGGAGACAACCTAAGTGGCCAGTGCTGGGGAACCATGGTCTTTCTCCTCATTTCTATCTCAGTGGCTGAAACACTGAGATAGAACACTGAGTGTCCTTCCTGGGGAAGTCCTGGGGAAGAGGTTTCTGCCATTCTCTCTACCCCTTACTCCTTACCCTCATGGGACAGGTACAATTTAGCCCATGGGTGGAAACGGGCAAAGGTGACTGCTCTCGAGCTGTCTGCCCTCTGCCCGGACCTCTCAGTTTGCAGCCCAGCACACTCCCTCGTGCACGCAGCTGGTGAGCCTCCAGATCGGCAGGCCCAGACCCCCTCACATCAGTTTTCGGGAAGAAAGCCTGCTTTGAACTTCAGGTTTATCACGTGAATACATACTGTATTTTAATTCCTGTCGGGAGCTTCTCCTTCACAGAAGGGTGGTGAGGGATGATTGTGCCTCCCGCATGTCACCCTAGGAGCATCACTTGAGAACAGTGAGAACAGGCGGTGCTGGAAGCCGAAATGTCAGAGGGTAGGAGGGGCCCCTTGAAGCCAAGCAGCAGCTGATGCGGGCTGACTCACAGCTGCCTCTGACGTGCGAGGCTGCGTGAACAGGCTTACTAACTCGAGTGGCGATGTGTGAGTCACCGTGAGGCTGGTGTCATCTAGCCCTGGCCACGTGACCCTCTGTGACTGTGACCTACACAAGCAGAGCCTGGGTACTCCGGATTTGCAGAAGTAGCTGGAGACAGGTACTGAATTATTGGAAAGGGTTTTTCCTCTGTTTCACGGGAAACAGAGATAATAAATCTTGGCCCACAAATGCCCTTGTTCAGGAATTACAACTGCATTTTCTATAATGCCATCATTTCTGACTCCATGGCTCCTTTGGTCCCTGAGGTTTCCACCACATCTCTGGCACACTGAGACTTTTGTGGTTATGAGGCATGGTGGGGGAGAGAACATTTAGTCCTGGTCAGGAGTCCATACAGGTGACCCGAGACACCGGCTGTCCCTTTCTCCATGGTCCCATTTGGTGGCTATCTCAAAGTTCTGTTCTTTGAAAAATGAAATTTTGTTGCCTTTTGACTTAGACTATCCTGATTAGAAGAGGTGGGATAAGTAAGTTTCTGCCCATTCCCAGGTAGTATTAATTAATGGGGCCACAATTAACCCAACTAGGTTTTACACTGAGTGATTGAGCATCTTGACAACTGCCCAGCCTGACCTGTAAGCTGGGAAGACAAATCAAGAACCACTCCTTTTCCGCTGCCCTTTCCCCATGTTCCACGCAGCTGCACTGCAGTTACTGACTAGTAGGGGCCTGTACTGTTCAATATATCAGGTTCTGGGATAACTCCTGTAGCAGTTGATTTGGTTGGGTTTTCTAAGGCACAGGGCTGATAATAACGATATTGTGTGTCCTACCGACTCTTTGAAAAAGTGCGATATACAAGACATTTTTGATTGAATCCATTTGCTTAAGGAGTGACACCTGTTCTGATGGACGCCTAGGGAGCAGCTTCTTGAGAAAATCCAGGCACTTGATTGAGAACCTTCTGGCTAAAAGAGGGCAGGTCAAGAAATGAGGAAATTATACTCCAATAAAGATGTTAAAAAAAAAAAGAAAAAGAAATGAGGGAGCAGACTCCCTTGGTGGCGCAGTGGTTAAGAATCTGCCTGTCAATGCAGGGGGGCATGGGTTCGAGCCCTGGTCCTGGAAGATCCCACATACCGCGGAGCAACTAAGCCCGTGCACCACAGCTACTGAGCCTGCGCTCTAGAGCCCACGAGCCACAACTACTGAAGCCCGTGCGCCTAGAGCCTGTGCTCCACAACAAGAGAAGCCACCGCAATGAGAATCCCGTGCACCGCAAGGAAGAGTAGCCCCCGCTTGCTGCAACTAGAGAAAGGCCATGTGCAGCAACGAAGACCCAATGCAGCCAGAAATAAAATATAAATAAATAAAATTTAAAAAGTGAGCAGAAAAGAAAAACAACAACTAGAAAACAAGAAATGAGGGAGGGCAGAATTTTGGATTTGAATTCTGTTGGCTTTTCATAGATAGTTTCATATTTGGACTTATTTTTTTTTGCGGTACGCGGGCCTCTAACTGTTGTGGCCTCTCTTGTTGCAGAGCACAGGCTCCGGACACGCAGGCTCAGCAGCCATGGCTCACAGGCCTAGCTGCTTTGCGGCATGTGGGATCTTCCCGGACTGGGGCACGAACCCGCGTCCCCTGCATCGGCAGGTGGACTCACCCCTGCATCGGCAGGCGGACTCTCAACCACTGCGCCACCAGGGAAGCCCTCACTGACATTTTTTATTCGGAGTACTTTATGCTATTAGTTGGGCTCACTGCAAAACACAGTGTCTTTCAAGTGTTTTTCTTAAATTATGAGATGCAGCAGGGAAGTGCATCAGACATCATGGCCCTATAACCGAAGCAACATTTTTACAAAATACAAACCTGTCAGCCGGGGCTCCCCTGAAAGCAGAGCCTGTGACAAAGGCCTGAGCCTGTGACAAAGGCTTGTGTAGGCAGTTTATTTGAAAAGTGACACTAGGGAGGAGTGGGAAGCAAGGAAGCAAAACAAAGACAAGGAGACAATACTGAGTTCACCACTGCCATGGTAACCACAGCTCAAGCTCGTAAGACCTGCCTGGAGCTCAGGAAAGGCAGCTCAGAACCAGTTCTTTGGGAGCTTAACGCCTGCCCGTGGTGTCCTATGGTGTCAACTCCCCCTGCTTCCAGGGTGCACTGGCAGGTGGCACCTGTGTGGATCTGGTCAAAGCAGCATCAGTGGCTGGAATAAGAGGTGGGACAGAGAGGATCTGAAGTGACCAAAAAAGGTGTTCAATCAAGATATTTACCAAGTGCAATGTGCTCCGCTATAATGTATTCTACTCTAGTACACACACATACACTCTAGTTGAGGCCCACTAACCAGTGGTTCTCAAAGTGTAGTCTTTTCAGGGGGTCTCTGAGGTCAAAACCATCTTCATAATAATAATAAGATGCTATTTGTCTTCTTCACACTCAGTGTCTTGTGAGTATGCGGTGGAGTTTTCCAGAGGCTTTGTGGCACGTGGTACCAGAACAGAACGCAGATGCAGATATGAGAACCCAGCTGTCTTCTTTTAAGCCAGATGTTAAACAGATCTGCAAAAATGTTAAACAATTCTACTTGTCTCACTAAATTTGTTCTGGAAAATAGTTATTTTTCATAAAATGTTACTTAAATACAACAAAATGTAACAGGTTTATTATTTATAAACAAATATTTTAAAAATTTCTCTATATAATCCACATACACAGAAACTCTTTGGGTCTCTTACTCTTCATGAGTATAAAGCGGCAGGTGCACTAAATTGATCATGACCTTCAACGGAATTGCGGCCCCCAGTTTGGTGGGAAGAGGACAGCTCTATTAACTGCCACTTTCTCTTCCAAAGTGAATGGCCATTGCCCTGGTTGACGACAGGGTCAGTTAAGTCCAATCAATGAAGGCAGAAGTTCTGACCCTGGCTGCCTGTTATAAGTGTCTGGGTGACATTAAAAATTACCCTGGCCCGGGCCCTGCTCCAGACCAATGAATCAAAATTTCTGGGGATGGGGCATAGTACTGTTCTTTACCTCATTATTGATGTATAACTTACATTAGGAGCACAAATCTTAATGATAATAACTATTTTTCTAAACATACGTGATTCCCAGGTAACTACCACCCAGATCAAGATGTAGGGCATTTCCAAATCACCAGCAGATTCTCTCATGCTGCCTCCCAGTTAATATCACTATTCTAATATATATCCCCATAGGTTTAAAAATTATTTTCCTGATTTTGAACTTCATATAAATAGCATCATACAGTATATATATATACACATATATATATGTGTGTGTGTATATATATATATATATTCCTTTATATCTGGCTTTTTATGCCCAACATTGTGAAATTCACTCACGTTGCTAGGTAGAGCAGTAATTTCATTCTTGTTTGCATGGCTGTGTCGTTTTCCATTGTATAAACAGGACATAATTTATTTACCATTCTACCCTTGACAGAGTTGGCTGGTCCCCTCAAACTGCTCTTCAGTGTGGTGATGTGCCCTTACCCTAAATTAATACAGGAACTGGGACTCATTAGGGAACAGAAACAGCAGGTTCACGTTACCCATCTCATGCTTACTGGGCAGGGATATGGTTATTGAAGTGGAAGTCCTAGTGTTCCCAACAATTTAAAATTATTAGTTTCTTTTTCTTTTCTCTCTTTCCTTTTTTATTTTTAAATACAGAAAATATAGTTAAATTTGCATAAATTAAAATGTGTGGCTCCAAACCTGGGTAGAGATTTAAGTTATCAAAAGATAGGCGGCACTGAGTGCTACATGAATTTAGATTTGGTCCCCCTGGCCAACTGTGAGTATACTCCTGCTAAGTTATGGGTGGCTTGTTTCTTTTAAACATTTCTATCTAAGCTCCTTAATCTTACACGAGACATACCCAGATATTAATACGGCAGCGTTGGTCAAACTAATCCATAGTTAGTTACCAAATCCTCCAACCCCCTCAACTGCACTTCCCCAAATCTGTCTGATTCAGTAGAAGGTGCAATCATCTACTCAGCTCAGTAATTCAGATAAACCTAGGAATGACTCTTGATCACAACTCCTCTCAGTAGCCTGCCTACCCTGTACAGTCAGATCCATCTACCCAGTCAGCTGTCTCCAACAAATGCTGCAAAGCTACGCACTCCTCCGCAGCTCCACAGCTACCACTCTGCTCTACGCGGCAAGCATTTTCTGCCTGGACTAATGCAATCGTCTCCTGACCGGTCTCCCTACTTCCACACTCTTCCCTGTCCCCAATTCCCCCACCTGAACCTACCCTCCACCCACTGCCCAGTGGCTTTTATTTTATTTTTTTTGGCCGAAGCCAGTGGCTTGTGGGATCTTAATTCCCCAACCAGCGAGTGAACCTGCAGTGAAAGCGCAGAGTCCTAACCACTGGACTGCCAGCGAACTCCCCCCAGTGGCTTTTAAAAAACACAGATCAGGCCGTGACACACTTTCCCTCAAAGCCTCCTAATGGCTCAGTATGTGAAGGGCCTCAAACCCATCACACTGACAGATGAACCCAGACTTCTTACACTGGTCCTCACAGCCCTCACACCCTCCCGCAGCAAGCGCTAGGCCCCCTGCTGGCCTCCTGGCCTTAGGACACACCACGCTCCTTCCCTCCTTCCCACCCAAGGTTTCTGTCCTGCCTGCTCGGTACTGGACGCTCCCTGCTGACCCTCTAATCTTTATGTGACAGCTCCTGTTTTTGCTAATCAAACCTCAACCCCAACTGCCTCCTCACAGCAGCTTTCGTCGACTGCCCCATCTAAAGCAGTCGTCCCTGAGACACAAATCTGATGGCAGAGACACACATTAAATGTGCCCTTCTCCTAAACCTAAGAGTTTGAATTCTGGGCTTCTAAGAACAAACAGTGGGAAGGACACAATTGCCCTTTGAAAATTACAACATGACTGCCTCTCTGGAGGGACACCTGCCATATGGTAATGCAGTATTTTATTTACTCTATTAGTAACTACTATTTGATAACATTTATAATATTAATAGAACTTAATCTAAGAGAAGTTCAACTTACATTTTTCTTTCTTTTTTTAACATTTCAATACTGGATATTAATCAGAAAGACAGTCAAAATTACTATGGTTGAAATTCTTCCATCAAAAATTTATAATAAGTGTTTGGTATTAGTCTATGTACAATTCAGTTTTTGGTGTAAAGTTCTTTGGCTTCAAGAAAAAACATTTGGTTTACTTCACTAATAGGAATATCTCTTAATGCTGGGATGGCCTCTTCTTGGTATTTCTTCGGCTGCTGGTTTTTGGCATAGTTATCTGTAAGAAGAGGACAAAAGGCTCTGTTTACCCAAGCAATTTCTTCAACAATCTCTGTGGTTTGTGGAGACCCACCACATAGTTTACTAGGCTAATGTCTGGATAATGACAAATACCATGTTTAACATAATTAAAAGGCCCCTTAAATTCTCTCTTTAGAAGAAATGTCCCAATTAGAATAAAAATCACCCAAGTTACTTTTTGCATCCTCTAACTTGGGTAAGAAATTAATATTTCAGGGATTTCCCTGGTGGCGCTGTGGTAAGAATGCGCCCGTCAAAGCAGGGGACACGGGTTCGATCCCTGGTCCAGGAAGATCCCACATGCCGCAGAGCAACTAAGCCCACGCGCCACAACTACTGAGCCCATATGCTCTAGGGCCTGCGTGCCGCAACTACTGAGCCCGTGTGCTGCAACTACTGAAGCCCGCAAGCCTAGAGCCCGTGTTCCGCAACAAGAGAAGCCACTGCAATGAGAAGCCTCTGCACTGCAACAAAGAGTAGCCCCCGCTCGCCGCAACTAGAGAAAGGCCACGTGCAGCAACAAAGACCCAATGCAGCCAAAAATAAATTTAAAAAAATTAATATTTCATTCAACTGTACAATGATGATTCAAGCCCCATTTGTACATTTCTCATAGGAACAGAATTATATCAACACCCCAATCATTTGGTACAATCATTCATGCAAACTTAACAATTTCCCCTCTTTGTACAAATTGTCTATTTGCTGTAATTCCAGCCAAGTATGCAGGGAACACAGTAGGTTATCAGAAAAGCAGTATATAAAGGTTAAAAAATCATACCAGAACTTAAAAAATACTTTGCTTCCTAGAATCCAAGAAAGTTCAGGAATCTAATTTTTTTTTTTTTAATTTTGGCTATGCCACGCGGCTTGTGGGATCTCAGTTCCCCAACCAGGAGACTGAACCCAGGCCATAGCAGTGAAAGCCGGGAATCCTAACCATCAGGCCATCAGGGAACTCCCAGGAATCTACTTTAATCTTTAGACTTGAAATAAAAGAACTTAACAACAACTACAGAAAACATGCCGTGGCTCTTCTATCCACTTAATTGCAGTCAGGTGTACACAGTGATCCTGAGGATACACACCCCCAAATTCCTCCTCCCAGACAAGGTCTGTATGGACCTCTTTGTCATCCCTTGATCAACACAGCTTGTTTAGGATAAAAGAAGTTTCTCTCAGGCAAAGTTGCCAAGGAACATATTACATACTTGTGGTTTTTACGGGAAAATATACCTGTTAACTAGTATAATGAACAGCATATTCATGACAGCTTATTTGTGCCATGTGAACATTTCCTCTGGTATAATCGTATTTATTTCTCCCAGTTTTTTTTTTACTATGCTGATGTGTGTCAATTACTACAGCCTGTTCTTTGTTGCTTTTTCTTTTTTAAAAATATTTATTTATTTATTTCGCTGTGCTGGGTCTTAGTTGCAGCATGTGGGATCTTTTTAGTTATGGCATGTGGGCTCCTTTAGTGGCAGCATGCAGGCTCTTAATTGTGGCATGCGGGATCTAGTTCCCTGACCAGGGATTGAACCTGGGCCCCCTGCACTGGGAGCGCGGAGCCTTTTTTTTTTTAATGATCTAGGTTTATTATTTTTTTATTATTATTTTTTGGGCTGTGTTGGGTCTTCATTGCTGCGTGCGGGCTTTCTCTAGTTGTGGTGAGCAGGGGCTACTCTTTGTTGCGGTGCACAGGCTTCTCATTGCGGTGGCTTCCCTTGTTGTGGAGCACGGGCTCTAGGTGCATGGGCTTCAGTAGTCACAGCATGTGGGCTCAGTAGTTGCGGCACATGGGCCCCAGAGCACGTGGGCTTCAGTAGCTGCTGCACGTGGGGTCAGTAGTTGTGGCCCTTGGGCTCTAGAGTGCAGGCTCAGTAGCTGTGGTGCACAGGCTTAGTTGCTCCACAGCATGTGGGATCTGCCCGGACCAGGGATCAAACCCGTGTCCCCTGCATTGGCAGAAGGATTCTTAACCACTGCGCCACCGGGGAAGTCCTGGGAGAGCAGAGTCTTAACTACGGGACCACCAGGCAAGTCCCTGCTTTTCTTGACAAAAGTGTCAATACCCGACTCCTCCAACCCCCGGCACTTTCCTTTGATATAAATTTACCTGTGATTGTATGAATGGAGTTGAGTGGAGAGGTACTCATCATGTTTATCCCGAATAAGAGCACATACCCAATCACTGCAGTAATGAGGAGGTACATAGGCAGTGCAACTGCCCAGTATCTGCAGAAAAGAATATTAAAGTAGGTAACAGACTTCCTAAAAAGTTGCAGTTCTCTACAGTTCATCACCAAGTTAATATGCTTTTAAACTTAATTTTAGCTTTGACTGAAATGATATATGTACCTAAAAGGCAGTCCAATAGTTCTACTGGCCTACAGTGAAGCTGCTATCCTGTACCCCTATTTGAGCCCTGGTGTCCTTCTTCCCTGTAGGGAACACTTTCAGCACCTAAGCTGTTTCTTCTGGTGTTTACCTCCACCTTCCTACACAACATACTCCTATTACCATTTCTTGACTTTTTAAACTTCAGACATTTTCTCTGAACATCCTAATATGAAGATGTATATATAAATAATGTTTGAAACTGAGCACTGTAACGCATCATTATTATGTCTTCTTGTACAATTTTTTGTTTTTCCTGGAAATTAACTACTACTTTTTGTCTGTTTGCTTGGTTTCCCATGTACCTATCAATACTCGGTCCTCAAATTCTCTGATAGAATCTAGTGTGCCTCTTAATACAGTTAAACACATCAAATGCTCTACCTCACATGTTTTATTGGGTGCATTATTTAATAATTTCTTCCCTACTGTTTTCTCTTTATGGAACTTCTAAGAGCTTTTTTGCTGTTATACTTTCCTCATCTTTTCTCTATTTTCTGTTTTGCTATACTCTGTCCTACTTTCTGGAGATTACTTTTGGTGTTTCTTCTAAACCTTCAATTAAAATGTTAATTTTGGCTACCATATTTATAATTTCCAAATGCAGTAACTCTCTGAACATTCCCTATATTATAGCATCCTGTTGTTTCATAGTTATAATCTTTTTTTATCTCTGATTTTAAAGTTTTCTTCTGCTCTTTGCATTATCTCCATTTTCTTCAAGTTTCTTTTCTCTTTTCTTTTTTTGCTTTTTTCTCTTGTATTTCATTTTAGAGGCTTTCTTTTAATGTCTGATAAGTTGCCCATTCATATTTAAAGATGAAGTACTGGGAAGGCAGGGAGGCGGCTGGGGAGACATATAAAAATAAAAATAAAGATGAACTACTAACAAGCTAACTGGAAGCACTGTGCATATGTGGGCTGGGATGGCCAACTGGAGATCCACACTATGGGAGACCTGGCCATTCCATTGGAGGATCTCTAATTATCAGAAATTAAAGACCCTTTCTCTTGAGCTGGTCAGCTTCTTCAGGGAGGACCCTTCTATCTTGCTGGGAGGGGGCGGGCGGGTGGTACAAGCCTGCCAACCACAAGCCTGAGAGCCTAGTGAGGAAAGGTGCTTGGGAGGAATCTCACTATTCAGCAACGCAGATTTTCACTGATCCCTGTTTTCAGTAATGTGCCTAGTTAGACCTAGTGTCCCCCAGACTAGAGACTCTCACTCAGCCTTTCCAGAGCATAAAACTCCTGTCTTCTGCAGGGGAGGGTTGGTCTCCAGCTTTAAGGGCTGAGGAGGGGGATTTGAGGGTTGAATGCTCTTTAAACACTGTTTTCAGCCCAGCCCAGAAATACCATGTTAAAGAGGTACCCGTACCTCCAATGTCTGGGCCTCTCTGTGTTGTGGGCACAGAGGCTCTGGCTGGCTTCCCTGCTTTAGCAATGTGGGAAAGTGGAAATTCAGTTAGTCACCTCTTACCTATCTGCAATCCACTTCCCGAGATTTTATTGATACACCTCCACTATCCCGTTATTTGCTCCTGTGGGTTTATAGCTTAACAATTATTTTTTTCTATGGGCTTATTTTAACAAGATTTTGGGAGTAAGTAGAGATAAAGATGTGCATTTAGTCCACCATCTTTAAATAGAAGTGTATCAATAATCGTCTTTAAAAACCTTTAAATTTCTATATGGCTATTTATGGATCTTAAAAGAATAAATATAAGATTTGCATAAGTCTTAAGAAAAAACCTGATCCTTCAAAACAGCACTGATATACTCTTACTTTATTTAAGAAATACATTGAACTTACTTTTGAGGCCAATAGCTTAAGCCTAAGGAGCTCAGCCAAGATTCAGGAGTAAAAGCCCACACAAGATATAGTACTGCAGAAGAGGGAAAAAAAAAAAGGAAAAAATGTCAGTAAGGCATGCATCCCATCTATCAAGGTTCAGATAAAACAACTAGAGAGAAGCTGGCGCGCTGCAACGAAAGAGCCCACGTGCCACAACTAAGACCCGACGCAGCCAAAAGTAAATTAAAAAAAAAAACACCATAAAATTTACCATCTTAACCATTTTAAGTGTAATGTTCGGTAGTGTCAAGTATATCTGTATTGCTGCGAAACAGGTTTCTAGAACTATTTCATCCTGTGAATCTGAAACTCTACACCCATTAAACAACTCCTCTGACTTATTTTTAAAAACATGTCTTAACTTCCACTACTCACACTGTATTTTAAGCAATTTAAGGGCAGAAATCATGCCTTAGTAATTGTTGTAATCCTTATAGCACCTAGCAATTTGCTTTATACGTAGTCGGTGTTCAACACTTCATCCCCACAGGGTTGAAAGTACAGACATTTAGGGGCATAAAGGTGAATTTATCTACCCTTGTTCTGATCCACAACATGCCTTATCTCCTAGAGCACAATCTTATTTCCCTCAAGTCGGGTCTCTGGGGCACCCTTTACTGTTGTCCCTCTATTATAACAGCCAACCTCTGAGCGCTCACTGTGGCTAAGCACACTTCTGAGCACTTTACATGCATTATTTCATTTAATCCTCAAAACAATCCTAGTAGGTATTAAGCCATTTTTACAGAGGAGGAACTGGAGTCTCAGACATGTTACATCCTCTGTCCAACGTAAGTGGCAGAGAGAAATTTCAAGCCTGTCTCAGTGATGATGAAGGATTAACATTTTTCTCAACAAGTATGTATTACGGAATTCTCTGTCAGGAGTGTGCGATACAATGGTGAACCCGAAAGAGATGGCCTCTGCCCTCTCCGAGCTTAAAATTGAGCAAGGAATAGAGAAGAATAAATTGGTGTTTTCAATACACTCTGATAAGTACTAACAAGTGAGTAACAAAAGAGGATATCGGAACACATAAGAAGGCCCTCAGCCCACAGTGGCGGTGATGTGAATGGTTAGGAAAGATTTCCTGGAGAAGTCATTAAATTGGGGCCTAAAGGATGAATAGGGGGTTAGCCAGATGAAAATGCTGGGCTTGCAGACGATAGGAAGGAAGGAAATATGAGAAAACAGTGTTCCCAGCAACCACCACAGAGAGAGCGCTGGGGATCTGAAGAGAGAGCTGGTGTGGTAGATGGCAGAGGGAAAAGCTGGCAAGGAACTGGTGTGGAGCTTGAGTTTTCAAGATTAATGAAATACAAACAGCACTTCCCTGGTGGTGCAGTGGTTAAGAATCCGCCTGCCAATGCAGGGGACATGGGTTCGACCCCTGGTCCAGGAAGATCTCACATGCTGCGGAGCAACTAAGCCCCTGCGCCACAAGCCTGCTGTGTGCTAGTAATCCTTACTCACAGGTGAAAAAAACTGAGGCTCAGGGAATGTAAATAACTTGCCCAAGGTCTCACAGCTAAACGTTACTGAGCGGGAATGAGAACCTGAGCAATGTCTTCGCACTGGGCTTACAGGCAGCGGCCAGAGCACTGGAAATGACATGAAGCGGAGGCGACATATTTGGGGGACCCCCAGGCAGCGTGGAGTACGAGGCTCTGAGCAGGGAGAAACCAGCCGGAAAAGTGAACAGGTCCCAGATCATGGAAGACCCTGGGTGAGGAACATGGACTTTATGCTCTGGGCAAAGGGAACAACTGGATATTTTGTTGGTAACTTTACAGTTACAGCAGACTACCAAGAGAAATAACCAGCCAGGCTCCAACGAGAGGTTTTAATCAGGGGAGTCCACGTCTGGATCTCAAGCGCGTCACTGTGACGGCCGCACGTAGGAGGAATCTGTGGAGGAAGTGAGACCCCGGCAGGCTCAGTGGTAGCAGCAGATGAATGAGTTGGGGGAGAAGGAAAAGTACAAGTGAAGACGACTCCCAGGCTTTCAGAGTGGGATCTAGTCATTCCAACCCTGAAGAAAGAGATACTGGAGCAGTCATTCTCCACACAGCGTCGAGAGATTTTCCAAAAAGACAAATCTGACCCTATCACTTGCCAGTTCAAATCCTTCGATGCCCTTAGAATAAAATCGAAAATCCTTCCTAGGGCTTGCAAGAACTTGAACGACCTGGCTCGGCCCGCCTCTCCAATGTCCGGCCCTCACGCACTATGCTCTGGCTCTGGACAGTGTCTCATTTCTGTGCTTCAAACAACCTTGCGGACGCAGGGTCGCTGCAGTTACAGCGAGTGCTGTCTGCCTGGAACGATCTTCCTTTGGCTTTTCCAATGCAGCTGGTTCCTTAGCCTGCTTTATGTCTTAGCTCAAACGTCACCTTAAGAGAGGCTTTCCCCAATCACTTGCTCTCCCAGCTGTGTCCCACCTACCACACCTTCATTACTCCCTGTCATTTCCCTTTATTTCCCTCAAAGCTATTACCACAATCTATAACTACTGTGATGGACGGAATATTTGTGTCCCCCCCCACCAAATTAATATGTTGAAACCCTAATCCGCAATGTGATGGATGTGGAGGTGGGGCCTTTGGAAGGCAGTTAGGTATAGATGAGGTCATGAGGGAGGGGTCTCCATCATGCGATTAGTGTCCTTTCTTTCTCTACTACGTGAGGATACGAGGATACGGTAAGGAGGTGGTTGTCTGCAAACCGTAGGAGGGCCCTCACCAAGAACCCAGCCATGCTGGCATCCTGATCTTGCACTTCCCCGTCTCCAGAGCTGTGAGAAATAAATGTCGATTGGTTAAGCTACCCAGTCTACAGTACTTTGTTATAGCAGCCTGAACAGATTAAGACAATTAGCTTTTTAAATCAGTAAATATTTCAATGTACAGAGAGACTCATGTAACCCCTGAGTACCCACCACCTAGTTTCATTATGACTGTTGGGTACTGGCCTCTGACCTCCTCTATCCTATTACTTTCTGCCTCACTGTCTCAGGTTTCAACCTTACTGACCTCCATCTGTTTCTTGAAGCCACTGGCCTCCTCGGGCTTTTGCACTGGCTCTTCTCTGGGAGGCTCTTTCCCTGGATTGCCACATGGCTAACTCTCACTTTTCGTGTCTGTGCTTACAACTCATCCCTCAGTGAGGCACCACCTGACCGCTGTATTTAATGATGGCAACCTCCTCCCACTTCTTATCCTCCTTTCTGGCTTAATTTCTCCCCATGGCACACATTACCATCTGACATTCTGCATGTTTAATTATTTAATTTGTCCATTGGCAATCCCCCCCTAGCAGAATGAAAGCTGTGAAAGCAGGAAGTTGGGGGCTGTTTTGCTCTTCCCTTGCCTGTAATAGTGGCTGGCACATGGTAAGTATGCAAGAACAATTTGCAGAATTAATTTCTGGTTGTGGGTACTATAGGATTTAAGTCTTAAAGTTATTGCTTTTATTTTTATACATAGTTTCTAACCCTTCAAATAACTCTATAGAACAGGGATTTACAAAAATGATGATGTTGATGATAACGATAACAGCAGCAGCTAACACTGAATAAATACAGGTATCCTCACTTTCCGAAAGCTCGCTTTAAGCCATTTCGCTTTTATGAAAGACCTACGTTAGTTAACTGTCTTCGGTAACCAAAGGAAATCTGAAGAGGATTTTTGCTTTTACTTAGAAAGCATTCAGTGTTTGTTTTGCAGGGAGCCGTGATACAGGCAGTGCCCACCCAGAGCAGGGAGAGTGTGGCATGTCTGGGCTCCCTCCCCAGAGCTACACTCAGCATCTCGGCATCAAACTGCCATAGCTCTGAACTGTGTCGGTGAACATCTTGATCTCAACCGAGTATCTTTATCAAATTGAGTGCATTATCTCAATTTATCTTGTGCATGGCTTAGCAAGATGTGCCCTAAGGTAATCGTTTCTTTGCTTTACGCCATTTCTGCTCACGAAAGGTTTCATAGGAATGGTCTCTACTTTTGGATTGTGGGAGAAACCTGTACTTACTGTTCCTATGCATTCTTTTAAGTGCTCTGCATACATTGCGGCAAGTAATCTTCACAACAGACATAAGAGGCAGCACAGTGAAGTCAACCCAGCGTGCCTGGGTTCAAATTCTAGCTTTATCATTTACTGGCTGTGTGACCTTGAGCACATTACTTAAGCCCCGTGTGCCTCCATATTCTCATCTGCAAAATGAGGACAGTAATGACAATATCTATCTCACAGGACTGTCTTATGCTTCATAAGCATTTGATAAACATCACCACCCTTTCACAGATGAAGAACCAAAGAAGTTAACTAAACGGTCCTCCTCAAAGCTAATCTGTGGAGGAGTCAGGATTTGAACTCAAGTCATAACTTCTTCGCTCCATAGACTCCCCTGGCCAACAGCTTGGTTGGCTATACTGATGCAGTTAGGGTTCAGAAGCATTACCACTCCATCTTTCTGGTTTCCACAAAATTCTAAAAAGCTGTGGGCACCCACTTTTCTCCCTAATTCTCAAATCCTTTTGGGGAGAGACATGGGGCCCACTGTGTGACTCTGGGAATATCGTGTCTCAGTAAACATCAGTTTCCTTATCTGTAAAATGGGACCTTATGGGGACTGATTGAGACCCAGGATGTAAAGTGCAGCTGACTTCTATAACCTGATTGCTGTCCCTCCCACAGGCTGCACCGGGGCCACACCAGATTACTCATTTCCAAACCCCACAATGCCTTCCCACTTCTTCCTTCTTACTGGTGAAGACAAAGTTCCTGGGAGAAAGCTCACTCTGACTCTCAGGGTTTTTTGGTTTTCTTTTGGCCACGCTCCTGCGTGGCTCACAGGATCTCGGTTCCCTGACCAGGAATGGAGCTCTGGCAGTGAGAGCACAGAGTCCGAACCACTGGACCCCCAGGGAATTCCCTGAGTTTCCAATGTGATTTCTTGTCTCGACACTGGCTGCCCATGGCCCTTATCACACTGATAGAGAATTGTAGATTTACTCCTCTGTCTTGTCCACAAAACCATGACCTCCTTAAAGGCAGGGACCAAGTTGCATTCACTTTGCAATCTTGACTGGTGCTGCATTTTAAAGATCTGTTGAGATTAAATCTTTCAAGGTTCATGTCTGGCACGTAGAACACTCTTAACAGACAAGAGTTCCCTCCAGGTTTTCTCGAAAAGAGACAAAGGTAGAAAGAATCACAGTTCCTGTGTACACATTCTACAAACAAATGCAATAATTTCCTGTCCTTGAACACCAGAGAAAGGCCCTGGCCATCCATCAGGAAAGTACTTACTGAAGCCAAATTGGGAGCTTAAAAAAAGGACAAAGCCATAAATCGCTCTTTCTGGCAATGGCGACGGTGAATTTTCCACCATTTTCCCTGTGTCTTTAATCTGTGGGAAAGAAACACAATCATCTGTCAGTGATTCACACCATTGGCCTATTATAACCTCACCGCTTTGCTATGGGCACAGCCTCTCCGCACTTTTTTTCCCAGCCTAAACCACCGCCAACGGGCAACCTGCACACAGACCTCTAACACACACCTGCTTGCACACGTGCACACAAGCACCCATACCTCGCCTGTAGGCGCAACCAGCCCCCAAACCTCACATGCACACGCACACAAGCACACGCGCCACAGCGCGCACCTCCCGCAGCGTAAGGTGGGGAGAGGCAAGGAGGGAGCAGGGGAGGGACTGACGCCACTCCAGCTCTGCAGGTTTCGCCTCCGTGCGAAAAGGGAAGGGCAAGCAGGGACAGAAGGCCCGTGCGGCCTCCTCAGGCCTGGGCCTCGGACCCCGGGACCCGGACCTGCCCTCTCGTGGGGTCTGTTTCTCATTCGAGCCCCGGGACTGGGGTTGGCCCTCGACCTTGAGTCTTCCACGCGCCCACTCCGTCCGCTCCCCACAGTTCGGCCACCTACGTGCCGAGTCCTCTGCGCAGGCGCGGACCAGGGAGCCGCAGGGGGGCGAGAGAAGGAAAACAGAGAAAGGCCGAGTCGCCAAGGCAACCCCTGTCCGGGCGCAGGCGCACTGCGACCCTCGTCCGACAGGAACGCGCGAGCGCGGGGGCGGGAGGGATCGGTCAGCTCTCCGCCGCTGGGGGCGGGGCGGCACGACGGCGCAAGTGCATTGCGGCCCACGTGACGCGTCTGCCGCCTGCGCCGCCGGCAGCTCCTGCCCGCCCGCTGGCTGACGTGGAGGGCCTGAGGCGGCGGCGGCGGCGGCGGCGGCGGCCCGCGTCCAAGGCTCGCGGGC
>NW_020174642.1:5519249-5589600 GCF_003031525.2 Neophocaena asiaeorientalis asiaeorientalis
CACCTGGCGCGCGGCAGGGCTTCCGGATGTGTCACCTTGTCGCGCTGCAGCCGAGATGCCCGGGGAGAGGGGCCCTCCACACCCCCTCCGTGGGTGTGTGGTGAGTGTGGGTGTGTGCGCGTCGCCCCGCGTCGTTGGCCGTGGCGCCCGCGGTGTGTGTGCGCGGGTTGGGTGCCGGTGCAGAGCGGGAGTGTGTGGTCGCTTTTGTCGGCCTCAGTGGGTGTGTTTCCTTTGTCTGGTGTCCTCCTTCTTTAAGTGTGGCCCCCTCCGGGCTTCTGTGCGAAGGTGGGAGAAGCCCCTTTGTGTGCGCATCCCCCGGCCGCACGCGCACCCTCGCCCCAGTCGGTGCGCGGGTGACACCTTCGCTAGGCGGAGGGTCCGCCGGCCTGAGCGCGGGTGGGCACGGCCCCGTGTGTCCCCTCCCGGCTCCTTTGTGTCCGCGCTGGTTCTTCCCGGCGACGGCGTGGGCACCCTGGCGGTGTGGGAGCCCCCGTTTGTGTCACTGCCTCTCTCCGGGGGTGCGCCTCCTCCGCGCGCGTGGCCGCGCCTCCTGTAGTCGAGACTCCCGCCTGCAGCATCGTCCGCCCGGCGGTGCGTCCTCGCGTGTCCCCGCGCGCGCGTTGCGCCTGGGTCCTGTCGAGTGCGTGATCAGGTCGTCGTTCGCGAGTGTTCGTGAACGTTCTTGCACGCCCCTCCTCTGTCTTGTGTTCTCTACATCTGCGCCACCTGTTTTCGTGAGAATGGCTGCCGAGCGCGGGGAGGGGACGGGGAGGGAGAAATCAGTTCAGTGCTACCCCGTCCCCTGCGCCTCTTCGGAGCATCCTTCCTCCCCCAGCGCTAATGGGAAGGGGGGACAGCAGCGGGTCTGGCCAGCTGCGCCGTAATATTTACGATGTCAGGTGTGGCCGGTCGAGCCAGCCTGTTTTGGGGATGGAATAAGGGGGCCAAGGGCCAAAAATGGAGTCAAGGCAAGGTGAATGTTGATTGATACCAGTGTGGCGTACTATTTTCAGAGGCGCCCTACACGCCCAAAGACCTTCGATTGCAGACTCCTTCCAAAATAATATGCACACGACACCTGGGCAAATACCTTTTAGCCTATCCTGGCCGTTCTTGATAATACTCAACGGTTCATATAGTGGTTTATGGCGTTCACGTAAATTAACTCTCTTGATTCTGCCTGGCGTCATGGCGAGGGAAACAAGGTAGACATCTTACAGGTTTTACTCCCGTCTTGGGAGCAGTTTCCTCATAATTACAGCTCTAGCTAGGACATTCTGTATTGTAGGAAATTTGCCTTTTATCGTATTAGAGACCCATTACCCATTAGAGACCCAGCTACGCCTCTTGCTCAAAGGTTCGTGCTCTGCGCTCAAGGGCTGCGTTTCGGTGTCTGTTTCTCGTTGTTCATTTGCTCAATTTTCTTGCTCTTGCCTAATTTTCCGGTTTTTTCTTTTTTTTTAATTTCTGGAAGATTTCACACATAAAATACAGAGGGGTATCTAACCAATCCATGATTAAGATTTACAGATGTAATTATTTTGCCGAATTTACTTCAGATCCTCTTTTTAATCTAAAAGAACTAAAATTGCAAAATACGGAGGTGCTCTCAGTTCCTGCCCCTCCTTACGTAGAGGTTGTCACCGTGTTTAGGTTTGTGTATATCATTCCCTTGCATATTTTATACTTTGATCACGGTGGATCCATAAACAATATATAGTGTTGTGTGTTTTAAACTTTAATGGTATTAAACAATGTGTCTTTTTGCAACTTGCTTTTTTCGATCAGCATCACATTTTCAGACTTACATATGAATAAATTGGATAATTGTGTTTGGTTCATTCATTTTAATTGCTGGTATAGAATTCCATTGTATGAATATACCATAATTTACTTATCCGTTTTCCTGTTGATGGGCTTTGTTTCTGGTTTTGGACTCTAAAAAAACAATCCTGCAATAAACATCTTTGTACTTGTCTGCTTTGTGCACACGTTTGGAAGTTTCTCGAGAAAATACACCTAGTATTGGATTTGCTCTATACTAGGAAATATGCATCTTCAACGTAACTAAATATCACAGAAGCTCTCAAAGTGGTTGCACTAATTTTCACTCTCACTGGTATTGAGTGAGGACACCCATTTGTCACACCCTTGCTAACACTGTATGTTACCAGACTTTTACATTTTTGCCTTCTCTTTACTGACCAGCTTCCTTATAACTTTAGCTTGCAGCTAAATTTGCTTGCACCCACCTTGGCTTCTGCTCTAGCCCTGTGTCAGCCTATGGGTTCATCTCTCACAGTTAACTGGCTCAGTCTTTATCTCATTTGGTTCTCATAAGATTAATTCCAGTAAACATTTATTTTGTACCTAATGTATCAGTTCCAATGGTTGATGTAAGATAATTCCATGGTATGTTAGATGTACCTCTCCAATAGCAGGTGAGGTGATTTAATTAAATACTTTTTTGCATATGATGAACGGTTTTTTAAAAATCTTCTTTCCTCTAATGTAATGTTTGATACCTTCAAAATATGTAACATATATGCAAGTTGTGAAGCAAAACAATAAAATGAACACCTATCAACCCACCACTCAATCCAAGAATCAAAATGATCAATCCAGGAATCAAAATGACGGATATTGAATGTGCTCACCTCCAGAGTGACTATCCTAAATTGTGTGTGTCATTCCTTGTTTTTTTAAAAATAATTTTATCAGATATGTATACATCCCTCAACAATGTATTGTGTGGTTTCTATTGTTTTTGAATTTAAAAAAAGGAATACTGGATACAGCTTTCTGGGTCTTGCTTATTTCACTCAATGTTATGTTTCTAAGAGTCACTGATACTCAGTATAGATATGTCATTAATTTTCACAGCTGTGTAATATTCTGTGGGTGAATATAACACAGTGTATGTGTTCTTCTGTTGATGAACATTTTGGTTGTTTCTAGGTTTTGCTATTTTGAAGATTCTTGTACATATCTTCTGGTACATAGTTGCAAGAATTTCTCTACTTTTCACACTGGGGTATATGACCTCTGGGGAAGTAATAAAGATTTTCTGAGGAGTACTTGGGCACAGGTAATATTAATGAATCAATTTGTGATCATTAAATTCCACGTGTACCCTTTCGTAAAACTGGTAATGCCGAAGCCTGTGACAGAAACTTCCTCCTGGTTCTACTTTCCCACCTTCCCTCTCACAGTAGCACTTCTGCCTTAAATTAGGAATGCATAGCGCTCACCCATATGGAATCTTACCAGGGTAGTGTCCCAGTTGAAAAACTCTCCATGGAAAACAAAAGGCTAATCTAAAATACATGCAGCTGTAGTGTTAGGAAACACCTCTTTTAATCCAGATACTTCCCATCTCCTCAAGAGCTGCATTTCCAATGAAATATAACTTTTACGTTTAATTATCATTATATATACTAGTTATTTTTTTATCAACTTTATGCTGTAATAATTATGACATTTTAAACCAATGATATGTCAGTTTTAAAATGTCACTGTGATGCTCTAGAAATTCATCCTTTGCAATTATTTAAACTTGGGGCTGAAATCTTTTAGATGTCATTTTAAAGTGTGAAGAATATGTAATTTTTAAAGCGTTGTGGTTTGTGAGTAAAAAAATATTGGAATACCACTGTGGTAAGCTATTTGCTAGAAGTGGAATTGCTGGGTTTTGGGGTATGAATGTTCAGCTTTACAAAATGATACCAAATTGTTTTCTGAAGTGGTTGTACCGGCTTATACTTTGGCAAGCAGTTTTGTCAATTTGTATACTTTGATTAGCAGTGTGTAAGAGTTATAGTTGATCTGTATTCTCTGCAATACTTATTACTTTTAGACTTCTTAATATTTATCAATCAGATGGGTATGAAATGGTGTGCATTGTGGTTTTAATTTGTATTTCTTGATTGTTAATGAGTTTGAGCATCTTTTCATTTGTCTGTGAACCATCTGTCCTTTTTGTTCACAAAAAAATACCTCGTCATATCTTTTACCCATTTTTCTGTTGGGGTGTCTTTTAAAACAAACTGGTAACATCGATCCTTTATTGAGTATACATGTTGTAAATTTCTTCTAGTTCATGGTCTGTCTTTTTGCACTTCATGGTGTATGTTGCTGAACAGAAGTTCTTAATTTTAATGTAATCTAATTGGAAACTTTCCCTGCCCTGGGATTATAAAGTCATTCTCTTGTGTTTCTCTTTAGAAGTTTTTAAATGACGCCTTTCACATTTAAGTTCATAATCCATCTGGTACTGGTTTTTGTATATGGTGTGAGGTAATGATCCACATTCATTTTTTCCCCCCATGTGGCTACAATTGACCTCACTCCGTGTATCGAATTGGCCCTCTGTTCACTAGTGATCTGCTGAACAACAACGAAAAGTTTGGTAGCATTTATCTGTGAGATCATTTGGATCTAATTTTTTGTGTGTAGAGGACTGTAAATTGTTGATAATTAGCAATTGAATAGTAATAGGACTTCAGGTTTTCCATTTCTTTTAGTCAGTTTTGGTCAGTTTTATTCATTTATTTACTTTTTGGGTACGCGGGCCTCTCACTGCCGTGGCCTCTCCCGTTGCGGAGCACAGGCTCCGGACACGCAGGCTCAGCGGCCATGGCTCATGGGCCCAGCCACTCTGCGGCATGTGGGATCTTCCCGGACCGGGGCATGAACCCGTGTCCCCTGCATCGGCAGGCGGACGCTCAACCACTGCGCCACCAGGGAAGCCCTATTTATTTATTTTTAAAAATTTATTGGCATCAGGTTCATGGTATTGTCTTAATTCTCTTTAATCTCTTTTACTTGTAGGTATGTTCCCTTTTCTCATTTTGAATATTATTTGTGTGCGACGTTTTTTTCTTTAAATTTTGCCAGAAGTTTGTCTATTTTATTAATCTTGCCAGAGGATGAATCTTTGGCCTCATTTGTTCTATTATATTTTTGTTTTTTAGTTCATTGATTTTTGTCTCCTTTATGATTTCCTTCCTTTTCCTTCTTTGAGTTTATTGTTTATTATTTTTCTAACTTAAATTGCATGATTAACTTACTAATTTTCAGTCATTCCTGTTTCCTACTACAAGCATGTAAAGCTATACGCTTCCTCACAGTTCATTTTTGCTTTATGTAACATGGTTTAATTTATGGTATTTTCATTAATTTTTAAATTTAAGTATTATTAAAATTCCTATTTTGATTTCTTCTCTGACTTATGTGTTTTAAAGTTTTCTTTAAAATATGCTTTAAAATGTCCAAATGTTTCTTCATTAACGTTTTTTCTTTTCGTGCATTTCTTAATTGTGTTGTCAGAGAATGTATTGTATATTTTATCTTTCTAAAAACATTTGTTTGCCCTTGCTTTATGGCCTTGTACATAGGGAATTGTGATAACTATTCTGTGTGTACTTGTGAAGAGTATGTATTCTCTAGTTGTTATGTATGTGTTAGATCAGGCTTGTAAATTGTGTTGTTCAGACTGTCTATATTAATTTTCAGTTGTTTGACCTACATGAGAGAGATGTAGTCTTCCACTGTTACCTTCTAACAGACTTCCTGTAGTTCTAACAGTTTTTCTTTTTATGTATTTTGAGACTATTTGATTAGATACATGCAAGCTAAACATTGTTTTCCTAGTGGGTTGAACCTTTTCTGTTATGTTGTGGTTCTCTCCATGCTTAATTTTGATTTTTGTCTTGGGGTCTATTTGGTCTGTCCCACCTTTCTTTTGGTGGTAATTTACCTGGAATAACCTTTTTCTTCATTTTCATGTCACTTTTCTTATGTCCTTAGATTTTAGGTATCTCTTATGAAGAATATATTACTAGATTTTTCTTTTAATCCAGTCAGGTAATTTATGATTTTTAATTGGTACTTTTAGAAGTTAGTTCAGGTCTCTTGGTGGTCAACTCATTTTTTTATCTAAAATTATTTTTATTTTACCCTTGTTCTTGAGGATAATTTTGATGGGTATACAGTTCTAGGTTGATGCTTTATTTTCTGCTTATATGGTAAATATATTATTCTACATGCAAAGTTGTCTGCTGCCAGTTTTATTTATGGTAATTTGAAGAAAATATTATTTTTCTTCTCGCTGCATTGGATTTTCTGTCTTTGGTTTACATCTTCACTTCTAAGTCTAGATGATTATTACTTTTTATTTATCCTATTTTGGATACATGTGTTTCCTGATTCAGAATTTTGTCTTCATGAGGTCTAGCAGATTCTGAGCCTTGTGTCCTTTAAATACTTTCTCTCTGATTTTATCTATTTTCTCCTTCCGGAAATTTAACTGGATATATATGTATGAGGCTGTTTCCAGATCACTTTTCATCTTTCACATTTTTCATTTCCTTGTATCTTTACCGGAACTTAAATTGCTGGGTGATTTCATCATGCATGTGTTCTTGTTCGTCAGTTTTCTCTTCACCTGTGCCTGATCATCTGTTTGACCCATGTGTTTTATTTTCCTTTACTTTTAACAATTATATTTTTAGTTTCTTAAAGTATCACTCGGTTCTTTTTTAGCTATACCCAGTCATTTTTTATAGTCTCATGTTGCTTGCTCATTTTTTTGAATCTATATTCTGTAGACTGGCAGTCCCAATGTTTGATGTCCTCAGGGGTCTAAATTTATTGCTTGTTTTTTCTGTTGCCTTTCTTATGGTGGATTGTCACCTCCTGTGCTTAGAGATTTTCAGTGATGAACTCTTGATTGATTGATCTTTCTCTGTGGGAATTTTGAGAGTCTGATTTGGGGGTACTTTCCTTCTGATAGGATTTGTATTAGCTTTGGCTGGGAGCTTTATGTGGGACCAACCTTTCAGTTTTCTCACTTTGCTTCTGGCCCATGATCCCACTATTGCTCTTGGCATTATGATTTATCATTGTTGACTGTCAGGTTTAGTTTCTAGCTAGAGGCTTGTTGCTTTGGGGGGAAAGGGTGGTTTTAAATGTTGGCTATTTCTATGAGCTCAGCAAAATTTTAAAAATCTAGCATCCACTTTGTTTTGCAGTCATGGAGTGCCCCATTAGTTCATCATAATTGATGGGCTCAGAAGTCCTTTACATTAGTATTTAATTTTTGTAGTATATTCATTTTAGTATGTGTTAGGAAAAAAAATTCTGTCCTACCAAACTTAAGATTTCTTGGTGGTAACAAACTTTCCATTAAAACAAGTTTACATCTAAGTTAAAATTTGAGTTAGTCTAAATAAAAATATTAAATAGGTAACAGTACAGTTGACAAGTGGGTTTGGCAAAGTTTTCTACTTTGGGGTATGCAAATTAAAAATTTGGGAAGCACTGAGATACGGAATCAAGATGAGTAGGGCACAGTGTGCCCTCTGGACATAGTGAACCTACAGAGAGAAACCTGTAATGACCAAACAGTATAAAAATTGCTGTCAAAAAGATATGAGCAGGGTGCTCGGGGCTTACAGAGAAGCGGTGCAAAAATAAACTTGGTGGTAGTGAGAAGTTCAGGAAATGCTTCCTGGAATCGAGTATTAAGGATTGGTAGGCATTGTGGTTGCAGAATAAGGTTTGTTTAGAAGTGCCAGGCAGCTGAGTATGACTGGCTTCTACGTTGCATGTCATGGAGTGACTAGAGAAATGCAGGAACAGGATCACAAAAGGCCTTCTGTGCTATAGTAAGGAGTTTGGACTTTATCCTGAAGATGATGAGAAGCTTCTGAATTATTTTAAGCAGTGAAGTGTTATGATCAGAGTTTTCGGGGATGCCAAGATTGAAGGCAAGTCACCCGTTAGGAGACTGCTTGTTTAAGTAGTTCAGAGGAGAAAAGGTGGAGCTGCAACCAAGGCATTGGCAGTGGGCATGAAGAGGTGTATGTGTGCTAATTTTGGATTCCTTAGAGGAGTCGAAAGGACAGGACTTCATGGTCAGGTTGGTTAGGAGTGTTGAAGGAGACTGGGGGAGTGTAGACTGACCTCCAGATTTCTGGTTTGGGTAACCAGGTGGCATGTAGAGCAATTAACTGGTAATATACAGAAAGAGGAAAGAACTTGGTTTCATTTGTTCTTGAGGAAAAAGATGTTTGTTTTTGAACTTACTGAATCTGAGAGGCTTGCGGGACATCTTGGTTAAGACCCAGTAGCAGTCGATAGGGAGGGTCTAGAAGTCATGAGATGCAACCCAGCCTGGAGAGATTTGAGAGTCTTCAGCATTTGGACATGTCAGCTGTGGTTTGCTACAGTGAGTATGAGGTAATTTAAAGTAGTACACAGATAAAAAAAATAGGAATTTAACGTGTCTGAAAAACGTAAGCTGTATTTCAAACCTGTAATATCATGGATATTATCACTTAGACCAGGTGAGCCCCAAAAGAAGAGAATATTAAGTAAATAAAATACATGGGATCTGTGGAAATGGCAAAAATTGTGGTGAAGCTATGCAAATGATGGAAGTTCAGAAAGTGCTGTTTTAAGGCATGGGTATGGTGGATAAGGTCACCCAAGGAGAGAGTAAGCGTGAGAAGAAAAGAGAGTTGACATTTGGGTGGCGGGGAATGGAGAAGAAGAGCCATGGAGACTGAGGAAGAGCAGCCAGAAGAATAGGAGGAGAACCAGGAGAAGATGGTCTTTGGAGTCCAAATGAAGAGTTCTGAGAAGGAGGAAGTGGTCAACAGCGTCAAGTAAGTCGTAAGCTGAAAAGTGCTCTTTGGAATTAGCAATTAAGGGAGACCATTTAGTTAGAGGCATCCAAATAGCGGATTAAAAAAACATTCATCTAATATGTTAATGATAGCTGATATTTGTAGCGTTTCCTATACACTGTGTGCTGTTAAAAGCACTTTAAATGTGTTAATGGATTAATCAGATAGGTAGGATTGCTGTCCTCATTTGATTAAGTGAGGAAACTGAAGCCTACAGAGGTTAAGTAACTTGTCCAAGATCACACACTCAGGAAACAGAGCCAGGATTCAAGCCCAGGCAGTCTGGTTCCAGAGTCTATGCTCTTAACCACTATGCCGCATCGCCTCTCTGGTTAAAACAAAACAGAAAATAAAAATAACACCAGTGTCGTAATTACGGTGCAGTTGGTGCAGGGCATGGTATCAGTGAGATATGCCAGGCTGTGACTGACCAGCATGGTGTCACAGTGGCTCAGTCTGCCAGGTATGAGCATGTTAATTGTATTGTAACTGATGCCACGATGGTGATGTGTGGGCTGTGACAGACCGTTCTTGGCTCTTTCTGTATTTATATACAAAAAAACATTTGCAAGACAAATGAGTTTAAAAGTGTATATATTTCCCAGAATAGCATATGTCCCATATTATGTGCCATACGTTGGGTGCTAAAATGTCTTCATATTTTTTCCAGTCATTGTTTACTTTTGGAGTTAAATTCTCTAAACTCTGGAAGTATTGTTCTTCATCCAGGACAGGTCAGGTTCCAGACATTGTAGATATCCAGTCTACTGGAAAAGGTTGCCAACGGCTTTATTGAAGCAGCTTCCCTTAAATGGTGGAAGTGGAAACCCAATATTAGGAAAGTGAAAATAAACGAGAATGGAGGATTTGAATGGCAGAAGAGGAAGAATTCTTGATGAGGTTGAAGAATGTGGTAGGAGATAGGGGAGACGTAAGTCGTAATGATTCCTGGGTGTGGTTGGAGAGGAGCTAATCAGAGTTAAAGATTTAAAAACTTGTTTAGACCTGGGCAGTGGTCCAAGGTGTGGCCTTGTGAAGGAAGAGCCTAGGTGAGGTGGGCCGCAGATTTCATTTTAGTTGAGAAGGTGGTTGCACTGCCAGGCTAGAGTCCTGAAGGGTCGTCCACATGGACGTTGGTGTGGCTGGAATGATGCTCGGAGGAAAGAGGCGAACACTGTGAACCAGGTGCCTGTGTTCTTAAACATGACAACAGCCAGGAGGCAGCTAGACGGCAGTGACAACGAAACGTAGATCTAGTGAAATACAGTGTTTGAGAGGAAACTGTGGAATCGGAAGACCTAGGTTTGAATCCTGCCTAGCTTGGTGACCTTGAGCAGATTACTTAGTTTTGCTATGCATGTTTTCCATCTGTACAGTGACTGTGATAATAATTGGGCCTGCAAAGAACTGCTGTGAGGATCAGTGAGGTGGTACGTGTAAAACGCCTGGTACAACATAGGACAAATGGTACCGGCAGTTTGCTAGGAAGGTGGTTGTTGGTCTTCACTTCTGATATTGTGAGGTTGTTGTACAGCAAATTGGGCATAAGAGGAAGGATTACTTAAACAGATGTGTTTTCCAAGGACTCATGGTGGTCTTGCTTGGGAAAAAAGAAACTTGGTTTATCATAACGGTAGTGGGATAATAGTGATGAAGTGAACAGGTATAAAAAGTGGTGATAATGGTGGTACTGGTGATGATAGGAAAAGAAAGCCACTACTTGGGCAAGAGTTACAAGTAATAAAATGCTGCATTTTCCAGTGATGTTTAGGTTTTGTAGCTATTCACTGATAGCTATACATTTTTGTTACTGAACTTTCTTCAGGGGACTACACTTTAGTCTGAAACTCTAGCCCTAATTCCCCGTCCCCCCACTGAAGTACTTGTTTAAAGAGCATGGTCACTGATAATGTAAGGGGCGTTGCCGTGCTGCTGTAGCTGTTGTGAGAGCGTTAGGAGCAGCGATTGCTGGGAAGATGGCAGGTCTGGATGCGGCTGTGAGGGGTTAGGAGGCTACGTACTCTCCCTGTACCACTTCAGCTCTGCCCCTTTGCCCGAGACAGACACACACACTGAGGCATGGATAGGAGAATATGAACAGCTGAGAGGAAACCGTTTTCTCGGTGCAGTCAGGGTTTAGTCCCAGCCAGGAGGTTGAGAATGGGGCAGAGTTTCTGTATGATGAAACAGCATATTTCACAGAGGCAGTAAAAGCAGTTGGGGTAAAAGGGCAGCAGTGGAAGGATGTCTTTTGTTCATTCATCTAGGCACATACAAAGATGAATAAGATGCCCTTACTTATCTTCCATCTAAAGGAGACATGTAAACAGTTAAATTCAGGGTAGAGATGGTGATTCTTTGAACCTGACAAAAGGAAGAAATAGGTTAAACTGATAACTCGAGGAGAGTCAAGGGGAAAGACTAGCAAATGAGGTTGAGAATCTTCCAGAGCTCAGTGTTCTCATTGGAGTTATTTCCTTGGGGCGTAAGTTCCAGGTATTTTTCAGATATACTATAGAAGCTAGGAAAACTGCTTCTCATATCAGCTCAAATGATTTGATTATGGATTTGGGTTTTGTTGTGTCCTTAGGAGGGTGCACCATGGACGATTTTGCCCTGGGAAATTTCACCGTAGCAGATTATGCCTTGTTAGAAGAGTGCCCTTATGTGGATGATTGTGTCTTTGCTTCCGAATTTATGTCCAATGATTATGTTCGTGTGACTCAACTTTACTGTGACGGGGTGGTAAGTAGATTTCTTAACTTTTTTTTTTTTTTTTTTTTAACACTGCATGGCATGCGGGATCTTAGTTTTCTGACCAGGGGATCACACCCGTGCCCTCTGCAGTGGAAGTGCAGTCTTAACTACTGGACCGCCAGGGAAGTCCCCTTAACTTTTTGTTTTTAACATTATGTATTCTTAAAGGTTTATTTTTTTAAAAAATTGAGGTATCATCGACATATGACATTAGTTTCAGATGTACAACATAAGGATTCAATGTATGTATATATCATGAGATCAGCACAATGAGTTTAGTTAACGTCCATCACCATACATAGTTATACATTTTTTTTTCCTTCTTAGGAGAACCTTAGATTTACTTCTTGAAGGTTTTGTGGTATAGAGCTGTCTGAGTAAAGATATTTTTGTGCTACACAAGATTTGATAGGGAGATATGTATGGCTTTTGAAGAGGTCATTTCAGACGGGGAAGTAAGCAGTGCCTCAACAAGGAGAATGTGCAGTGCTGGTGAAGGCTTGTTTTCTGACTGGAGACTAGACTAAAGGCTCTCAGGGAGAGCCATAGAAACAGACTTGGGGAAACACTGAAAAAGGCCAAAAGACTCATTGGTTGAAGATGTTGTATTCAAAGTGGAAAAGTAAATGTACTTTAAGTTTTTAGTTTAGTATTGATAACCCTTACATTAAAAATCAAGAACTGTTACTTTTGCATTTACCAGATACAAGTCAAAAGAATTTTTTTCTTTTTCAGGGTAGACAGTATAAAGATTATACCCAAAGTGAGGGAAACTTAGGTGAGTACTTTGGTATTTTAATTTTAATTTGTTGAAACAGCTATCAAGGAAGGTTCATGCATTCACATCAACATAACAGACTTATACATCTTTACAAAGTTTGTTCTTTATTATCCTTTTTAGCTAGAAATTAAAAAACCTTTCCTTGTTAAAATGGAGTTTTAGCTAACACTTAGATATTCTTAACATCTGACAGGTTAAAATATTTCATCCATTCATTTCTTACCTTTCCATATCCATTTTTGTCTTTTCCTTTGACAGTGTTGATTCATTCCAAAATGAGGCACAAAATATTAATTTAAAACTTTTTCTTTTTAATTAAGAGTTTGATATCTGCACTATGTGGTGTAGTAAACCTATTTCTATCCTGCAAGATTACTGTGATGCCATTAAAATACACGTCTTCTGGCCACTTCTGTTTCAACGTCAGCACAGTTCTGTAATATCACGGTTGCATCCCTGTGTGGAGGCGAAGTAAGTTACTGCTTGTTAACCCATTTTGTGTGAACAGTGGTGAGTGTGTTGCCCAGTACTGAGGAATGCCAAGTGCAATGGAAGGCTTATGTCTCATTCTTGTATACTGTTCAACTCTACTTTTGTTTAATAGACTGGAAAAGTTAATACTTGGGATTTGGATATAAATGAATAATCATGGTAACATTATAATGAATGAAACTCTGAAGAGCGTTAGATGGTAGATTTGAAGCTGAATAAGGAAAAATTAATATGCTTGTTTATAAATACCAGTATTATAATACAGAAGAAAGAAAAAAGTGTAGTATTTTGTCTACCTAATAAACAACTTATTACCTAGAGTGAAGTAAGAGAACTTAATTTTATTCAAATAGTTTAAATTGAGGTATAACATATAGTTAAGTGTAAGGTTCAATGAATTTTATATATGAGACCCTAATCTTTTAAAAAATAAATTTGTCTTTAAGCAGTTCTCATGCTTCTGAGATAAGTTTGAAGAAATTACAACATCTTGAGTTGATGGAAGATATTGTGGATTTGGCAAAGAAAGCTGCGGTAAGTGATAGAATGTGTTCCCCTCCCGCATTTCAAGAATACAGATATTTATATGGTATTAGGCCCATGTTACTAATTTATAGTGACTAATGGGTAATGGTTAACCTGAGCTTATTCTGCTGTCCATGAGTTTGTGCTGTGTATTTGAGAGATCAGGTAGATGGCTGTTTTCGTGGTTCTGACATGACATGATGAGAACCAGGCCTGCTCCTTGCCGTTAACAAATAGACATTAGAATTTGTCACAAATGGAAGTGTGCACCTGGTTCACAGAAGCCTTTGCCGCAGATTCGGAAAGTGATGGGTCCTATCTTGTAACGTAAAATCATGCCACTGTTAGCACCACCACAGCAAATAGTTTTTCTTTGGGGTAAACTTAATCATGTCAGGTTTGAGGAGGTATCCCTGTACTACACTGAGGTTTTTTTTTCCCTTGAAAGCCGTTTAATAATTTTTCTCATTTCACTTGGTTATGGAGCCAAGTGTTTTTCTTGGTAATTCTGATTGCAAACTTAAATTTAGAAAGGGCATTCTGATACTTATTTCCTGCAGATTAATCCTTTGCAGCAACTTGTATCAGCCACTGTAATTTTTAAAAATTTTTATTTATTTATTTTTGGCTGCGTTGGGTCTTCGTTGCTGTGCGCGGGCTTTCTGTGGTTGTGGAGAGTGGGGGCTACTCTTCGTTGCGGTGCGCGGGGCTTCTCATTGCAGTGGCTTCTCTTGTTGCGGAGCACGGGCTCAGTGGTTGTGGCGCACGGGCTTCAGCAGTTATGGCTCGCGGGCTCCAGAGCGCAGACTCAGCAGTTGTGGTACACAGGCTCAGCAGCTCCACGGCATGTGGGATGCTCCCTGACCAGGGTTTGAACCTGTGTCCCCCGCGTTGGCAGGTGGCCTCCCAACCACTGCGCCACCAGGGAAGCTCAGCCAATGTAATTTTATAAAAAAATTTAGGTGTAATGAACCATACATCTGAAAGTTTAAAATCTGTACATCTAGAAGTTAAACTAAATCATTTTATTATTAGAACCCTGTGTAAGACTATTTCTGACTTGTTTTAGGGTCCTTAAGAGGTAAATTGGGCATGAAAGTGCTGTAGAAAGTGGACTACTATGTACATAGAGTAGTATTCCTAAAATGTAGAATTTTTTTTTCCATTAGAAAATTAAAGTATGATTGGCCGAATAAGGAAAAAAATGTTTTGTCTTTTCTGTTTTGCAGAATGATTCATTCTTTATTGGAGGCTTATTGAGAATTGGTTATAAAATAGAAAATGTAAGTGTTAACATGGGAATACGATGCAACCACTTTGAGTAAGTGGCAGTTTTCTCACTTCTCATTGCCCCCTGTATCAATACTAGGCCCACCGAGTCAACATTTTATAGGTAGCATTTAGTAGTACTGATTTCTATATTTTGCCTAAGCAATCTCCTTGTTTGGGGGGTTTGCAGTATTATCATTTTTTCCCCCATATATGTAGTGTAATTTTGAGCCTCTTTTACAAGTTGATTGCTTTTTCTCTTTTAGATTATTTACCTGGTATATGTTCTCTCCCAAATGAAGTTATTAGGCCCCTGGTATGAACATTTTTTGATACACAATTACTAGATGATCTTCAGATACATTGTAGGATCTTAGCTCCCCGACCAGGGATTGAACCCGGGCCCTCAGCAGTAAGAGCGCAGAGTCCTAACCACTGGACTGCCAGGAAAGTCCCAATAAACCAATTTTTAATGCTACTGGTGACATAAACATGTACATGTTTCCCTTAAACCCGACACCAGTGTTGATGACTTCATTATTTAATTTCTGAAATCTTTTCCGACACAAGAAGTATGAATTATACTTCTGTGAACTCTCGACCCTTCATGAAGGTCATTGCACTGAGTGCTCGTTTGACCAACCATGCCCTCCTCTTGTTGCCTATATGCTTATTCTTCTCTTTGCCACAGGCCATTTAAAGTACATAGTCCCTTTCGTGAACCTTAATAGATACTGTTAATCTTAAGGTCAGGATGGAAGTCCCAGTTTAGATGAAATCTGAGACCCCCATTCTCCTTGTGTTACTGTACTCTCCTGCTACCTAGGGCAGCCTCTGGCCAGGTTGTAGACCTCAACTTCCAGGTCTTTAATCATTGCAGCAGCATCCTGGGCTCTGAGGGTGGCCTGAGGTTACCTGAAGATGTAACATATGTGAGTCTGTGGTCTCTGTTAACTTGTGTGTTGGGATCTAGCTATTCTAGGTTGCATGCTAGAGTAATGAAAACATGAGGTTGTACAAGTTTTGTAATAAGAGTCTGAAATACTATATAAGATAAATTTATAATGCCACATGTAAACTTATAATTAATACACAAATCACATTTTTCATCCCTCTTTTTGAAACAGAAAATCTTGGCAATGGAAGAAGCTTTGAATTGGGTGAAATACACAGGCGATGTAACAATTTTACCTAGGTTAGGAGCAGTTGACAATTGTTGGCCTATGTTAAGTATTTTCTTTACTGAATGTAAGTATAAATGCTTTAAGTTGTTACTTGACTCAGTTTTATAAAGGTATTATTTTGGAAAATAGAATGTGTAGCTGTGATTTCTTGTTTATCTTAGGATTTTAAAAAACGTTTTTCTCTTATGAGTAAAAGCCTGAATAAGAGAACTTTAACCCTGTAGTTAATTTTATTCTGTATTTCCTGTCTTGGCGATATCTGTGATGTTAATACCTTTTAAACATCCTAGCAAATGTATGCCATATATTATTAATATATAATACCCAAAGAGACCACATTGGGGCTTATGTATTCTCATTCATAAGAGAAGTAACTGAGCTAAGATTATAATTTTCATTTCTCTGATGAATTTGTTATTCTTATATATGATGAAGCTGCCTTATATATTTTTTACCTTGTGAAATATTTTTCTCTAAAATATTTGAGTGTTAGTAGTGTTTTTATAGGGATCTTGAAACAGGAAGTATTTGGCTCTTTAGTTGATAATGACTGATAATTTGCCATTTCCATTTGCCATTTTGAGTAGAGGGCACATTTTATACTCTTGACCTGAGTGTTAGAAATTAATCTTAGATATGAAGACAGGTTTTTAAAATAAATTTATTTACTTATTTTTGGCTGCGTTGGTTAGTTGTGGGGAGAGGGGCTACTCTTTGTTGTGGTGTGCAGGCTTCTCATTATGGTGGCTTCTCGTTGCAGAGCATGGGCTCTCGGCGTGCGGGCTTCCGTAGTTGTGGCACATGGGCTCAGTAGTTGTGGCGCATGGGCTTAGTTGCTCCGTAGCATGTGGGATCTTCTTGGACCAGGGCTCGAACCTGTGTCCCGTGCATTGGCAGGTGGATTCTTAAGCGCTGTGCCACCAGGAAAGCCCCAAGACAGATTTTCCTGATGTTTATTGGACGGTGGGCTGTATTACGTTGATAGAGGTTGTTCTCTTCGTTGTTTTGGAAGCCTTTAATTATAGCCTAGATTTTATGGTGGAAGTAAAGGACCAGTATCATGTACTGGACACCCATTTGGGCTCGTTTCTAACTCTTTCTCTCTTTTTATAATAGTTCTGCCAGGTAGATGCTGTGATCCTATTTTAGAAATGAGCAAACTTTGAAAGGTCAAGTGATATTTCTTTAGTCTATTAAGTAGTAGAACCTAGATGAGAAGTCAGGTCTCTCTGATCTCAAAGTTTGGGTTTTTGTTCTATAATCTTAATCTGTCCCTTTAGTATTAGTTTACTTTATTTGGTCACCTTCCAAAATTCTTTCTTCAGTCTTAAATTTTAGGTACTGCTTTTGCCTTGGAAGTGAATATGTTTGGCTAGAAGCGTAACTATAGTTTTGTTGCAATAAAATTATTATTTACCACTTAAAATCTTTTTTATAGAACAGCTTAAAATGCAGAAAATGATGTCTGATAAATTTTTAACATAAATTTTGGTTATTACCTACTGCATTTTAATTAGTTTATTACATTTTAATGAGAATAATGTTTCAAAAAATGTCAAATTTTAACATTCATGAGAGTCAAAATGTTGAATTAAGACATTTTAAATTCTTCATTTTTTTTATATTAAACACATTTTAGAAAGTAGTTTCTCAGGTTTTTGTTTTCAGAAATTTTAGTTAAACTTCGTGCCAGGGACACCATAGCTCAATAATGTTTGTTGAATTGACTTGAGTAATTATGAGGCCTATTTGGAATGTGTTATGACAGAGCACTGTTAACTACAATTAGAACTAGAGTAGTAATAAACAAGATTTTTAAATGCTAGAAATAAAACAGATTAGATTCTTAGCACACAATGAATCTAATGTTTTTTGAAACATTTTATCAGCTGTTTATTAAAAATATATTGTTGATACATGTAAAAGATTATAAGAAACATTATTTAGAAAGTATATCTTGAACTTTACAGCCTCAACCTACGTAGCCTAAGAATTAGAACATTAACAATAGCAATTTGTTTTTTTTAAACAAATGTTCTCTCACTCTCTCCTAAAAATAAAATTTAGACAAGTATCACATTACTAAAGTTGTAACAGAAAACTGCAATTTGCTTGAAGAATTTAAAACTCAAAGTTGTGCGGAGTGTCTAGAGGTGAGAATAAATATTTACTTGTAAGTATATTTTAAGATTTGCTTGTTAGAACTTTTATTAACACTTAGAGGAAAGTTCAGTAAAACTGCTGTCAGTACACAAGGAACTACTATAAAATTTGATAACACGTTTGAGGGAAATTTTTAATAAATTTTGATTGGAATATTTTTTTTGGAAGAGGAAGCCATCTTGATCAGAATTTTCTAATGTTATAGATTTTAAGAGTTAATTGAATATCGAAATTTGATTTTTTTTTAATTAAAAGGCTTTTAATTAGTTGAGGGAATATGATTTTTCTTTGCCACCAGCTTTATTTGCATGTAATTCACATGCCATACAATTCACTCATAGGAAATATGATTTTAACTAAATTTTTAAAAAGGGATTTAGGAAAATATTTAATATTCTACTTAATTCTCTAGCTAAAGCCATTGATATAATCCAGTAAATAATAATTTGTTTATTTTGAAATTTTGAAGGTTTGAGTTGAAAAGTTTTAGTTATATCTGTAGCATCTTTGATTTCATTTTTTGTTGTTGTTGGTTGTTTTTTTTTGTTTTTATTTCATCCTTGCTGTAGTTCACATCATTTTTGGGGGGGGGGCAGTTAGTCTAATCAACAGTGCCTATATGTTATTGATTTATATATTATTTTTTAAGCACTCAGGTTTGTTGAATAACATCACATTTTCTAACCTAACATTAAAATTCTACTTGGATCTTATTTCTTTTCTGCATATGCAGGCATGTCAAGGTCTGTTTAAAAGTGGACCTGCCAAATACGGTACACAAGGGGTAAATTGTTAGTGTTATTCATAATGTGATGGCTTTGTTTACTTTTTAATATCCCTTTATCAGAGTTAGCGTTGAGTCATTAGAGACAGACAGGTTTCTTTAAATGTATATTCTAAAATGTTGGGTATTGAATTCTCATTTTCTACCTAAGTAATCCCCCAGGTTATTTCTGATACCTGAGATAGAAACCCAGAACCATTTTTCTTAAATATTGGGGTTACTGATTCTCTTTGCATTTAATTGATGGGTCTTCTTTTACCTTGATTTCTCAGCAAGGAGAACTAATGAAAATGAAAGGAAATGAAGAGTTTTCCAAAGAAAGATTTGATATAGCTATTATCTATTACACCAGAGCCATTGAATGTAGGTAAGAGCAAAATAGAACAATGAGACCCTTTTTATGTGGCAGATCAAGTTAGAATGCTAGTCATTAGAAAGAAACACAAGATGAGGATTTGGAGAATATCATCAGTTTGCTATGCAGTATATATTTTCTCACCCATAGGTATTAGAAGCATGAGATGACCTGAGTAGATGAACTTACTAATCAAGTTGTATAACTCAAGTGAATCAGACAAAATTGGGAATTTGCTTCTACCCTGCCCCACTTTGTTCCCAAGCTTTCCAGTACAGAGTCATCTGTTCTTTCTTGCTCTTGTTTTCCCTTCCACTAATTCCTTCCAAATTATTAACTGGTAACAAAGGGTTAGTTACTAGTACTTAAGATGTCACCCATTCAGGGATTTGTGCTTTCTATGAGGGAAGTTTTAAAGGGTAATAGTTGGAATTGTTGAGAGAATGCATGTGTTCTCTCTACCTCATCTTCTGTTTGCTCAGCTGCTAGAATTTTGTAGCATTCCTGCAAGTGTGCCTCACCTGGCTCTTACTGACATCTTAGCTGGCCCACCTAATACCGTAGCAGCCTTAGGAGGGTGCGCTGTAGACAGCTACTCTCTTTCCTGTCTTACCCATCTCCACAGGGAATGAGTGAATCCAGGTAGCACACCACATCTGAAAGCCTGCTGCTCTGTTCTTCTAGGAAGAGGTAGAGGAACAGTAAGATAAAACCAAAAAGGACAAAACTCGAAATGAAGCTATTTAAATTACTGTTGTAATTTACAGGCTTCCTTTATTTGAGTTCTTTGTGAAGGTGGTACAGTTCTGACTTACATAAGTATTCTGTTCTGTACAGTTATAGCATACTTGTAGTTTGCTAGTTTTTTAATATGTCTCATTTGATCCTTGCAGCAGCCCTATGAGCTAGGCAGAAAAAGTAGAACTTTTTAATCTTCATTTTGAATACAGGGAAGTTTAAGTTGGTTTGAACAAGTTACTCTGGAAGTGAAGGAACAACAACTATATTCTTTGTGCTCTGCCACACAGATGTAAAGTTTTTGAAAATTATTTCATGCCTTATGATTTCTGTGTTATGTTTGTTTTGCATGTAATGTTCTTTACTGACGAAACATTCTTTCTTTTAAAGACCTGAAAATCACCTTCTTTATGGTAACCGAGCTCTTTGTTTTCTTCGCACTGGACAATTTAGGTAAGTTGGTTAGAGTGCCTAATCACTGAATTGTTAGGTTAAATACCGATCTTTGAGAAGTATTTCTGTTTTGCAGTTTCGCAAGAAAATTCTTCAGTAGTTCTTCGGCAGAAATAGTTAAGTGCTTAGAAGAGAGCTCTTTAGGCTTTATATATAAAAACAACAATGACAGAAACAGCTATTCTGATTGAGTGGATAACATGCTATGCATTATTTTAAGCACTTCGTATAGGTTATTTAATTCTCACAACACATTTAATAGATAATTATTCTCCACATTTTACATTTGGGCAAACTCATACCGTTAGTAATTGTGAATTTGGTTCTACCCTGCCCCATTTTTTTTCAAGCTATGATGCAGTGATGCCAAGATTTGAACACAGATCTTATCTGATGATGTCAAAGTCTGTGTTTATAACACCTATAATATATTACCTTCTTTTGCTCTATTAACTAATCTGTATAGTTCTGGAAGAATTTTTGCTGTATTTGTTTCCTCTGTCTTGTTATGAAAAAATTAAGTAAATATCCTTCATAAGTGAAGGAAAAGAAATTTAATGGTTTAACTCTGGGAGTGAAATCATAATTCTTAGTTCCTCATGTTCAACTAAGCTTTTATTTATTAGTTGAGAAAGATTGTTGATACTGTACCATGATTTTATTGTCTCAGTTTAAAATTTTTAGGACTTAAATATTAAGCATTAATGTTGAGCAGTGTAGATGACAGTTACATTTAACTGTGTCCTACCTTATTGTAAGAAGGGTTTCGAGTTGCTTCGAGAATACATCCACTCAGTAGAAAAATATTAAAAACAAACAAAACAAACTAAAAAACCAAGTTAGAGCCTGGGATCCTTAGAATAAAGCTGCACAGGCATAAGGTCCTGCTTAGTGATTGGTTATAATTCATATTTGCATCTACCTTTCTGTTGCCCAAAATAAAAAGAGAATACCCGACAAGTTACATAATTCTCACTGACCATGAAGAAAGAGGACACCAGTTGCTCAGGTGAAACTGTTTTCCTGGTGTTTAGTTCTGGAAGAAGTTTCTTATATGGCTAATATGAACTGAGTGGTGGAGTAGAGAAGAACCTCAGCAACGTTCCTGTTCAAAGGAAGAAACTCCCTGAGAGTGCAGTTTGGGGATTCATAAATAATTTTTTTCATTAAGTTTTCTCATGAAAGCCGAGAATATGATACTAGTTGTTGCTCAGGGAAAGCACTTACGTTGGGAGGTGGGAGTGGGGACTATAGTATATTCCAAGTATGAAGCTTTTAAAAATAACCTGTATGTTTTTCTTTTATTATAAACAGAACACTTTCTCATGGTAGAAAATTTGGAAAATACAAGAGTTTAAAAAGAAGAAAATAAAATCACCACCTCGGAGAATACCGCTGTATTAACGTTATGCAGCTTTTAGATGGCTTAAGCCGTGGATAAACCGAGGCTATCTAGTCTAGAGGAATGGATGGGCTTGACACAGTCTTCCGTCTATACCACTGTCCTCAACTGGTTCTAACAAGAAATGAGCTGCAAATGTCTTTAGATTATTGCCTCTGGCTAGGTCCAGAATTGCAGATATCCTGCGTGGTTTGAAGGTCAATCTGTATGCTTTCAGGATGAATAGGTTGGGCAACTTGGCTAGCCTCTTGTGAAAATCGAGGCGCCTGTCTGAAACCTTGATTGGGTGGAAGGTCATCCCCTCTGCATAGGGGATCGCTGGGAGCTGAGAGGCAAACCAGGGGTTTCTGCCCTCTTTCGTGAGTGTTGAATCCTAGACACTCAAGCAGGATCCCGCTAAAACTCTGCTGTGAAGGAGGTGCATCAAAGTAGAAGTATAGAAGCCAGGTAGCCTGGTGAGGTCAAGGTCAAGAGCAGGGTTGTGCATCCATCCTTGTACCTCTTTCCTGCCGGTCTAGGTTTGTGATTCAACACCAATGAAGTTTTCTTTAGAGGCAGGTCAGCAGCATTTCCCTATTAGGCAATCACCAATATGTGCTGGATGCTTATTTAATGTCAGAGGCATTATGCCACATTGGTTTTACTGTTGTTCCCACCTCATTCATTGTTTATATGACTTGCTCAGTAATGTAGGGATAATGTTTTCTGAACCTGCAATACACATAACTCCTGACCAAGTGAGTAGTTGATATGACTTCAGAAAAGAACATGTTGCCAGTGATTCAGACGTGCCATTGACTCAGGAGGACCCATGCCATTTAGCTGGGTTACCAAGATTGAGATGTTTTGAAGCTCTCACGTCTGAGGGTTGGTAGGTCCGTTATGGGAATGAGGCTGAGCAGCTGCAGGAAGAGCTGAGGGTATAGCATCCGACCTCCCTGGCACTGTTCTGAGCATGCTGCGTGTATTAACTCATAAAACCCTCACAACCCCGTGAGGTAGGTGCTGCTCTGTCGTTATAGACGAGGAACCTGAGACCTGGGGAGGTCAAGCAGTGTCCTCAGACACTAGCTGGGTGTGATGGAGCCAGAATTTGAACCCAGGCAGCCTGGATGCAGAGTCTCTACTATTAATCACCATAAGGTGATGATAGAATCAAACGGCAATGTGAAAGTTGAAAAAAATGAAAATGATGGTCTAAATAGTCAATAAACATGGTTGTCCTTACAGGATGTGCAGATTAAAAACTGGGAGTCTCTCTTTCGTACCCATCAGATTGGCAAAAATTTAAAAACCTCATAACACCAAGTGTTTGAGAGGATGTGGAACAAAGGAAACTTTCATACTCGGCTGGAGAAAAGTGTAAATTGGTGCAATCACTGTGGAGAGCCCTTTGGCAAGGTGAAGATGTGCGTACTCTGCCGCCCGCTTCTGGGCTACCCAAGAAGATGTGTACGAGCCTTCATTAGAGCGTTGTTTTTAAGAGTAAAGAAATGGAAACAACCTAAAAGTCCATCAGTAGGGGAATGGATAAAATGAATTATGGTATATTCATACAATGGAATTCTGTGCAGCAGTTAAAATGAATGCAATGTTGAGTGAAAAAGCAAGTTGCAGAATGATTTGTACGGTATGATGCCATTTATATGATGTTTTAAAATGTGCAAAATGATATGCATATCCATAATTAATACATAGTATGTATTGACAATGTTTTTAAAGTGCATGGGCATGTTAAACACCAGGGGAGTGGCTGTCTCTGGGGAGGGAGGGAGGGAGGGAGGGAGGAAAGAGGATTGCAGCTGGGAAAGATGGTTCACAGTGGGTGTCAGCTGTAACAGACCTCTGCAAAAAGATCTGAAGTAAATATGGCAAAATGTTAAGGTCTTGCTAAGCTGGTACATGGGTGTTGATTATCTTAATGTTATTCTCTGTACTTTTTTGTATATTTGATAAAATAACACAAAGTGTGATTTAAAATGCACATAAGATGAAAAAAGGATAAAACACCAAACATTAAGGATAAAATAAGTGGAAAGTAATCTTGAAAGGAGAGAAATAGAAGTATTTTAAGACCAATGGTTGGGAACCTGAGGTGAAGTATGTGTGGGGAAAATGCTTCACTTAGAAATGGTCAGAGAATGGTGGAGGTTTTAATGCCGAATAGCCCTACTTGTAATAGCCTATACTTGTAAGTCTGGCCACCCTTGGGTGGGTATAGGGGAGGCCCGGAGTCAGAAAGAACCCTTACCACTCTCCAGAGGTGTGCACCTCCAGGTCAGCAGATGTTGCCCTGGGGAAGCACATGGAATGGGGTTGGGCTTGGGGGTGGTGGTGGAAATATGCTCCCTCCTGCCACGGCTTCTCCCTACTGAATCCTCCAAGCTGAGGAATGCGTGCAGTGTATCCCAGAATGCCTGGCTGGGGTGACATGTCCTTTTTATTCTGATCTTCTGTAAGTTCACTTTTTAAGTACAATTTGAGAGTTAGAGGGCATTTTAGAGTGATGGTTTTAATTGAAGTAATTAGAAATTTTCAGATTAGAGGGGAATCTAGAAAAAGCAATCAGGCATCTATAGCGTCTATAATTACAATGATTTTGCAAGGTATATGATTAGGGGCTTACTGTTTCATTCATTCTTGTGGGACTCATACGTGAAAATTTGAATTCTTTGGTGGGATGGGATAAATTGTGTAATGGGAAATGTAATTGGAAAAGGGGAAAGCCTTGGATTTTTTTTAAAATTTACTTTGGAAAATGATGGAATTTTATTATTTATTTATTTATTTTTGGCTGCGTTGGGTCTTCATTGCTGCACACGGGCCCTCCCTTGTTGCGACGAGCGGGGGCTACTCCTCATTGCGGTGCGCGGGCCTCCCATTGCGGTGGCCTCTCCCGCCACAGAGCACGGCCTCCAGGCACGCAGGCCCCAGCAGTTGTGGCACTCAGGCTCAGGAGCTATGGTGCACGGGCTTAGTTGCTCCGCGGCATGTGGGATCCTCCCAGACCAGGGCTGGAACCTGTGTCTCCTGAGTCAGCAGGCAGACTCTCAACCACTGTGCCTCCAGGGAAGCCCCAAACGATGGAATTTGAAAACTTGATATTTAACTATCTATACCTATATAGATAGTTAAATATATATTTCTATATAAAGTCTATATCTATGTGATATTCCCTATTAGCTCTCAACTTGTGATTAATAGCAGGTGGATAGACTTTAAATGATGTGTGTGTGTGTGTGTGTGTTTCTGAATTTCTCTGAGGCCCAAGGTGGAAATCAAGCCAATTGTATGTTTCTGTGAGAATTTCAAAAATCTTAGTGTATGTGGGGAGCTTTAGTGTACGTGTTGGTTGGTGAATTATTCCTCACTCTTTTCTCTTACTTGTGCTGTCTCTTTATTTTGCTTAAAAGCTGCTGAATTTGCTTTTTTTTTTTTGCGGTACGCGGGCCTCTCACTGTTGTGGCCTCTCCCGTTGCGGAGCACAGGCTCCGGACGCGCAGACTCAGTGGCCATGGCTCATGGGCCCAGCCGCTCCGCGGCATGTGGGATCTTCCCAGACCAGGGCACGAACCCACGTCCCCTGCATCGGCAGGCAGACTCTCAACCACTGCGCCACCAGGGAAGCCCGCTGAATTTCCTTTTGAAGGAAAGAGTTATGTTTTCAGTCTTCTTTGGGGTGCATCCCCTTTTTAAAAAGCAGTAACAAATGCACATCATAAAAAGTTGAGTACTGAAGGATAAGCTGAAAACTCTTGCCCAGCTGAGACCCCTGCCCTAATTCCTTTCTTTTAGATCCTTGTGTATTTCCATGATACTGATATTTCATGACTATACTAGCACTTATTACATTGAACCAAATGAAGTTGCTTTTATAAATCAGAATAAGGCATTTTGTTTGTTCAGTCTAAGGTATATGTCCTTTTTTTTTTTTTTTAACATGGATAAGAGCATATTATACACCCTGTTGTACGTCTTGATGCTTTTAATGTTTAAATCTTGGAGTTGTTGCATATCGGTGAATATAGAGATCTACCCTAGTTTTTATTCACGGCTGCATAGTATTTTACTCAGTGAAATAGTTTGTATTAGAATATAGCTTATTTCCAGTTTTAAAAATTATATACAGGAATATCCTTTTACTTACATTCTACACTCAGATGCAAGTATATATATATATATGTAGGATAAATTCCTGATAAAAATGTATTTTACTTGGATGAAAGAGCATATGTAATTTTAATTCCAGACACTAACTTTTGATTTAAAATATATGTGTTTATTCAGTCAATGGTTAATAGTCACTGCATATTTGACAGTAACTGACATTATATCTGAATCCTGCTTTTGTTGTTTCATTGTAAGATGGAGAACCTTGGGGAGTAATATTGTTACTTCTTTGTGGTCTGGTCAGGCCCTGAAAGTGATGATTTACAGTAGGGGGAGAAGTAATTCTTTTGTGGTATTCAAAGTTCTTACATACTTATATGTTGTGGTTTGAGAGAGTTAGTTAATGGCATCTCCTTCCCCTCCCAAGTCCAGAATTACCTAAGAGATGGAAGCAGAAGACAATTGGTGATGCAGTCTCGCCTCCATTAGTAATACAGTTGTTGGAGAACCGGGCCTTAAGTCTGATAGCCAAGTGACTTATTATTAGTTCACCCATGTCACAGACAGAACCAGGTAACAGGGGCCCTCGTGAACTTTAACCTTGGAGGAGAAGGGAATCTGGTGTTATGTTGCTGTTTAAGATAAGGTCCCAAAGAAAGAAAAAGAAGAGGCTAAGCCCCATATGATTGATGCCTCTCCCCCACCATTAGATAAGTTATTATTCCCTCGGGGAAAAGTTAGGTTTAGGAGAGGAGAGAGCTCACTAGTGATTAATCTAGCAAATCCACATGGAAGCTAGAGGAGGGGGAAATAAGTGTTTTTTCATAACATAATTTAGGGCAAAATGTAACATATTGTATGTGAGGAACTAGATAGGGGTGGGGACTGGAGAAATACACTTTCCCGTGTAACATGTAATAAATTGGAGCATCTATGCTAGAGCTCTGTTTCTTACTCTCTGTCCAGTACACTTACTACTGGGTTGCATCTCTGGGGTTTTCCTGTTTTCATAGATGTATGCTGGGGTATTTCTGCTGCTAAAGTCAGGCCTGCCCTCCAGAGTGTTTGGACCCTGGGCTACAGTGACTTGGATGAGCAGTAACACGACGTCATTTACTCCGCCCTCTTCGCTTTCATAGACGAATGTGGTCAAATGCTAGTAAATATGAAAATGTTAATATACATTTAATATACATTTATATATTAATAAATATACTTAAAATGTGATTATAATAGCAATATAATATTATATATTATAGGTATTATAGTATTGTTTATTATAATAAATAACATTAAACACTGGTATGTTAGAAATGAGCAAAAGCAGACATAGTCCCTGTGTTCTAGACAGTGGACCAGCAGTGTGGGAAGGAGCACATTGCATTCCAGTTTTGGTTTATGTTCTGCCGAAGCGAGCACAGCATGTTGTGTTCATGGAATTACTAGTGTGTCTGAATACAGAGAAGGAGGGGGAGAGGTTGTCAGGGGCTAGACCAAGGAGGGTTTTGTAGGCTACAGTCCAAGTTCTGATTGAATTAATTGGGCACTGGGCTTTTAGAAGCCCCCCAGGTAGTACAAGTGTGCAGCCAGGTTTGAGACCCGCTAGTCTAGAGAGGGCAGGGTCGAGATTAGAAGAGGAAGTAGGACCGAGCTTTGAGGCACACAAACAGTGGCCAATTAGAGAAGGATGAACCTGCACAGGAGACTTTACGAGGTGGCCAGAGAGGTAGGAGGAAAGTAAGTGTGGGATCATGGAAGCAAGTGAAAGAGTAGCCAGCACTGCCTGTTGCTGAGAAGCCATTTGGAATTTGGATTTAGTTCTATGGATCTCTTTTACCATAGGGAGAGCAGTCAGTGGGAAGCTTGGAACAGATGCTGGGCTGGAGTGGGTTGAGAAATGAGGGTGAGGAAATGGAGCAGCTAGCATAGGCAGCCGTTAAAGGTGTTCTGGGAGAGAGGCAGTGAGGAACAGAAGAGGTTTGCCATTGCATTAAGATGTTTTTTGGCTGCAAATAGCAGAAGTCTCTTATTCAGCTGGTTTAAATGGTGAAGAAAACTTACCTTATTCAGGAGTTCCAGAAGAAGGTGATTCTGAGGTTGTGTGTTTATGTCATCAAAGACCTAGGTTTTTTTTTTTTCCAGCCCCACTGTATGACTTGGACCTCAAGCTGCCCCCTCAGGATGGCGGGATGGCTACTGTAATTCAGATACCACACTGGACGTTACAGCCTCCAGCAGAAGGATGACTGTTGTAATCTTCAAAACTAAAACCTTAGTACATACACTGAGAAATGTATAGTTCATAAGTGTATAGGTTGAATTTTCAGAAACCAAACGACCATACCTAGCACCCAGATCACAACCCCAGTAACCCAGAAGTCACCCCTGTTCCTCCTTCTGTCACTACCTACTTCCTCCCCCCAGGATAACTCCTGTCCTGACTTCTGACACCATAGGTTAGTTTTGCCTGCTTTTGTGTAATATAAACAGAATCATGTGGTATGTGCTCTTTTATGTCTGGTTTTCAGCATTGTGTTTGAGATCCATATTGTTGCATGGAGTTGTGAAGTGTTCATCTATTGCATGAATATACCACATTTTATCCATTCTCGTGTTGATGGGCATTTGGGTAGTTTCTAGTACTTGACCTAGATGGTGTCATTGTGAACACATGTCTTCATTTCTGTTAAGTATATAATGAAGGAGTGGCACTGCTGGGACAGGAGGGTGTGCTTATGTTCAGCTGTAGCACACTGAACATAAGCACACCCGTGGTTGTATCGTTTTACGCTCCTGCCAGCAGCATATGAGAGTTTTAGTTCCACATCCTCACTAACACTTCTTCTTTTGTGTCATTTCATTTTGGCATTCTGCTGGATGTGTAGTGATCCAGTGCTGTGATTTTAATTTGCATTTCCTTAAGTTGATTTAGGAGATTTAAGTTGAACATTTTTCACATGCTTATTGACCATTCAGATATTCTCTTTTGTGAAGTGCCTGTTTGAATCTTCAGTCTTTTGCTATTTTTTTTTCTTTTGAGTTGAATGTCTTATTCATTAGTAGGAGGTTTTTTTAAAAAAATTCTGGATATGAGTCATTGGTCAAATATACGTATTACAAATACCTTCTGACACTGTGGCTTGCCTTTTTGCTCTTTATGTTTTCTTTTCGCAAGTGGAAGTAGTAATTTTAATATAGTACAATTTATCAATTTTTTCCTTTGTGGTAAGCACTTCCTGTGTTCTGATTATAATCTTTGCCTACTCTACAAAATGTTCTTTGTTCTTCTAAAAGCTTGATTTTTTAACTTTGGTATTTAAATCTATTGTTCATTTGGAGTTGGTTTTTGTATTTTGTATGAGGTAGGGTTCAAGGTTCATATGAATGTCCAGTTGACCCAGCCCCATTTTTTTTTCCTTCTTTTTCTTTTTTTCTTTTTTCTTGGGCCCAAGACCGCCCCCCACGCCAGGGCCAGCCTTGGTGGGGCTGCTATCCCAGGGCAAGCGAGCAGGGCTCCCACTGCAGCCCTGCCTCTGAGGGACCAGGCCAGAATAGGGCCCTCCCCACACCCCGACTCCCACACCAGGCTCCTTGGAGAGCCTGTGAGTGGGGATCAGTCTGCTTCTCACCTCTCTGCAATCCTGGCGTTGCCTGCAGCTAATTCTGCTTCCCAGAATCCCCTACTCTGAGCTCCCACCACAGTGAACCCACCTCCTTAAACCTGCCCATCCGTTGCTTCTTGGGCTGCTTTTCTGGAGCCCCCTCCCCTGGGTCTGGTCCTCTCCCCCAGTACTGCCTCTGGCCCTGAGGCTTCCAAAGCCAGCTCTGATGAGACAGCCTTATTTCTCTTCGCTGCCCCGAATCCGTCAGCATTGCCCTTGGAGACCGACAGGCCTCTGCCCTCGCCTCCAGCTCTCGCAGGTCCTCAGGCCCCCAACCCAGGAACCCTTCCCATCCCTACGCCCTCCTCTCTTTACCTCTGTGGCCTCTGCTGTCACCCCCTCCCCTCTGCTTGCTTGCCCCGCTTTCGGCCCCAGACCCTGTGCACTGTCTGTCCCTTCTACCTGGGACGCTCTTCCCTGGTATCACAGGGCTCCCTCCCTCCCTTTATTTGAGTTTCAGCACAAATATCACCTCCTTGTAGAAGCCTGCCCTGACCCTTCTTCCTGAAAATTCACTCTCTCCACCTCAGTAGTCTTCATGTGGCTTAGAAATCACTTAGTTATTTGTTCCCATATTGTCTTGTCTCCCCATTAGAATGTCAGTCCCAAGAGGGCAGGGCCGTGTCCAGCTTGTCCACATTGTGTCCGTAACACAGTGCCCGGCATGTAGTAGATGCACAAGAAATGGGTGGATGGATGGAGGAGGGGGAGGGGGAGGAGGAAGCCTTTTTAGCTTCTCCACTTGCTCGCAGCCCCCCACCCTCTTTATGCTGCTGCCTCTGCTCTGCCTCAGGCATGTAGATGTGGAGGACACAGTTATTCATTCATCCATCACTCATTCTTCGAATGTATAACCAGTGAGCAGTTCTACACAGCAGGCTCTGCACTAGTTGTAGGGGTACCGAAGAGACCCCCTTCAGCCGACCCAGCCCCATTTTTTAAGAGTATGTTTTCTCCATGCACTGCAGTGTCATCTTTGTCATATAGCTCAGGTGACTGTGTAAGGATCTGTTTCTGATTTCTATATCCTATTCTGTTTGTTAGATCATCTATCTTTAGATAGCTTTTTATTTTTTATTAAAAGAAAAGTATATTTGGCCTTTTAGTAGGTATTGCTATCTGATAGGGTAAGTTACCTAGTTTTGTTCTTCTTTGTAATCTTTTATTTATTTTTTTGTAATCTCTTTTTAAGAGTGATAAGTCCCTTCAGGTCTGGGTCACATGACTACCCCTAAACCTGTCAATGGAAAGGATAGTAGGATTGCCATGATTGGTTTAAACTAATAAGGAATTATCTCTAAATCTTGTAGTAGTGAGGTAGAGCCTCACGGTGGAAGTCTAGTAATCAGGTAGAGGAGGGGATAGCTGCTGGGTAGAATACCAACAGTGTTTGCTTAGGGTTTAAGATTTATTTTTTATTTGCTTTTTAAAGATGAGAGAGATCTGAGCATATTAAAAGTTGATAGGAAGTTGCACAACAGTGTGAATGTACTTAATGCCACTGAACTTTACACTTGAAATGGTTCAAATGGTAAATTGTATGTTATGTACATTTCACCACAATAAAAAAAATTGATGGAGTAGATTCTTGAGAAGGAATGGGTAATTTTACAGGTGAGAGAAGGGATAATTGATATTGTAAGGATGGATAGTTATATGGCACAAGTGGAGAAATTGCCCATATAAGGAAGAAGAAGACATTTTTTTTTTCTTCTGCGGTGTGTGGGCCTCTCCCTGTTGTGGCCTCTCCCGTTGTGGAGTACAGGCTCCGGACGCGCAGGCTCAGGGGCCATGGCTCACGGGCCCAGCCGCTCCGTGGCATGTGGGATCTTCCTGGACCGGGGCACGAACCCGTGTCCCCTGCATAGGCAGGGGGACTCTCAACCACTGCGCCACCGGGGAAGCCCAGAAGAAGACACTTATTGTGAAAGAGAAAAGGCAGGGCCAGATGTGGGTTTGTCTTTAAGTTTGGTTGTAGAAAGTTGAGAGAGTTCTCTTTGATGTCTCCAGTTTACTCATTGAAATGAAGCAGAGCTCATCTGCTGAGAGAAGGGGGAGTTGGAAGTTTGAGGAAAGGACGTAAGGTTTGAAAGGATCATTTTACAAAGTTAGAGAATGATTTGGTCTGAAATAATTGGTTAACAATGTTGAAGGCCCCTTTGGGTTGTTGGAATCCTGCGTAGTAGTGCTACCTGTGTGCTCTGCTGTGTAATTTTCTCCCGCAGTACTTGGCTCCCTAGATGTAGTCATGGAGAAAGCAGGAAGCAGGGTTGATCCAGTGTTGGGTTTTGCCATAGAGCAAGATGTAAACATAGGGACAAAGAAGTATAAAGAAGTTGTATGCATGGGAATATGCAATGATGAACCAACGAATCTTAAGCTAGATAAATAAGGAAGTTAAAAAAAAAAGAGAAAGTGGGTAAGTCAATGCGTTGGGCACCCTGAGGAGATAGTAGGAATAGTTGGACAAGTAAGATAGAAGGAGCTAGGTTATGGGGGAAAGAGTGGGATGCCTGAATTAGTGATTTTGGGCTTTGAACAGTTTTGAGTGGTGATAAAGTTCCCTGGGAGGGCGTGGTGGGTGGCTGAGCTGGGGTAGAGGAGGAGGTCATTGAATGTAAGGAAGCCAGGAAACTGAGACTAGGTGTTAGACCTTAGTACTTGACAGTTTACAAAGCACTGTGCTTTAGCATAGTATCTGAAAACAGGAAGAACACAGTTATTAGCCTCATTTTACAGAGGAGAAAGTGGCCCCAGAGAGGTTAATAACTTCTTAACAGCCCCAGTGAGAATTAGTGATGGAGTTGGACTTAATCCCCATCTCATATCCCAACTTTCATGCTCTGTCCGCTATAGCTTAGCCAATGTGTTGTGTGAAAGATCTGGAAGTTTTATTTTCCGAGATCAGAAGTCTTGCTGACTTGCAAAAATAGTACCCAAGAAAACCGTACAAAGAATAACAAGAAGTTAGGCATAGGTAAGATGTAAATAGTTGTGTGCAGGAAGTACTCTGGAATGTTAAAAGTAGCTGTTCCTGGGTAATTGTGATTGTGACTCTGGGTGACATTTTCCCTTTGTTTTACTTTTCTGTATTTTCCAAATTTCCTATAATGGACATATATTATGTGGATTAAAAAAATTAAAAACTAGATTATATATGGAAAATTATAGTCTAAATAGATATACAATATATAATGCCTTTAGTTTGAATTTTTTTTTTTTTTTTTTTAGAAATGCACTTGGTGATGGAAAGAGAGCTATTATTCTGAAGAACAATTGGACAAAGGTAGGTTTCTTTCTTATTTACATTGGACAAATAGTGCCGTACAACTTTGTGAAAAATCTGTTTACAGAATGTAAATCTGTATGTAAAAATGCTGGATAAAATTAGGCAGAGCTCAGGAATGTGGCAGGGGAATCTTCATTTCCATGATCAGAGAGGAGATGCAGCCCAGCAGTAAGGGCCACATGTGTCTGAGGAGGACAGCAGTCCCTAGGGGCCGTGAGCATCCCTTAGGGTTGAGGTAACAGCATCCACAAGTTCTGGATGGATTAAGGACCTGGCTGTGGAAAATGAGACTTAAAACCCAGAAGGAGCTGTAGGAGACTAGCTTTATAGCCTTGAGCTGGGAAAGGATTTCTTAAATAACGTACATGCACAGGTCAGTGAAGGAAAAAACTCTGATGAATTCGACTATCTCAAACTTAAAAATTTTTGTATGTCAGGACACCATGAAGGAAATAATTTGGGAGGAGATAGTTTGTCATATATAGAACATATATAACTGATAGGATTTATATTCAGAATACACAAAGAACAAAGATAAATAAGAAACCCAGTAGAAAACAGGCCAATGAAATAAACAAGCATTTCAGAGATGAGGAAACCTGAATGGGCGATAGAAAAAGGTATATTCTGTTTCCTAGTAATTAAAACTGTAAAGAGATAGAAACCTAATAGAGCCTAATAGCCTTCAAGCAGACCCACATGTACACCCACAAGTGAAAAACAATGTGATGTTGAGTCCTTCAGATGAGCAAAAGTTAGAGATGGATAGTCCTGAGTATCAGTAGTGTGTTTATTAACGGGAACTCTCAATAAACCAGTGGGGTGTGAATTTGTCACAGCCCGCTTGGAGAGCACTACGATGTGCGTGTGCCGTGATTGATTCCAAGGGTGTGTACCCCACAAGCATTCTTGCATATGTGCACCTGGTGAGATGTACCAGATTGGTCACTGTGGTATTGTTTTAATGGCACAGAACTGCCGATAACCTAAGTATACATTAATAAAGCAGTGGATGAGTACGGTTCTTTCGCTTGATCAAAGTTATTACTAGGATCTATCTGACCAGCCTCCTGTCTTTAACACCCGTTATTTCTCCCACCTCACTCCTGCTGCTCTCTCCCTTGTCCACTCTGTTGGCCTGTTGGCCTCCTCACTGTTCTTACACATGCCAGGTCCACTCCCAGTCTGTACTTGCTCTTCCCTGTGCCTAGAATTAGAGTGCCTTTCCCCAGAGCCTGAGCTAGCTCTCTTATTTCCTTTCATTGTTCACTGCAAGTTCTCTTCTCTGTGAAACCTTCCCTGACCACATTACTAAAATGCAAAACCCGCCCCTTCCTAGACATTTGCTATTTTTCTTTGCTTTACTTTTTTTCCCTCTTAGCACTTATCATTATTGAACATATGATATATGTTATTTAAGTTGTGTTGCTTTTTGTATGTGCTCCAGTACATTGTGAGCTCCCTGAGGACAGGTTTTTTGGTTGGTTGGTTCACTTCTGAATCTGGACTGCCTGACGGGCTGCCTGGCACATAGCAAGCACTCATAGTCCGTATTTGTTGATTTAATAAATGAGTTGAATGAATGGGTTAAAATGAGTTAACTGGCTTACCAATATTTATAGATTTTAAAAAGTGTTTACATATTTGTTTATAAGCCAGAGTGAGTAGAATCATAGGATTTCAGAGCCCCCGAATTGTGATTCAGATGGCCTAGGAGTGTATTAGAATCTGGGGATTATAAAATTCTCCAGGTGGACTTCTGCCTCCAAATATTGGAGTCACTTTTCAATGCCTCAGTTATAGATGAAGAAATTGAGTCCCAGAAGGGTAAAGTGACTTTTACAAGGTGTCATTGCAAGTGAAAGACAAAATAGAATTGAGAATCCAGCACTGGATATGCTTCTGTTTGCAGGTGGTGAGCTTGTTGCCATTTTCATTGTGAGTTGCTGTTGTACTTGAAACATAATCTCTGCTGATCATTTGGCAGGTGCCGTATAAGTTAATTTATGGAACGAATGGATGATAGAGTTCATAATACTGAAACCTAGACCATGATACTGGTTTTCCAGGGATAACTTTTGCTATTTCAATCTATTATCAACTTAGAAAAAGTATACTAAAACTTTCTTTTTTTGTTTTTTTAAATGGCTTTATTTTACCCCAGTTATTAAATAATAATTCAGCAGGGTATAATATTCTTTGCAGATGTTTGAGTCTACGTTCTTTTGACTTTTTTTGCCACTGTTGACAAGTCTGCTATTTTTCCTTTGTAAGTAATCTTTTCTTTTCCTGGGTGTTTAAAAGATCTTGCTGTCTTTAACGTTTGGCAATTTCATCACAATGTGTCTGAGGAATTTTCTTTAAATTCATCGTAATTGGGATAGCTTGGCTTCTAAAATCTGAGGATTCATGTCTTTCAGCATTTCTGGAAAATTTTCACCCTTAATCATTTGAATATTGCCTCCTTCCCAGTTTATTCTTTCGAAACGTCCATTAGATATACACAGTACATATGCTATCTTTCATATATCTTAAATTCAAAACTTTCTTAATTACATTGAGGACTTTATGTAAAATGTTTATTCCTGGCTTAACTTATCAAACAAAATATTCACTTTTTTTTTTTAAGACTTTATTTTCTTTAGAGGAGTTTTAGGTTCACAGCAAAATTAAGAGGAAGGTCCAGAGATTTCCTGTAAATTCCCTGCCCCCATGCTTGCATAGTCTCCCCCATTATCAGCATCCCCCAACAGGGCTATACGTTTGTGAAAACTGATGAACCTACGTGGACGCGTCGTAATCACCCAAAGTCCATAGTTTGTCTTAGGGTTCACTCCCTAAGTGTTCCATGTTTTATGGGTTTGGATAAATGTATAATGACATGTATTCCACCATTATGGTTCATACAGAGTATTTTCACTGCCCTGACATCCTCTGATCCATCCTTCCCCCCAAACTCCTGGCAACCATTGATCTTTTTACTGTCTCCATAGTTTTACCTTTTCCAGAATGTCCTATAGTTGGAATCATACAATGTATAGCCTTCTCAGATTGGCTTCTTTCACTTAGTAATATGCAGTTAAGCTTCCTGCATGTCTTTTCATGGCTTGATAGCTATTTCTTTTTAGCACTGAAAAATATTACATTGTCTGGATATACTACAGTTTATTTATACATTCACCTACTGAAGGACATCTTGATTGTTTCCAAGGTTTGGCAATTACGAATAAAGCTGCTATAAACAGCTATGTGCAAGTTTTTGTGTGGACATACATTTTCAACTCCTTTGGGTAAATACCAAGGAGTGCGGTTGCTGGATCATACGATAAGAATATGTTTAGTTTTTTAGGAAACCGCCAAACCTTCCAAAGTGGCTACACCATTTGCACTTCCACCAGCAATGAATGAGAGTTCATGTTGCTCCATATCCTGCCAACATTTGGCGTAGTCAGTGTCCTGAATTTTGGCTGTTCTTTTTTTAAAATTTTTATTTATTTATTTATTTTTGGCTGCGTTGGATCGTCATTGCTGCGCGAGGGCTTTTCTCTAGTTGCGGCGAGCAGGGGCTACTCTTCGTTGCAGTGTATGGGCTTCTCATTGCGGTGGCTTCTCATTGCAGAGCACAGGCCCTAGGCGCATGGGCTTCAGTAGTTGTGGCACGCAGGCTCAGTAGTTGTGGCTCACGGGCTCTAGAGCACAAGCTCAGTAGTTGTGGTGCACGGGCTTAGTTGCTCAGTATCTTACTGTTTTAATTTGCATTTCCCAGATGACATATGATGTGGAGCATCTTTTCATGTGCTTATTTGCCACTGTGTATCTTTTTTTTCCTTTCTTTTTAAATAAAAAAAAATTTTTTTGGCCGCATTGGGTCTTCGTTGCTGCGTGTGGGCTTTCTCTAGTTGTGACAAGTGGGGGCTACACTTCGTTGTGGTGCATGGGCTTCTCCTTGCGGTGGCTTCTCTTGTTGCGGAGCCTGGCACGCAGGCTCAGTAGTTGCGGCACGCGAGGCATGTGGGATCTTCCTGGACCAGGGATTCTTTTTAAATTAAAAAAACTTTTTTGGCCGCATTGGGTCTTCGTTGCTGCGTGTGGGCTTTCTCTAGTTGTGACAAGTGGGGGCTGCACTTCGTTGTGGTGCATGGGCTTCTCCTTGCGGTGGCTTCTCTTGTTGTGGAGCCTGGCACGCAGGCTCAGTAGTTGCGGCACGCGAGGCATGTGGGATCTTCCTGGACCAGGGATCAAACCCGTGTACCCTACATTGGCAGGTGGATTCTTATCCACTGCGCCACCAGGGAAGTTCTGTGTATCTTCTTTGATGAGATGTCTGTTAAGGTCTTTGGTTCATTTTTTAATTGGTTGTTTTCTTAGTGTTGAGTTTTAAGAGTTCTTTGTATATTTTGGATAACAGTCCTTTATCAGGTGTATTTTTTGCAAATATTTTCTCCTGGACTGGGGCTTGCCTTCTCATTTTCTTGACATTTCTTTCACAGAGCATAAGTTTTAATTTTAATTAAGTACAGCTTATCAATGATTTCTTTCATGGATCATGCCTTTGGTGTATTTAAAAAGTCATCACCATACTCAAGATCATCTAGGTTTTCCTCTGTGCTGTCCTCTAGGAGTTTTAGGTCTGTGATCTATTTTGAGTTAATTTTTGTCGAGGGCTTTAGGTCTGGATTCATTTTTTAAATTAGTTAATTTTTATTTTTGGCTGCGTTGGGTCTTCGTTGTGGCATGTGGGCTCTTCGTTGCGGCGTGTGGGCTTCTCTCTAGTTGTGGCGTGTGGGTTTTCTCTCTCTAGTTGAGGCACACAAGCTCAGCAGTTGCGGCATGCAGGCTTAGTTGCCCTGCAGCATGTGGGGTCTTAGTTCCTCAACCAGGGATCAAACCCGTGTCCGCTGCATTGGAAGGCGGATTCCTTACCACTGGACCACCAAGGAAGTCCCTGGATTTGTTTTTTTGCATGTAGATGTCCAGTTCCAGTATCATTTGTTGAAAAGACTGTCTTTGCTCCATTGTATGGCCTTTGTCCTTTGTCAAAGATCAGTTGACTATATTTATGTGGGTTCACTCATTTTTTTAAATTGAGATTTTTTTGATGGTTGCAAAAGTATTTCTGTAGATGAAAAACAACTCTTAGTAAGTATTCAGAAAATTTGGTAACTATATATTGAGCTTATTTATCATTTTATTTTACCAGAAAGGAATGTTCATTGAAGGATATTTTAAACTTCAAAAACAAGAGTAGACTGTGCAAGATGCATTCTTTACTTTTATTTATTTTTTAATTTTTAAATAGACATTTTAAAATAAATAAATTAATTAATCTGCCTGCGTTGGGTCTTAGTTGTGGCACAGGGGATCTTTAGTTCTGGCTTGTGGGATCTAGTTCCCTGACCAGGGATCTAACCTGGGCCCCCTGCATTGGGAGTGCAGAGTCTTAACCACTGGACCACCAGGGAAGTCCCCATTCTTTTATGAGTTCTTTCATGAATCTGAGTCTATTGAGTCATTCCTCTAGGATATAAGCCTGTATAGGAAGAGACTCTGTAGATTTCTGTGTGAGGGTAGACCACTTTTTCTTCCTTCTTTCCAGGTAGAGAAGACTGGTACAATGTCAGCTGTCATAGACATGCTTTAATTTTTTAAACGATTTATTTTTTATTTTTATTGAGGTATACTGATTGACAATATTATATAAGTCCTACACGTACTTTTAGGATTAAGAGAGGGTGAGTCATTGTATCCCAAAGAGTGAGAATTTTTACAGTGTAGCCAACAGATATTTGTTGACATTTCCAAGTGCGTTATCTTTTGATGTTATACAGGATACAAACCAGTAGCCTCACAAATGTCCTCAAGAACTTTTTAATATTGAGGAGTATATTAGAATTCTTTTGTTTGGGAGTGACAAAACCTAACTCATAAGTAGTAGAAGAGGGAATTTATTGGTTCATGTGATTGAAAAGTCTAGGGGGTCAGCTTCAGGCATGGTCAGATCCAGATCTGTACACATTTTTCTTTCTGTTTCTCAGTGGTGCTTCCCTGTTAGCATCGTTTTTAATCTTTTTTCTCTTTTTGCTCTGTCTGTTTCATTTTACCTAGATTCTATTGCTCTGTCCTCACATTGACTGGTCTTTTTCTTCTGCTGTGTCTAATCTGCCTTTATTTCCATCTAATTTTTTTTCGTCTAAGTGCTATAGCAGTCACCTCTAGAATTGCAGATTGAGTATTTCTTATATATTTCATGTCTTTTCTTAATATGTTCAATTTTCCCCTTAGCTTCTGGAACATATGAAATATATTTATAACTGTTTTAATGTCCTTGTCTACTGATTCTATCATCTGTGTCGTTTCTGGATTGTTTTCAACTGATTGATTTTTTTTCTCTTCATTATAGATCACATTTTCCGTCTTTGCATACCTAGTAGTTTTTGATTGGTTGCCAGAGATTGTGAATTTTACCTTGTTTGGTACTAATATTTTTGTATTTCTTAAATACTTTTGAGTTTCGTTTTGGGATGCATTAAAGTTACTTGGAAACAGATTCTTTGGAGTGTTGTTTTAAGCTTTGTTGGGTGATATCACAGTGGTATTTGGTCTAGGGCTAATTTTTTCTGCACAACTGAGGCAAAACTCTTTTGAGTACTTAATACTCCATGAATTACAATGTTTTCCGCATTGGTCAGTGGGAACAGGAATTATTCCTTGCCCTGTGTCAGTGCTGACTACTGTTCCCTTTTAGTCTTTCAAGTGGTTCTTTCCCTGGCTCTGGTAATTGCCCCGCATGCATGTACTGATTGATACTCAGCTGAAGACTCAAGGGAGACCCTCTGAAGATCTCTGGAGTTCTCTGTCCAGCTCTCTCCTCTCTGGTCTTCTGCCCTGTGAAGTTGAGCTGCCTTGGCTTTCCTGGACTCCTGGCTCTGTCTTCACTGAGACTGTGGTCTCTCCCTGGGTTCCTTCTCCCTGTGCTATGGCTTAGAATCTCTCCTTAAGTAAGCTGGAGCAATCATAGGGCTTTCTGTGTTTCTCATCTCTCAGGGATCACTGTCTTTTGTTGCCTGATGTCCAGTGTCTTGCAGACCTTCGTTTCATGTATTTTGTCCCCGTTTATTTTAAGCAAGAGGGTATATCCAATCCCTGTTACTCCGTCTTGACCACAAGTGGTAATTAGAGCATAGGCTCTCTTGGCTTCATTTTGTAAAAGTGATATCCTAATAACTGATATACTAGTAACTGTTTATTCTAGTGGAGAGAGAGCCTCTGTTAGTATTTATGTAGTATGACTGTGGAATGCCTCAGACTGATCCTGGTGGAGCCATGTACCCACCTGTGGATCAATTACTGTGACCTGGGAAGTGGTGCATTTGGATTGACCAGTCTCCTGGGTCACAGCTATGCTTCTACCCTGTCAGCCATTGTTGAGCCGGGGGCACTAGTGGGGTCATTACTGTGTGGAGTAGGGACTTGATGGCACACAGGAGGAGGGGATGCTAGTCAGATGAACTGTGTATGTGATAGAGAATGAGATAATGTCAGAGAAGAGCAAAACTTTCTATGTAATTGGGTTCAAGAAACTTTCTGAGATACCTTTAATTTAAGCTTCATTCAGACAACTTCAGCAGAGAGAGCTGAATAAACTCCTTTCTCAACTGATAGAAGTTACACTGGGTTTTTCAGAGTTTAGGGAAAAGGACCCAGTGAAAGATGAGAAAGGTGAGTGAAAAAGAGAAAGAAATGAAGCGTTTTTTACAAATTTAGCAGGTAAGGTTTATAATCTCTCATAATTTGCTATGCTGTGATTTTTTTAATGCAGTTATTTAAACTTTGAAGTTGATATATGCTTAGTGGATAGAATTTTGGTCCTGTAGCGTATCTGTGAGAACTCTTTTTTATCTTATGCCTTTGGAGGAAAGGCAGAGTTTAAGCAAATGCAATCTGAATTGGGATCTTTGGTCTGAGCCTGAGGAGCCTGGCTACGAAATGCCCTGGAACAGGTTGGGTTGGGGGCACCACAGAAGGATTATATATGCTCTGAACCTGCATAAACAGAGGTATTTTGGTTGTTTGTGGCTTCTTTTAGTGAAAGTCACATCTTTCTTAAACGGATCACTTATTTCTGATTTCATATTTTCTCGTATAATCAGAATGTTCTTTGTAAAATGTGTAGTAAAGAGGAAAGAGCTCTGGACCTGGAGTCCTAAGATACAAGTTCTTTGGTTTGTCTCTAAATAAATGTGGCATTAGGCCAGTTTCTAGCCTATCTCACTTGTAAATCACTTCTTAAATGGATACTGTGCCTAAAATGGGAGTTTGGTTTGGGAGTAGCCACAGGAGGGGTTTTCTGAGTTAGCCCCTGGTTTGGTAACATTAGCTTTCTAGATTAAAATGTTCATGCTTGATATAGAAGATTTCCCAAAATGCATAAATGGGACCAGCGAGAACTATGGTTCTGTAGCAATAAAACAAGCAACCTGATCATTGGAATTAAGAGTAAATCAGTGGTTTTCGGATCTTTTCTTAAAGCCAAGAACTCTATACTTAGAGGTAAAATAATTAAAAGCTGATTAAGAAAGATGGAATTAATAGCTGCCCCCCTTATCTGTGCCCATGCTCTTCAGCAGGGCTGGAAAACTACTGCACAGGCTGATGGTTCCTCCCAGCTCTAAAACTCTTGACTTCAGAAGTGTAGGGAGTGTAATGACTTAGAGACTATTACTGCCTAAAAGTATTTTGAAAAAAATTAAGTTATTTACAATGCATCATTTTTATACTTAATTTGGCATAAGAATAATGTATTTCTTTCTTACGTACAGTAAAGGTTGAATTATTTTCTTTGGGGGGGCTACAAAAATCTCTTAAGAAGAGACACTGATCTCTAGTCAGTTGTTAAAAATTATTATGAATACTATTCGTAGCTTCTCATTTAACTCATTTAGGTGACTTTATTTCCTGAGAGGTATTAACATTTTTATTTATTTTATTGATAGAATCCTAATGTAACATTTTAAGTAACTAATCAGTTTTCAAGCAAAATATTTTTTCCTTACCTATTTTCTTGAACTTAAGCATATTTTTGAGAAAAATTTGAATTTATCTTTTTGGAACAGGGTCATTATCGTTATTGTGCTGCTCTTTCTATGCTGGGGGAATATGACTGGGCCCTGCAAGCAAACATAAAAGCTCAAAAACTCTGTAAAAATGACCCTGAGGGAATCAAGGATCTAATTCAGCAGCATGTAAAGTTACAAAAACAAATAGAAGACCTGCAAGGTATTTCACCTAAGATTCTTTTGGTTACAGTTGAATTCCCTTTAAAACTTTTGAAGGTGGGTTTCTTGGATTAATGGAGGACCATAAATCAATTCTCAGATGATTTGTACTTCCTTTATGTTATTTCGGTTAACTCAGTTAAGTTTTTCATTTCTATTCCTGTAGAATTTTGTTAGTATTGTATTCCAATAGGTAATAATAAATGATTTGTACTTTTTATTTGGAACAGCAACAAATTATTATTTATTCTCCTGTAGAAAAATATACTTTCTTGAAATTTTGAATGAAGTAAAGCCTTTTGAAACAAAGTTTAAGATTTTTTTCTCCATTATTATACTTATTTCCTAAAGAAAAGGCCCTTCAATAGAGTTGTTTGATGTTTTTGCACCAAGTTTGTGGCTAATTCTGTAGCATGCTGAATGTATGTATATACATAGGTACATCATAAATTAGTGTGCAGGCTAGGAATTCCAGATTTTCATTTTACCCTTGTTTTCTCTCCTAAGTCGTTTTGCTTTCCCAGTACTTGAATGCTTTCACTCTATGCTTTCAGCATATAGATCTTTCCTGTTATTTCTTCTTTGGGTAGTTAGTGTCTTATGAAGCTGAGCTGAGCAGTCCTATTTCACTAACAGATGTTGTCATCCAACAGAACATGATTATAAGATTGTGAGCTCCTTGAAGACAGGTACTGTCTCTGATTGAGATTTATATATTGCTGCATCTAGTCAATGATCACATGATAATGAGATGTCAAATAAGGTTTGTGTCACATTTTGTTGACATCATTCTAAAACTAAAAACATCTAGAAGTGTAAAATTGTTCAGGTTTATTTTTCAGTTCCCTAAATTTGATATTCTTACTGTCAGCTTAGATGTGAAAATCTTTTAAAGTATGTGTTGCCAGTCCACTGATTACTATGTGTGTGTGATTCATTTTGGTAGGTCGAACACCAACTAGGAATCCAATTAAAGCCTTCTATGAAAGCAGGTGAGTTAATATCAGATCAGTAGCTGTTACTTGGAATGGTTTTGCTCTGTGAGTTTCAGAATTGCTGTTTGATGCTTTAGTAGATAATAGCAACCACAATAAAGTTGGAGATGGAAGGATGAGAAGAGGTTTTTAAAGTGTTTGTAAGATCAGGCAACCTGTGATTTGCCTGATAGGTTTTGCTTACTGTTTGGCTGAACTCTTTGCATATGTATATATCGGAGATCCATAGCCTAAGCCTATGGGACAAGAGGCGTGAAATGTTAATTGGATGTTACTGCACTTGAATGGCACCAGTTTAGCCACGAGGTTCCTGGCAGCAGAGAGCGGGGCTCAGTCTGTGCCTTTTACCCCTCACCTCCGTCCTGGAAACATCTGCTTCCAGCCTCCTGATACCTTTCAAAGGCTAAGACACTTCTGTTAGAAGTAGGCAGCAGATAGACTTGGGTGTGCTCATAAGGAAACAAATAGCAGCCAGGATTCTACGTTTTTCACTTGGCTGTTAAAATAGATTAAGCTTTTCCCACATGCTTAAATGCCTAAGATATTGAAGCTGTTAAATTATAACAGGGAGACTTAACTTATTTTAAAATTAGAAACCAGAATACATTTCTTGAACTGTTCTTAATCTATTTGGAGTTTTTAATACCAAATTTAAAGTAATATTTATGTATGAAACCCAATCTCACAGGTAGAGATTCTCTTTGAAACAATATTACCTTGCTCTCAAGGTAAAAAGGCTATACTTGCTGAAACCTCTTTGAAGGATACTTTTTTAAAAATAATTTTTTAAAACTGATTATTTCTTTTATTACCACTCAGGGCCTACATACCTAGTTTATCAGCACCTGCATTTAGTACTTCACTTAACTTTGTGGAGACTGAAAAAAATTCCAGAAAACCTAACCACGAAATGGCAAACGGTGGTAATCAGAATCCAAAGGTAAGCTCAGTTAAAAACTAAAATTAGAATTGTTTCAAGTATAGGTAGTCTTATATTTTTACAATAATATTTTTGTGATAATGGAAACCAATATGCACCTCTATAGCCTGGCTCTGTGATCAGTGTCCCAGATGACCTGTGTCTGAGTTTTCCTGAACTGTAGTGTACTCAAAGCTCAGCAGGTATCACCAAGTTCACATTTATATTTCTTTCCAGGGTTTGAGGGGAAAAAAGGGAATTGGTGTTTTCGGGTTAGATATGTAGTACGCGTTGAAGGGAACTTTCCCAACCCGCTGTAAAGTCCTTCTGTTGTTAATAATGAAAGTCTCAAAGAAGCTGTATTCAGTTAGGGAGAGGAGAATAAGGAAAGATGTGATAGTATTAATTCAGTATTTATTGTTCAGTAGTTATCAGTTTGTTTATTCATTTGGTAAAGCTGAGTATTTTAGGCACTTGGAGAAATTCTTTGCTACTCAGTTTTATTGTTTAGCTATTGAATTTTTCTGAAAGGGTCACTAATTTTATTTTCTTGGTAGGTGGCAGACGAAGCTTTGAAGGTAGATGATTGTGACTGTCATCCTGAATTTCTGCCACCATCAAGTGAGTCTTTTTCCCATATGTAAATTGTTGCCGAATTAGCGTAGTGTTGCCTCAACTTCCATGCCCTCAGATTCTCACAAGCCTTATATTTGCTGTTATTCTCCTTTTACTTTACAATGCGTCTGTGTCGAGAAAATATTGAATGTTTATTTGAAATCAATGCTCAGTCTTTTCATATTGTTTAATAAATTTAATCTTGGAAAACCAAATAAAGGAATCGAGAAGAAAAATGGCGCTCTTCATGGTCTGCTACCTAATTTCCACTAGGCCAGTGTTTCTCAACTTTTATTTCATCATCTACCCCCTGCTTCCAGAGCCTTTCTAGACACTTTTTTCCCCTAATTACCCTCCTCTTGTGAAACTTTAATATCACAGATACTGTTTATCTGTTTATGTACTGTAATGTACATGTGTGCTTTATATATAAAAACGGGTTTTTTTCATCTTCCAATAACCAGTTATGACTTTCTTGTGGGTCTGTCACCCCTGTTGAGAATGGATGCTTTAGCCTAATACTAGTTTATTTAAATTGTATGTGCTTAGTGCATATGTTTATTTATGCATCTAGAAAATACGCAGACACACAGCCAGACCTTGTCTACTTGGCATCTTTGGGAAATGAAGGGCTCCAGAGAAGTGGACACTCATGCCTCATTTATTTCTCAGTCTCCGTTTATACTCCCAGCTTTTGCGAGAAATCGTTCTAAGTGGGTTATTCTTCTCTGCCTTTTAAAACAGAGTTTGAGAGAATTCAGCAACTCAAAGTTGTTGTTACACACAGGTTACTTATCTCAAGCTTTCATGTGCTCCTTTCAGAGTTATTGTGGTGAGATTGTTGGCCTTCTAGTTAGTGATCCGGTTGCTCTCTTTTCCTTCCACCTGTTTTTTGGTTCATTTGTTTATTTTTTTCAGTGTTTTTACTTCTGGCAGCCATTTCTGTCTTTTACTTCCTGCAGCTCTATCTTCTCTTAGGCTCCAGTGCTGCATATCCAACCACTTAACTACTGGTTAGCACTTCAGCACAGTTACAAAGAGGGGGAAACGCAGGTGTTTGTCTTACCTGATGTGACTTTTAGCATGTGAAAAAATCTTTGAGAATAAAACTGTTCTTTTGGAAACAGCTTTTAATTTATTTGTATTTCTTAGACCATTATTATCAGATAGCACATTTAAATAATTTAAATACCATCCATACTTCTGCATCTGTATTCAGTCAAAGAAATTGAGGTCCCAGGGTTAGATTAAATAATTTTGCCCTAGGTGACACAGTAGAAATCAAATTAGAACTCTTCTTTCTTTCTAGAAGCCTCTTTTGTTTTCTGAGGCCATCAGAGCTCAGGCTCTCATCCCCTCCCTAATACATAGGCTCTGACTTGCCTCTGCTATCTCTCCCAAAGCTTCCATCAGAGACACCCAGTCCCTGTTGCTGTGCTCTCTTCTACACAACTTTGCACGTGTGACTCCCCTGCCCCAAAGTGTACAGTGGCTCTCTCCTCCTTTCAGTGGGATAAAGGCTGAGCTCGCAGAGCTGGGGAGTCAGAAGCCCTGGGCCTGTAAACACTCATACCAACCTGCCTGGCTTGCAGCCCCTTTCAACCTGTCCTTACTTAACTTGCCCAGTCACACAGGTTTACTTAGTGTTTCTTAAAATAAAACTTCATTTGGCCCATTCTTTGCAAATCCTACTTGTTCCTTAAAACTAAATACAAATGCTGCATCCCCACTAAGGTGTTTCCCAGCCACTCCAGCTTAAGTGATTTTTCCCTTCTAGGAGTTACAAGAGCAGTTACTATGGAATTAATATTTCAGTAACAATGCATCTTCTTTTCTTCTTAATGGGGATTGTTATTTAATTGGTGACGTGACTGTCTTTTCTTCCCATCTGATTGTAAACTGCCTGAGAACAGGAACTACACCTGTATCTCTTCTATATCTACTATAGGACTAAATGATAATCATCATTATAATTTATCTTTATAATAATTTTATAGCATACATAGCGAAACATCATCAGTAGCTTCTTTTTTTTTGGCTTACCTGTTTATAGTTAGACTCACATACAGTGTTGCCTCCTTTGCTTTCTTATTCCAATTTACATTTTAAAAAAATGTTTTACTTTCAAGCTTGTAGATTTTTATGTACAGATTTCAGGAACAATACTTTTGTATTCACAGGTCAGCCTCCAAAATATAAAGGAAAACAAAAATCCCGAAACAATGAATTGGAGAAGTTCAGGTATGTTTTTTAATGGAAGGGTTTTTTGTTTGTTTTGTTTCGTTTCTGTAATGCCCTCCTCCCAAGAAAAAAGAAAAAAGAAAATTGAAAATTAAATCTCTTTCTAGTAGTAGCTGCCTTTACGCATGTGTACTATGATAAGTAGTAAAAAATCCCTTTCAAATAGCACGGCATGTCTTTATTAGGAGAGGGTCATTTTCGACTAAAGGAGTATTAATCCTGGATGTTAATACTGATTTATGAAAGTCATATAATACGAGATATATCAGTATTAATTTCTTAAAATTCCGGCTCATAAGAGGAAAAAAGAATCAGATAAGTATAAAGTGAAAACTTAGTCTCCTTCCCTGTTTGCTTTATTTCCCCTCTCTCTGACTCCCTTCTCTAGTGCCTTGCTTTAGAAAATTGCTGTTAGCAATTTCTTGGCCATCTGGGAACTTAACTCTGCATACACTGGCGTGGCTATCTGTATATTCATAGGCAAGGATTTACTAATGAACCGACCACTTACAAAATTCGTTCTACCAAACATCCCCCCCAAATTAGCAGTAGGAACTCTCGCCACCAATCTTTAGAGTTAACCCCCATTAGCTACAAAGATATAAATTGATTGCAAAGTGAAATTGTAAATCTTACAACAGATACAGAAATTTATGAAATCAATGAAAGTGGTGCTGGAGAAACTGCAAAGCCATTTTTGCCACAGTTCCACTAGTTTTCAGTTTCCTCTTCATTTCTTAAGGCTGATTCCTTGATAGGTGCTTAAAGGAGAATGATTGAATATCAAAGCATGAAGATAAATTAGTAAAGCCCTATTTTTAAAAAATGACTTTTTTGATGGTGCCTCAAAAGTTAAATACAAAGCAAGGCCATAGTGCCTTTTGTTGTTCTGTTATTTGTTAGAAAAGTCCTGAGTCTTCCTACTTGCCCCCCTTCCCTCATCATAAAAGGAAGCCAAAACCCAATACATGCTAATTCTTTGAATGCACAGTTATAACTTTAACCTGTTGTGTTAAAGATAAATTTATTTTCCTGATATTTTGTTTCTGTTTTCAAACTGGATGCTCTTCTTGATTATGTCTACTTCATGAGGTTATTTAACAATTAAATGGGACAACCACATAAAATACTTAGAGCAATAGAACATGGTAAATGCTCAATACACTTGAACTATCATTATTATTATTTTTTTTTTTTTTGCGGTACACGGGCCTCTCACTGTTGTGGCCTCTCCCGTTGCGGAGCACAGGCTCCGGACGCGCAGGCTCAGCGACCATGGCTCACGGGCCCAGCCGCTCTGTGGCATGTGGGATCTTCCCAGACCGGGGCACGAACCCGTGTCCCCTGCATCGGCAGGCGGACTCTCAACCACTGCGCCACCAGGGAAGCCCTGAACTATCATTATTGTTAACACTATAGTTTTCATTGTTGTTGGAACTATTCTGGCCTACAGCTTGCTTTTATCTCTTTCAAAATGCCTTGACTACCTTTCCATATCAGACCATGGAGATCTACATCCTTCATTTTCATGGCTGCAGGATATTTCCTAGTATAGATGTGTGTGAAGGAGAAATTTCTGGAGTGGAACTGCTGTCAGAGGGGATGTGTAATTTTAACTTTGATAGATACTGCCAGATTCTCCTCTCAAAACATGAGCACTGTTCACACTCCTACTAAGCTGTGAGAGGGTGTGGTATAATAAAGATATTTATATATTCGGTCTGTGTCCCCAGTTCCTGGCACAGGGCTCCTAGGACCCTTGGAATTTCCTGAATGATGAGAGAGTCTTTCGTTATTTATAATGAGCCCCTTCCTCTCTACTTGAGTTTATACTAATAAAGTGACCCAAGGTTGGGTCCCTACCTTCAGGATTGAGGCTGGTCACCAGAAAGATAAAGTGTGTGGTTGGTTGGAACTTTTCAGCCCCACCCCCGATCTTTGGGGAGAAGAAGGGAGCAAGAAATGGAGTTTAGTCACCAGTGTCCAGTAATTAAATCATTGACGCCTGTGTAATGAAACGTCAGTAAGAACCTCTAAACATAGGGGCTCAGGGAGCTTCTGGTTGGTGGATACATCGAGATGCTGGGGAGATGGTGCCCTCTGAGACTGTGTGAAAGCTCTGAGGCACCCCCTTCCCCTACACCTTCCCATGCATCTTTTCCACTGAGCTCCTCCTGACTTACATCCTTTACAGTAAACTGGTAATGGTAAGTAAAGCGCTTTCCTGAGTTCTGTGAGTTGTTCTAGGGAATAGTTGAACCCAAGGGGTAGTCACGGGAACCCCTGAATTTGTAGTCGGCAGGGCAGAAGTATGGGTAGCCTGGGTACCCCATTGTGGCTGAAGTGAGGGCAGTCTTGTGGGACTGAGCCTTTAACCTGTGGGGCCTGAGTTCTTAACTCCAGAGTTGGTGTCAGAATTGAATTGTTGGACACTCAGTTGATGTTGGAGAATCGGTGTGGAAAAATGACAGGTATGTGGTGTCAGAAAACACCACCTGGAGTACCTGAATCTTCCTTACCCTCACCAGCATTGGGGGTCAGACTTTCTGAAAAGGTTATATCTTGTTAACAGATTTTCACATGAGATGGATCATCTTTGCAGTGTTTTGGGGCACATTTCTTGTTTCATGACTTTGTTGTTACTGATGACTTTAGATTTGTAATAACTTTAGGTAATCAGTGTAAATCCACCAATTTCTTTCGTTTTTTTTTTTTAAAGCTGTTCTTTTATAACATCTGAATAATCAGTTCATCTGGTCCCCTTTCCCCAGTAAATTTATAGGGATTTTTATTGGATTTAGAAATTAATTTGGAGAGAATTGGCATCTTGGTAATATTTCTATATAGGAACTTGTGACTCTCTATTTACTAAGTTTAAAATGACCTTCAGTAAATATTTTTTTATTTATATAATAAGCAGGATTGTTTTATTTTAAAATAATTCAAAACAGTGCTTTTCTCTTTTAGTTCTGGTTCACAAGGGAGTTTACCAGTAGATTTGAAAAACATCTTGGAGAAACAGTTTTCTAAATCCTCCAGAGCTGCACACCAGGTAAAGGCAAAGGCTTTTCTACTGGAAAGCAAACTCTTTGAACATAACATTTTTCACATGAATTAAGTCTAATTGTGTACATCTCTAAAGTTTTTTTTTAATAATTTTAGTTATGAACATATAGTTTAATAGATGATTGCTAAGAAACCAAATCGTCACTAATTTAGGTTTTAACTTGGTAAGTGTGTGAACCAGAGATTTAACTAATGGTTAATACTGAATACAAAATTGTTTGTTTCCCATAGATTTAAAAGGAAGAAGCAAGTCTTCCCAAAGTGTTAACTTTTAAGTTAAATATTTTAAGAAGGTTTAAATCATTTTAAAAGGTTTAAGCACCTGCTGTTTTATTACATCTACTATAGAACCATTAAAGAGCAAACTTTTTATTCTTTGAATGATTTATCATATAACTTTCTATATAAAACTCTGTAGTATTTGGTAAGTAATGAAAAATGTACATTAAGGGGGAAGAGATGAATAGGCACAGCACAGAGGATTTTTAGGGCTGTGAAAATCCTCTGTATGATAGTATAAATGATAGATACAGTCATTATACATTTGTCCGAACCTATGGAATGTACAACACAAAGAGTGAACCATAGGGTTCATAGGTAAACTATGGACTTTGGGTGATTATGATGTGTCAGTGTAGGTTAATCCTTGGTTAAATAAAAAAAAAAGCACCCCACCCCATGTATGTATATTGGGTTGGCCAAAAGGTTCGTTTTTTTTTAATTTATTTATTTTTTGGCTGCTTTGGGTCTTTGTTGCTGCGTGTGGGCTTTCTCTAGTTGCGGCCAGCGGGGGCTCCTCTTCGTTGTGGTGCTCAGGCTTCCCATTGCAGTGGCTTCTGTTGCTGGGGAGCATGGGCTTTAGGCTTGCAGGCTTCAGTAGTTGAGGCTCATGAGCTCAGTAGTTGTGGCTCACGGGCTCTAGAGCACAGGCTCAGTAGTTGTGGCACATTGACTTAGTTTTGCGGCATGTGGGATCTTCCTGGACCAGGGCTTGAACCCAGGTCCCCTGCATTGGCAGGCGGCTTCTTAACCACTGCACCACCAGGGAAGTCCCTCATTTGGTTTTTTATGTAAGATGGCTCTAGTAGCACTTAGTTGTCTTTAACTCCATTCGAAACAGTTTTGATTGTATATGACAGCTGTCATATCAGTGTGCATTTAAAAAAAAAAACTTTTCAAAATTGGTGAATTTTTGTGTAATCATTTTAATATTGAAGATGGAAGAAAACAATATTTTCAGCATATTACGCTTTATTATTTGAAGAAAGGTAAAAACGCAACTGAAACACAAAAAAGATTTGTGTAGTGTATGGCAAAGGTGCTGTGACTGATTGAACATGTCAAAAGTGGTTTGCGAAGTTTCATGCTGGAGGTTTCTCATTGGATGATGCTCCATGGTCGGGTAGACCAGTTGAAGTTGATAGCCATCAAATTGAGACATTAATTGAGAACAGTCAACGTTATACCACATGGGAGATAGTCGACATACTGAAAATATCCAGATCAAGCGTTGAAAATCATTTGCACCGGCTTGGTTATTTTCATCTCTTTGATGTCTGGGTTCCACATAAGTTAAGCAAAAAACAGCTTCTTGACCATATTTCTGCATATGATTTTCTACTAAAACGTAATGAAAACATTCTGTTTTTAAAACAAATTGTGATTGGCAATGAAAAGTGGATACAATACAGTAACGTGGAATGGAAGAGATCGTGGGGCAAGCGAAATGAACCACCACCAACCACACCAAAGGCTGGTCTTCCTCCCAAGAAGGTGGTGATGTGCATATGGTGGAATTGGAAGGTAGTCCTCTATTATGAGCTCCTTCTGGAAAACCAAGCGATTAATTCCAACAAGTACTGCTCCCAGTTAGACCAACTGAAAGCAGCACTCAATGAAAAGTGTCCAGAATTAGTCAACAGGAAATGCATAATCTTCCATCAAGATAACGCAAGACCGCATGTTTCTTTGATGACCAGGCAAAAACTGTTAGCTTGTCTGGGAAGTTTTGATTCATCTGCCGTATACACCAGATATTGCACTTTTGGATTTCCATTTACTTTGGTCTTTACAAAATTCTCTTAATGGAAAAAATTTCAAATCCCTGGAAGACTGTAAAAGGTACCTGGAACAGTTCTTTGCTCAAAAAGATAAAAAGTTTTGGGAAGATGGAATTATGAAGTTGCCTGAAAAATGGCAGAAGGTAGTGGAACAAAATGGTGAATGTGTTGTTCAATAAAATTTGTGGTGAAAATGACTCTTATTTTTACTTGAAAACCGAAGGACCTTTTTTTTTTTTTTTTTTGTGGTACACGGGCCTCTCACTGTTGTGGTGTCTCCCGCTGCGGAGCACAGGCTCAGCGGCCATGGCTCACAGGCCCAGCCGCTCCACAGCATGCGGGATCTTCCCAGACCGGGGCACAAACCCGTGTCCCCTGCCTCGGCAGGCAGACTCAACCACTGCGCCACTAGGGAAGCCCCCCGAAGGAACTTTTTTGCCAACCCAATATACCATTCTGAGGAGTGATTTTGATGATGGGGGAAGCTATTCATGTAAGGCACAAAGGGGTATATGGAAATCTCTGTACTTCCCTCTCAATAAAAAAATGCAAGGGGTACAACGTTGATACTACTTTGAAGGAAATTTATCAAGCTAAATGTATGTATTAAAGGAATAAAGACTTCTAGATTAGTGATGCATTCATTCCAAGAGCAGGGCAAAAAACCCAAAGAAAGTAGAAGGAAATTACAAAGTAGAAAATAGTGAAGGAGATTGGTTCAAGGTAGCGGAGTAGAAGGATGTGCTCTCACTCCCTCTTGCGAGAACACCGGAATCACAACTAACTGCTGAACAATCATTGATGGGAAGACACTGGAACTCACCAAAAATGATATCCCACATCCAAAGACAAAGGAGAAGCGACAGTGAGATGGTAGGAAGGGTGCCATCACAATAAAATCAAATCCCATAACTGCTGGGTGGGTGACTCACAGACTGGAGAACACTAATACCACAGAAGTCCACCACCTGGAGCCCCACATCAAGCTTCCCCACCTGGGGGTCCGGCGACGGGAGGAGGAATTCCTAGAGAATCAGACTTTGAAGGCTAGTGGGATTTGATTACAGGACTTTGACAGGACTGGGGGAAACAGATCCACTCTTGGAGGGCACACACAAAGTAGTGTGCGCATTGGGACACAGGGGAAGGAGCAGTGAACCCATAGGAGACTGAACCAGACCTACCAGCTGGTGTTGGAGGGTCTCCTGCAGAGGCGAGGGGTGGCTGTGGCTCACCGTGGGGACAAGGACACTGGCAGCAGAAGTTCTGGGAAGTACTCCTTGGCGTGAGCCCTCCCAGAGTCCTCCGTTAGCCCCACCAAAGAGCCTGGGTAGGCTCCAGTGTTGTGTCACCTCAGGCCAAACAACCAACAGGGAGGAAACCCAGCCCCCCCATCAGCAGACAAGGGGATTAAAGTTTTACTGAGCTCTGCCCACCAGAGCAACACTCAGCTCTACCCACCATCAGTCCCTCCCATCAGGAAACTTGCACAGGCCTCTTAGATAGCCTCATCCAAGAGAGGGCAGACAGTAGAAGCAAGAACTACAATCCTGCAGCCAACATTTGCCTTATAGGGGTTCCAGAAGAAGAAGAGAGAGAGAAAGGACCCAAGAAAATATTTGAAGAGATTATAGTTGAAAACTTCCCTAACACGGGAAAGGAAATAGCCACCTAAGTCCAGGAAGTGCAAAGAGTCCCGTACAGGTTAAAGCCAAGGAGAAACACACCGAGACACATAGTAATCAAACTGGCAAAAATTAAAGACAAAGAAAAATTATTGAAAGCAGCAAGAGGAAAATGACAAATAAAATGTTCATTGCAGCTCTATTTATAATAGCCAGGACATGGAAGCAGCCAAAATGTCCATTAACTGATGAATGGATAAAGAAAATGTGGCACATATATACAATCGGATCTTACTCAGCCATAAAAAGAAAGGAAGTTGAGTTACTTTTAATGAGGTGGATGGACCTAGAGTCTGTCATACAGAGTGAAGTAAGTCAGAAAGAGAAAAACAAATACCATATGCTAACACATATATATGGAATCTAAGAAAAAAAAAAAAAGTCATGAAGAACCTAGGGGTAAGACATGAAATAAATATGATACAAACAGATGGAGAGATATACCATGTTCTTGGACTGGAAGAATCAGTATTGTGAAAATGACTACACTACCCAAAGCAATCTGCAGATTTAATGCAATCCCTATCAAATTACCAATGGCATTTTCTACAGAACTAGAACAAAAAATCTTAAAATTTGTATGGAGAAACAAAAGGCCCCGAATAGCCAAAGCAGTCTTGAGCGAAAAAATCAGAGCTGGAGGAACCAGTCTCCCTGACTTTAGACCAAACGACAAAGCTACAGTAATCAAGACAATATCGTACTGGCACAGAAACAGAAATGTAGATCAGTGGAACACGATAGAAAGCCCAGAGATAAACCCATGCACCTATGGTTAACTAATGTATGACAAAAGAGGCAAGGATATACAGTGCAGAAAAGACAGTCTCTTCAATAAGTGGTGCTGGGAGAACTGGCCAGCTACCTGTAAAAGAATGAAATTAGAACACTCCCTAACACCATACACAAAAATAAACTCAAAATGGGTTAGAGACCTACATGTAAGACCGGATACTATAAAACTCTTAGAGGAAAACATAGGAAGAACCCTCTATGACATAAATCACAGCAAGATCTTTTTTGATCCACCTCCTAGAGTATTGGAAAGAAAAACAAAAATAAACAAATTGGACTTAATGAAACTTAAAAGTTTTTGCACAGCAAAGCAAAGTACAAACAAGACGAAAAGACAATCCTCAGAATGGGAGAAAACATTTACAAACGAATCAGCAGACAAAGGAGTAATCAAAGGAGTAATCTCCAAAATATATAAATGGCTCATGCAGCTCCATTTTAAAAAAACAAACAACCCAATCCAAAAATGAGCAGAAGACCTGAATCGACATTTCTCCAGAGAAGACGTATATAGATGGCCGAGAAGCACATGAAAAGCTGCTCAACATCACTAATTTTTAGAGAAATGCAAGTCAAAACTACAATGAGGTATCACCTCACACCAGTTAGAATGGGCATCATCAGAAAATCTACAAACAGCAAATGCTGGAGAGGGTGTGGAGAAAAGGGAACCCTCTTGCACCGTTGGTGGGAATGTAAATTTGTACAGCCACTATGGAGAAACGGTATGGAGGTTCCTTGAAAAACTAAAAATAGAATTACCATATGACCCAGCCACCCTACTACTGGGCATATATATACCCTGAGAAAACCATAATTCAAAAAGACACATGCACCCCAATGTTCATTGCAGCACTATTTACAATAGCCAAGACATGGAAGCAACCTAAATGCCTGTTGTCAGTTGGGTGGATAAAGAAGAGGTCGTACATATATACAATGCAATATTACTCAGCCATGAAAAAGGAAGGAAGTCGGGTCATTTGTAGAGACGTGGATGGATCTAGAGATTGTCATACAGAGTGAAGTAAGTCAGAAAGAGAAAAACAAATATCGTATATTAATGCATATTTGTGGAACCTAGAAAAATGATACAGATGAACCAGTTTGCAGGGCAGAAATTGAGACACAGATGTAGAGAACAAACGTATGTACACCAAGCGGAGAAAGTGGCGGGGAGGGGGGTGGTGTGATGAATTGGGAGATTGGGATTGACATATATACGCTAATATGTATAAAATGGATAACTAATTAGAACCTGCTATATAAAAAAATGTAATAAAATTCCAAAAAAAGAAGAAAATAATGAAAATGGAACAACTTGTAAAGAAGAATCCACAAAGCTAAAAGTTGATTCTTTAACAATATAAATAAAATTTACATATCAGTATGGAAACTGATTAAGAAAGGAAGAAAAGAAGACACAATAAAACAATTTCAAGAATGAAAAAGGAGACTTCCCTGGTGGGCCAGTCGCTAAGGCTCTGGGCTCCCAATGCAGGAGGCCCGGGTTCAGTCCCTGGTCAGGGAACTAGATCCCACATGCCACAACTAAGACCCAGCGCCGCCAAATAAATAAATAAATAATTTTAAAAAAAGAATGAAAAAGGATACATTACTACAGACCCTTCAGTATTACAAATACTATATCAAAATACTATTATGACCAACATTATACCAGGAAATTTGAAAATGTATGTAGATGAAATGAACAAATTCCTAGAACAATCCAGCTTATAAAAACTAACTCAAGAAGAAATAGAAACCTGTACAGAATCCACAATTTATAGAACCATGGCTGATCACTCTTCCAGTCATTGAATACCTGTAGACTATGTATTATCAGTGAAGGATTGTTTCTTTTGGTTCAGTGTGATTCATGTGAGTCTGCTGTGACACTTCAGTGCTTTATGTAAATACAGTTCTGTTTCTTCTAAAATAAAATGTTGGATTTAAATTTTACCCCCCCCAAATGTATATTATCATGAAACACAACACTCATTTTAATATCTGGGTCATTTTAAACTTCCGTTAACTATGTTAGGTATATAGGACACATAGCTTATTAAGGACTATTGGAATGAAGCATGTTAAGCATTTTTAATCGGTTTCCTAATCGGTTTCAACAGCTTTCTAATTAGTTGCATAAAAGCATTTTTAGTATTTCTAACAGTTGGTGATTTTAAAATTGTCATTTTATATTGATTTTACTGATTCTAAAAACTGTGATGGACTTAAATTGTAACGACAGCCTGTAAAGACAAAGGAGTATTTAAATAAAAATGATGGTTATTTTTGAGCCTTGATTTGTTCATTTAACACACTTTTCTTTAGGCCCCTGCATACGCTGAAGACTGGCATTGCCATTCAGCCCGCTCTCATGCAGCTTTCAGTACAGACCATTTATTTGTACTGTTTTGAGAGAAATAATTTCCAATGGAAACATGAGGCAAATGGATTTGTTTTCTAGAATGAAAGAGATTAGAATGGAATCAGTACATCCAAGGCTGAATAATAAATGATAAACTAGTGTGTGTGGGGATAGCACATCGTCTTCTATAACTGTTAAAATTCTTATCTTAACATTAATATGGCGATCGTTGAACTTTTTAAATACTGTATGGCAAATACCAAGTTTACTTGAGAGCTGCTCTTTTCCATGTGTTTTCTGGGGGGAAAGTTCTCCTAAACTTTGATTCATTGGACGAAAAGCACTAGGCAGCTTTTGTTTATGTGTGACCAGACTGCTTTTCCCTCTGTGTTTTGTGCAGTGGGGTCTCCTTTCGGATCCTTATCATTAGGAACAGTGAGGAATGTCACGCAAATATTTGCATTTTCTGCTCCCTTGAACGGTGTACACATGTATGGCAAGGTGTGGGGAGATCTAGCTTAGCCTCCAGGCTTGCCTCTCCAGTCTTTATGGAACTTTTGTGGCCTATAGCTATTGCCATGTAACTAAAATCTGAATGCAAATTATAATGTATGTGCTCATGTATACTCAAATTATAAAGTTTTTTTCTCGCTTTATTTCAGGGTACATTATAGCAGCTGTTTTCCTTATTCTCTTCTCTTTGCATTTAACCTAGTAATATCTCTCCCGATAATATTATCTAGTTATATTCAAGTACATGTTAGGCAGGAGTAGAGCTACAGATTGAAATAACCCTTTCTTGCTGAGAATTTAGGTTTGTTCCAGGGCATGAGGGCAGTTGTTAAAATCTGGTAGTGACCAGGAAATTCATTGCTTGCTCTTATTTGTCTAATTGTTCAAGTCTCAGCCAAACAATTTACTTATTTAAATGATGGCTGATGTTCTCCGTTTGAGCTGTTAAAACGTCCAAATACTGTCTGGTTAGCCTGGAAAAGTGAGTACAGCTTAGCACCATGTAGTGTAAAGTGAACCCCCCTTCTTTGTCATGGGCAGCACTAGAAGTGTTGGGATTAAGATGGGGAAGCAGTACCTTTTAATTTCCACTTTAATGGTGCTGTGCTGAGAAAGGAGTATAATCCATACAGGGTAGCTTTGGGCATTTACATATTTTATGATCAGTTATAAAGTATAACTGCCCAGTGTTGAACGTTGGCATCTTAAGTTTTAGACTAAGCATGTGTAGCTCTGGTTTACTGAAAAAGAATTTCTTTTTTGCAGGATTTTGCTAATATAATGAAAATGCTGAGAAGCTTAATCCAGGATGGTTACACGGCTTTGTTGGAGCAGCGCTGCCGCAGTGCTGCCCAGGCCTTCACAGAGTTGCTCAATGGTTTAGATCCTCAAAAAATAAAGGTGAGATTGCCTCCTGGTAACTTGTTTACCAATGCTAATGTGTTTCAGATGAATGTAGAAGGGAACCAACACTTTGACTTCATTGTACTAATGTATTGTCTTGCTGAGATCAGCTGAATTTACTCCCGGTTGTGAGAAGCAGATAATTCTCTGATTCAGCCTTTATGGTTGCAGTCGGTATAGAAGCCAGGTTTAGACTCTCTCCTTGCACTATAGCTGGTGTTCATTAGAACTCTTGGCTTTTTATCTTATTAGAGCACTAAGTCAAGAATTTGGACTCACTTTAGTCACATCTTTTCATCCACAAAGAATTAGCTGGGTAAATATGCAAGGTTGTTAAGAGAGCAAATACCTTAGTCTGTTACTCATCCCATTAATATGCAAAAGAATATGACATCAGTTATTCTATCTGTTATGAACCATGCCTTCAAGGAACTCTGAGACAGTGATTCTGTGTTTTAGATACTTGATAGCAAGATAACTGCATATCTTTGCAAAATGTATTTTCTAATTCTGTTTGGTCTCTGTCCCACAGTGATTAGTAAGATATTTTTTTACTCTTACTGTTGCGGCTAACAAGTTAGTATGATGCAAATTGGGCAGAATTATGTTCAGATGTTTAACTGGAGCATTTTTATTGACAGCAACTGAACCTGGCCATGATTAACTACGTCTTAGTAGTCTATGGACTTGCCATTTCACTCCTTGGAATAGGACAACCTGAGGTAATATTTGTAACAGAGATAATAAACAATTAAAATATGTCATTAATTTTAGAAGGTATGTTAAAATAGTTTTTCCACTTTGGCTTATTTCCTTCTGGGTACTTTTTTTTTGCTTTTCCAGTTTTATTGAGATACAATGGACAGTATAAGTTTAAGGTGTACAGCATAATGATTTGACTTACGTATATCATTAAATGATTATCACAGTAGTTTAATGAGCACTGCCTGTGTACTTTCTTGGTAATTTTTTCTGAAGTAACTAAATTTATTTTTTTTGAAAAGAAAATTTAGTTTGTGTTTCCGTTAGAGAAAAGTTATGCCAGACCGCCAGTGGGAATCTACCTTTTATTTGTATAAAAAGTAAAGGACCTGGTATCATGATAAATTTTGGAAACGTGTTGAGGTAAAAAGGCAAGTTGGAGAATGTAGTAACATCGTGATACCACTTATGTGCAAATTGGAAAACTTACAGGACAATAGTATATATTGTTTATGGCTATCTGTGAATCTTGCAAAAGTAAAAAAAAAAACATGGACTAGCCCTACATCAAATTTAATATAATGGTTGCATTTAGTGATAGAAGAAAGGAATGGGACTTGGAAGGTTAAAAAAGGAGAGTACAACTTTGTGTCATGCCTTTTTATTTTTTAAATCATAAAAAGAATGCTAATGTTCTGGATAGTAAGTACCTGGGTGTTTTATCGTCTAGAGTTCAGGCTTCCCATACCACATGCAATCAGTGTATGGGTGTCAGCACACATGGTTTCCATTACTCATGGTCCTTCAGTGCTGTCCTGGAAAGCTTACTTACCTGCACTGCTCAGCATTATACTTTGCTTTCCATGGCTTCGAGTTTTTGATAAAGGTTGAAATGGCTCTAGAATTACTTCAGGAATAATATATCCTTTCTACCAACTTGGGCCCCAAGCTTCCTAGGCTAGATGAGGCTTAACCCTAATTGCTCCCTAATAAGGATCAGGTTGTTTTATGTTCCGCTCACTGAGTGGTCCACAGAGCCTGAGTTTCATTTTCCTTGTGACATGCTGTTGGTCTTTTTTAAAATTTTATTTGTTTTTATTTTTGGCTGTATTGGGTCTTCGTTGCCGTGCGCGGGCTTTCTCTAGTTGTGGCGAGCAGGGGCTACTCTTCGTTGCAGTGCACAGGATTCTTATTGTCGTGGCTTCTCTTGTTGCAGAGCACGGGCTCTAGGTGCACGGGCTTCAGTAGTTGTGGCACGTGGGCTCAGTAGTTGTGGCTCGCTGTCTCTAGAGCACAGGCTCAGTAGTTGTGGTGTACGGGCTTAGTTGCTCTGTGGCATGTGGGATCTTCCCGGACCAGGGTTTGAACCCGTGTCCCCTGCATTGGCAGGTGTATTCTTAACCACTGACAGCCAGGGAAGCCCCTTTCTTGTTCTTTTTTTTTTAATTTTTTTTTTTACGGTACGCGGGCCTCTCACTGTTGTAATTGTTAAGAAAATGAAGTACAGAATGTATAATTTTGCCATAGAACTTTTAGGGTATACGGTTGTTTTTAATGTTACACAAAAGGAATCAACTTTCAGGTAAAATCGGTTCCAGTATTTCTCTTTTTGTGTAAGTGATCACTGTTCTCATTGCTATTGAAGGAATTATCTGAAGCTGAAAACCAGTTTAAGAGGATGATTGAACACTACCCCAATGAGGGACTTGATTGCTTGGCTTACTGTGGAATTGGAAAAGTGTATTTGAAAAAAAACAGGTTAGTAGAAGCCACACTACTTTATGCTCTAGGCTGGTTACTCATTTCAAATCTAATGTTATGATGATCCTTTTTCTGGAGTTATTTTGGTATCTTCTCTGTGGCACACTATGACAATTGTGTTTACTTTAAGGACTGGCATTTGGATATTAATTATTAAAGTAAGGTCAATCACTTCAGTTCCCAGTGCTTTCTAATGTTGACTGTAATAGGAAAATCAATAATAGAGTAACTTGGACTTACCTGGTGGCACAGTGGTTAAGAATCGGCCTGCCAATGCAGGAGATCCCTGGTCCAGGAAGATCCCACATGCCGCGGAGCACCTAAGCCCGTGTGCAACAACTACTGAAGCCTGTGCACCTAGAGCCCATGCTCTGCAACAAGAGAAGCCACCGCAATGAGAAGCCCATGCGCTGCAACGAAGAGTAGCCCCCGCTCGCCACAACTAGAGAAAGCCCATGTGCAGTAACGTTGACCCAAGCAGCCAAAAATAAATAAATTAAAAATAAATTAAAAAAATAAAGAGTAATTTGACACAAAGGATTTTATGTTTTATCTTTTAGTATATGTCATTTATAAGTGGCGACTGAATTGGTATAAATTAATGCTTTACAAGTGTGATTATATAATATTTTGGTTAAATACCCATTTCCCCCAAAAAACTTGTATGAGGATTTTTTTTTTAATTGTTATTTATTAGCTGTGTTGGGTCTTCATTGCTGCGTGTGGGCTTTCTCTAGTTGTGGGGAGCAGGTGCTACTCTTCATTGTGCTGTGCGGGCTTTTCAGAGTGCAGGCTCAGTAGTTGTGGTGCGTGGGCTTAGTTGCTCCGCGGCATGTGGGATCCTCCGGGACCAGGGCTCAAACCTGTGTCCCCTGCATTGGCAGGCGGGTTCTTAACTACTGCGCCACCAGGGAAGTCGCTAATACAAAATATATATATGTTCAAGGACATTATGAGTTAGAAACAAAAATCTCTCCTCTGAACCTATAGTTGAAGTACAGCCAATATAGTGGTAGGTATGTTAGATTACTTTTATAAAGAAATAATTGTTGACTGATTGAATATCATTCATAACTTTTAATTATCCTTAAATTTTCATCTAACTGTTTAGAGGAAGTTTTATCAGACCACTGGTATTCTTGGGAACCCAATCTTAGGGGGTGCCTAGAACCTTCTTTAAAGATTTTAAAGATTAAAGAAAGTTCTTTTACTTCCTGAAGCTACTGTCTGACCAGTTCAACTCTTTTAAGAATCAGGGGTAGTGAGGATTTAGCAGTCACCTCTATGGTAATAAATGAAATTAATTCCAACTTCGCATAAGTTGTTTGGGACATACCTGTTTAATGCAGTGGCCGCATGTGGATATTCACAAGATCTGGGAACGTAACATAAATGTGTAGCATCGTGGAGGTTGTAGTAAATGAAGACGTGTTTGCCATTTTGAAAGGCATTTAACTTTTTTTAAAATTTATTTTATTCAAGTATAGTTGATTTACAATGTTGTGGAAACCCATTTAACCTTTAATTTCACAATAATATGGTTTGTGGTTCAGTGTCCAGTAAGCTGGTTTTTGCTGTTGCAATGTGCAGTGTCTGGTTGAAAGTCCTGCTGTTTATAACTGTCTTATGGTGGATGCTGGTCTAGCTTTTCTGCAGGTGAAGTTTTCTGTACCCAAAGGCAAAAATGACTTCTTCAATTGGGAAATCATTTCAAGATTGGAGAAAGCAGAGAACCCTCTATTCTCTAGTCTGAAGAGAAGAATAAAGACCGGGATAACCTTATGATCCAGTGTTCTAGGATTCTTTTGTTGAACGGACTGTGGGACTCTATTGAGATTAATATTTAAACCATAAATTGGAACTGAAAGATTTCATATTTATAGTTAAAATAGTTTACATACACATTTGTTCTGTTAAAATAATTCACTGCTTTATAGTTGAAGATGTCCAGAATATACGATTTCTTTAAAAATTTTTCAGCAAATCGGTTTTACTATAGATGTTCTAAATGAGTCAAGTGAAAAAAATTTCCCTATTTATGATTAATTAGTTGAAGTGGAGCTTTGCTGTTGCTCTACAAGAATCTAATTAGATTAGTAAATGAAATAAAGATGGAACAACCATAATTTATTCAGTTTTCTGTTTTACTTGTTGAAAACTTTAAAAAAAATTACAACTTTAAAAGGACTAGTATGCATCTACCATAATAAAGCCAGTCTCCAGGTAGATTAGTGTTTAATTTATATTATCTTTGTAGCAAACAGTGATAATGTCTTGGTTTTTTAAAGAACATATGGGTTACCTTGAATATTTCTGTGTAGCGATTTGTCAAAGGTACTCTTACCTAGTAAGCTTGAAATCTCTGTGCCTTGTTGTGGGGAATGAAAATTCATGTCACATCTTTAATACCTTCTTCATAATTATGACTTTAGATTTCTAGAAGCTCTTAATCATTTCGAGAAAGCAAGAACCTTGATCTGTCGTCTTCCTGGAGTGTTAACTTGGCCCACAAGTAATGTGGTTATTGAAGAGACTCAGCCAGGGAAAATAAAGGTAACCGTTTGTTTCTCTAGAGAGCATCTTACTAACCATAAAAGCTCATCTGTGCTTCTGCGCTCTGACTCAGGTAGCAGAAGACAGGTAGGAGTACTCTGTCCTCCGCTCCTCCATGTGCGTTTCCCCTTGCAAGACTGGTGAGAATCACCAACGTTTACTGAATGTTTCCTGTGTGCCAGTCATACACCTTCCATTTATCATTACCTTTAACCCTTACAGCAACCCTATGTGATGAGCACTGTGATTATTCCCATTTTACAGATGAGGAAGATTACATTGAGAGAGGTTAAGTGTTGAGCTCAAGGTTAAACAGCTAGGAAATGGTGGAGCTGGGACTTGAATCCAGGCGTCCTGACCAGAATGTGCACTGTTAAGCAGCATGGTGTACTGGTTGTACTTAGAGAAAGGTATAGCATTGTTTTTTCATCATGGTTATTAATGGTACTTGAAGACTGAAAATATAAATTTAGTCTCATATCCAGAAGTGTAGGATTCTTTGCCAGTTCTAGAAAGACTGAAGTGTGTGAATTGACTAGGATAGGCCTTTACGTGTGATGAACCCTGGTATTTACTCAGAACTTGCTTTTGGCTGAAACTTTTAAAAGCACAGGAATCAACTCTTACAACTCAGTAATAAAAAGACACTCTAATTAGAAGTAGCCAGAAGATCTGGATAGGTGTTTCTGCTAGCAAGTTGTATAAATAGACAATAAGCATGGAAAATGTGTTCAACAGTTAGCCATCAGAGAAATGCAAATTAAAATGAGATACTACTTCATACTCACTAGGGTGGCTGTAATCAAGAAGGCAGACAATAACAAGTGTTAGCAAGGATCTGGAGAAATCAGAACGTCCATACATTGCTGTAAAGTGTAAAATGATGAAGCTGCTTTGGAAAACAGTCTGGCAGTTCCTCATAGGTTAAAGATAGAGTTACCATATGACCTAGCAGTTTCACTCCTAGGTATGTACAGAGATAGGAAAACATGTTCTCGCAAAAACTTGTACATGAATGTTCATAGCAGTATTATTCACAATAGTCAAAAAGTGGAAACAGCTCAGCGTCAACTGATGAATGGTTAAATAAAATGTGGTATATCCGTATAATTGAATATCAGTGACAGAAACCAGACACAAAAGGCCACATACTGTATGATTCTGTTTATCTGAAATCTCCAGAATAGGAAGATCTATATGTGAAGACAGATAGTAGTTTAGTGGGCTAGGGAATTGAGGATGGTTGGGGAGGGATTGCTAATGGGTATGGGGTTTCTTGTTGCGTGGTGACATGTTCTAATTTTAGGTTATCGTGATGGTTATACAACTCTGAATATACTAAAAAACCCACTGAACTATACACTTTAAATGTGTAAATTGTGTGGTATATGAATTATATCTCAACAAAGCTGGTATAAAAAATACAACTAAACGTAGGGATTGTTGGATTTTCCTCTCTTTATACTGGATTGGAGTGGAGGCACAGGAACTCCTGGTAACAGCCAGCCAGCACTGGAAGCGTGGCACGAGTCTCGGGGGCTTCAGTGGCAGCGGTGTAATTCTCCAGGTGATGAACAGGCACAGGTGGCAGGGGTTCAGGGGGGTAGATGGATGGCAGTGGTGGGGTCCTAGGTGAAATGGCATTGGGAAGGAGGACAACAGTAGAGCCCTAAGGGTCATTCTACCTCGCTTGACTCCCTGTGAATGCTTGAAGGAGATTTCTAAAAGGTATGTAGTGTAAAATGAGGTCTGATGATTATAACACAGGATAAGATTTTGATTCAGAGTCTGAAATTTTGAAAATTTGTTGCTTAGCCCTTTTTTCCCCATCTTTGTCTCTTGGCATGTCTCTGTATCAGCCTCTCTCTAGAAGGAAGAACTTTAAAAGTTGTACGTAGTTCTTGGCTAAAAGGCATTTGGTCCTTTCTGTGCTGAAAATATTTTGATGGCAAGAGGTTATTGAAATCACAAACATTTTATTGTTGAATTAGTGTTGTAGTAGTATCATTTTTGTTTATTTTTGTTTTAGATGCTGTTAGAGAAATTTATTGAGGAATGCAGGTTCCCTCCAGTGCCGGATGCCATTTGTTGCTATCAGAAGTGCCGTGGATATTCCAAAATCCAGATATACATAACTGATCCAGACTTTAAGGTACTAATGAGTGTGTACTAGGTCATTAACTTGCTGAATTGTGCCTTAAAATGGATTCAGAACAAATTCTGTAATTGGAGACACTTGAGTGCTGTGACTTGCCAGCAGTTTTATGTCCTCTTGTCCTCCCCATCCCCTGGACTTAAGTCTACATCATCTCACATGGGGGCCCAGAGCCACTGAAATAAACACCGAGGGCAGGGATGGTGACCTGAGAAGGCAGGTTAGCTGATTCCATTTCCCCTTTCTAGCCTATTTTTAGGAGCCCAGGGAACAACGGGAGGTTAGTACCCCTGATTTGTTGCAATTCCAATATCTTGTAAAATTTGAGCCCAAGAATCTGAAGGCCATTCTGATCATTGAATTAACTCTTAGAGACCTAAGTCTGAGACCAAGTCTGGCAATGAATTGAGTGAGTAAGACCCTGGGCTTTAGCTTATTCAAGAAGATAGAAGCTGCTCACTGTCGCTGGGTTAGTAGATCAGATGAAATAAAGTTTATAAAATATTTGGTATTGTAAAGGATAACGCAGCTGTAAATTGTGGAAATGAATATGTCAGTTAAGCTCAGTGTTTACAGCACTAGGCAGTCTGGGGTACAGAAGTCTTATACTCCCCCAGGAGGAAATGTGACATTTAGTTATGTCTGCCAGGTAAGTGCAGACAGCTCTCTATCTTAATATGTGTTGTGAGTGAGAGAGAGAGAGTGTGTGTAGACATCTTTCAAAAGTGAGTTAAAAATTGTTTTAAACCCTAGGGTTTTATACGAATCAGCTGTTGCCAGTACTGTAAAATAGAATTCCACATGAACTGTTGGAAGAAGTTAAAAACAACAACATTTAATGATAAAATTGACAAGGTAAGGCTAACAAGATTGTCTGGATTTTTCAGTATGCTTATTATTGTATGTTGATTTTTTTCCCCTAAGAATCTTTAGGAAAAGTCTTAAGAGGATATGAATTCCTCCCTGTGCATGAGACATAATTAGAAAGTATTAAATTAAAAATTTAATGATAAAGTTAGAAAATCAGTTTTTGTTTTTTAACGTATTTATTTATTTTATTTTTGGCTGCATCGGGTCTTCATTGCTGCACGCGGGCTCTTCTCTAGTTGCGGCGAGTGGAGGCTACTCTTTGTTGCGGTGCGCGGGCTTCTCACTGCAGTGGCTTTTCTCGTTGCGGAGCACAGGCTCTAGGCGTGTGGGCTAGAAGGGAAGCCCAGTTTTTGTTTTTATTTTATACAAGTGTAAAGGGCAGTAACCATAGAGGCTTTTAATAAATTGTTGAACCCCTTTTACACTGGAAATATTATGATCAAAAATAAAAGTTTAGGGCTTCCCTGGTGGCGCAGTGGTTAAGAGTCTGCCTGCAGATGCAGGGGACACGGGTTCGTGCCCTGGCCCGGAAGATCCCACATGCCGCCGAGCGGCTGGGCCCGTGAGCCATGGCCGCTGAGCCTACGCATCCAGAGCCTGTGCTCCGTGACGGGAGAGGCCGCAACAGTGAGAGGCCCGCGTACCGCAAAAAATTTAAAAAAAAGTTTAAATGTCTGATTTTAATGTTATGATGTAGAATTGGGGCTTCAAATTTTATATTTTCTAAAAAAATTTGATGAGATAATTTGTACTAAAAAATCAACTTAAATTTTGTACTGCCACATCTAATTGGGGTTTTCTCTTAATTAAGATAATGATGTTAATTACCATTAGCCAGATATGCTTTGAGAGCAGTCCCAGTTCAGTAATCTTGTTTGCATTGATAGAATTTGTTTCTGATCCATATAAGCTATGGACTTAAAAAAAGAAAACCTTTTTCTATGCTGCTAAGCCTCAGGTAAACCCCTATCCTTACTGAGGAAAAAAACTAAGGTGGTTGTGCTAGGTGAATGTTAGCAATGGAATTATTGAAGTTTAGTAGAAATAAATTCTCACATTTTACACATTTCCATGTAGTTAACTAGAGGTGTAATGATGTGACCAAAGAACTGCTGCCATTGAGTCACTTCTGCTGTGTCTTTGTCCTATACCTTAATTGAGCTTCTCTGGCTGTGCCCTCGCCCTTAGTGGTCTTACCATTCCCATGGGTTGAAGTACCCTCTGTAAATTCGCTTTCACTAGGATGTATTGAAGTAACTCAAATATCTTGTGACTTACAGTAAGAAAGGCTCGTTCCTTGCTTGCGTCCCTTGTCCTGAAGTTTTGCATTCGTTGTCCAGGATTGGGCTGTGGCAGCTCCAGTCTGTGTGGCTGTGTTCTTTGTTTCTGAATTGAGGCTAAGGAGTGACTGGAACACGTTCTTATGGCCAAGGGAAAAGAGCAATGGCCAGTCCATTCAGTGTTTCTTAAAGCTCTTGCATGGATGTAGCGTACATCATGTCAGCTCACCTTACTCAAACAAAGCAAGTCCCGTGGTCACCCCTACATCTGGGGGCTCTGGAAGTCAGATGGCAACGAGCAGGCACTTTACGGCGTGTCCCTGAAGGAGGTTTTAGATCACATTTTGACTGTTCCTGATGGTTAAAATGGAATACATGTATAGATTTACGCTGAGATGGAGCACTTTTTTTTTCCTAATCAAATAGGATTTTCTGCAAGGAATTTGTCTTACTCCTGACTGTGAAGGAATCATTTCAAAGATTATCATCTTCAGCAGTGGTGGTCAAGTTAAATGTGAAGTAAGTATTTAATAAAGGGGAAGTCTCCTTAAATTCATAAACAAAATGCTGATACCTTTTAAAATATGATTTAAATTTGTGGAAGTTGTACTATTTGGATCTTGTGTTTTCCAGGAAAGAAGCAGTTACTTAATATAAGAAATTATAGGAAGTAATAGGATGTGAGAATGCTTCTGTGCATTGAAGGATTCTCATGTTCTTTTATCTCCTAAAAGGAGGAGGAGGTCTTTTACATTTTAGTTTTACTGTTTTTACTCTTTTTAATAACCTTATTTTGTTAATTCCCAGTAAACGTTTGGGTGTTGGCGAGGTGGGGGATCTTAGGGAGGGAGGAGAGTGTCTTGAGGGATTACCTTTAGCCTCACTGTATGGGAGTTGGCAGGAGTGGGTTGTTGTAATGACATCTGTAGTTTATTTGATCTTCTGCTTACTCTTAATTTTTTTTTTAAGCTTCCTAAATTGTGTCTACTCTCTTGTTCCTCTTTTCAGTAAATTGTTTTGCTAAAGTTTTCTGGGCTTTTGTTTGGGTCAGAACATCATCACTGTTCCCTATCAAATTGAACATTGACTGTGTGTGCTTCTGAAATGCTTGTTACTTGTGGTTTTGTGCTTTATGTCATGGGAGCATGAGACAAATTTTGGATGTGTCTGTTTTATTTAAAGTTTGAACACAAAGTCATTAAAGAAAAGGTTCCTCCAAGACCTATTCTGAAACAGAAATGTTCTAGGTAAGATTTTTAATAATCAGTAGCTTAATAATGTCTATTAGAATATAATTCTGTTAAATGCAGATTTCTAAATTATGCTGTTTTTAAAATTGGCTCTGCACACATATCCAGATAAGTGGTTCTTAAGTGAATTTTATGGGTATTTATAACTTTCAAGGGAACTAGCCTAGAATGGTTAAATGCTAAAAACTTGAATAAAAAGCATTATTTAATGGTTGAATTTATAAGTAAAATTATGAAATTGAGCTATGAAATGACATGTTCAATAGATTTGGCATTTGGATAAAAATTATGTACTTAGTTCTCAGTTGTTGAAACTTTAATTCCAAAAGCATCTTTCCTTTTACTCTCTTCAGCAAACATTTTGAACCAGTGACTATTTCTCACCCTGAAATATTCAGTGAACTGTCAAAATTATTCATTTCTATATCTTCTTGTTCAGATCAAATAATTCCAATCCTGTTTTCTTTTCTTTTTGGTCCTGCTTCTTGCTTCCATTTTAAGAAGTGATTTTTTTCATCATTGGTGACCAGGAAAGAGCAGAAGAAAAGATGAACAGAATTATTTGTTGAGGAGAACTTGTTGTAACCATATTGACCAAATTCTGGTGTTGTGGGCCATTATTGGGTTGTGAAAATAATATTTTACTGTGGAAATGAGTATTTACATGTATTACCTTGCAGAGTCATTTTTACTATTCTTGTTTACCCTAAGCAGTAACTCAAATACATGGAAATAACATCTGCATGATCTGTACATGCCATCCTTAATTAGAAGTCACTCAGTCGTTGAGGTTCTTGTTTTCATGAAACAAGTACACTAGTTTTGACTGAACTGACCATGTCTCAAAAGTTTTTGATATTGAACAGAAGATATCGGCCAAGTTTTAACTAAAAAAGGAAACTTGTAACTTACACTAGGCAAAGGAAAATAGTTAATTGAGTTTATAACAAAGGTGAGTTATGACTAATTGTAAATACTTATCAGCCTAGAGAAGTTAAGGCTGAAAGAAGACAAAAAATTGAAGCGGAAGATCCAAAAAAAGGAAGCAAAAAAATTAGCACAAGAAAGATTGGAAGAGGACTTAAGGGAAAGTAATCCACCTAAAATTGAAGAGCAGAAAGGTATGCTGGGAGTCTAAGTCCTGATAATAATAATATATTCTTGCTTAAAAGTATAAACATAAATATTCATCTTGTTGGGCCTTATGTTAATTGTTATTGAATTGAAATTTAGATTTCCGTTGGCATTTTGATTTTATCACCATCTTCTGATTTACACTGAGGTGGGGAGGGGGTTGGTATAAGGAACATTGAATTTAGAAGCAATATACAGGGATTGAAAACGCTACCCTGCCACTAACTCAGGGCAAACTGACACTCTGTCCGTTTCCTTATCTCCAAAGTGCACGTGAGAATAATATCTGAAATTCCTATTGTATGTTTGACAGTGCTTTGTAAACCCTGCTACACAGATTTAAGTTCTGAAACGTTGAACTGTAAACTAGCCACTGATTATCTGAAATATACTGAGTTCAAATAAAGAAGCAGTTCATACTAGGTGCCAGAGAGATCACCTAGTCCAGCCTTCTGTTTTACACCTGTCTTGTCAGCATTCCCTGATCAACATGGGAGCGGTCTCAGTAATTTACTGTTTCTGTGGACATATTTACTTTCAGGTTTTGGGTGGGG
>NW_020174642.1:5589618-5641521 GCF_003031525.2 Neophocaena asiaeorientalis asiaeorientalis
TTTTTTTTTTTTTAATTGTGGTATAGTTTCAGGTGTACAACATAATGATTTGAGATTTGTATATATTACAAAATGATTACCACAGTAAGTCCAGTTAACATCCATCACCATACATACAGAATTTTTTTTTCCACGAGAACTTTCAAGATCTACATGCAAATACGCAAAACAGTATTATTAACTATAGTCACCATACTGTACGTTATAGCCCCAGGTATGCTTTCAGTTTTGAGTTGAAGTACATTGTTCTCATTTTCTACTGTGATGGCTGTTCCCAAAATGAAATATTTCCTCTTGTCTTTATTTTTCATCTAGTATTCCATTAATGTTTCACAAATCAATCACAGTTATCTTTCCTACCGAAAAAATTTTTAGTGAACATTATTTACTTATTTTATATATATATATTTTTGTATTTAATTTATTGTCTTAGCTTCAAGAGGCTAAATGGCCATTTTTAGGGAGAAATGCCTGGGTGGGAAGATGAACTTCTGAGATATTTCCCAGCTTGGAATCAATGACTCCACAGGTCTGTGATTTAGGATTCAACAATAAGATGAATAACATACAGTAACTACCAAATGTTAATTGTATTTATACCTGAATAAATGATCCTTTCAACTCCAGGAAAAAACCTTTTGCATTCATGCATGAAACATATTTACTGAATATAAAGTTTGGGTAGTTGATGAGGCTCAGTTAGGATTTTTAGATGAGTGGTACAAGTGAAGGAAATAAGGTACTTGATATGTTCAATTTAATGTGAATTTTCATACCTTTTAAAGGTGTTAAATATTTATATTCCTAATTTAAAATTTCTTAGGCTATTTAAAACAACATAAAGAATACATCTGAGTCATGTTTTATATTGCTGTGTAATATTATGTTAATTTTTTCTGAGTTTATATTTTTGCAAATTAGTGCTCTTTCTCCTTTTTACTGACCACTGTTATTTATCCGTAGAAACTGTAGACAGTGTTCAGAGTTGCCAGTTCCTTGATGACAGAATTCTGCAGTGCATAAAGCAGTATGCTGACAAGATTAAGTCCGGGATACTGAATACTTCCAAGCTTCTCAAAGAGTTGCTTTCTTGGAAGGTTTTAACCACAGAAGACTACACAACCTGTTTTTCTAGCAGAAATTTTCTGAATGAAGCAGTGGACTATGTCATTTGTCATTTGGTTCAAGAAAAGAATAGAGTAAAGACAAGGGTGTTTCTGCATGTTTTGAGTGAACTTAAAGAAGTGGAACCAAAATTAGCCACCTGGATCCAAAAACTTAATAGCTTTGGTACGTCACTTAATTCTAGAGATGCAGTTTCATAGGAAGGATAAATGTAGGCGTCTGAATCCTTTTTCATTTTCCTATCATCATTTATGATTTTTTTAAAATGTAGAGCCGCAAATTTGGTTAAAAATGCTATTTCCCCCAACTCACAATTTTTAGGTTACTTTATGGATGGGTTACAATATGCTTTTGTATAAGGTAGAAACACAGGAAAGTTCAGTCAGTAAGAAAATCCAGTCCTATGTTATGCAAAACGATTTGTCCTTGTGTAAAGTACGTGAATACTGGGTACAACCCTGGGTAGATAGCACCCCCTGGAGTCAGCTGCTGGGGAGTGCCCAATGGGATGGTGCAGTTTAGTAGTCACATTCCTGAGTGAAGAATTTCCAGGGAAGAGTGGATGGAACTAATTGCTTAGGATCACCTGAGGCAAATCTGTGTCTAAGGATTAAGAGAGAAATACCCTGGGGTTGACTTTCAGAGTTGTGAATCACAGGGTCATAAAATTCTGGTACTCTGCCCTGATTTTCCTAATGCGGTTGAGGAAGAACCCCCCAAGCAGGCTCTTTGACCAAAGCCACCTAAGGACTGCAGGAGGCAGCTGCAGAGAGAGTTGTTGACTCAACTAGATGGTGATCTCTTCTGGTACCAGGGCCTTGTTTGTCCTGGTGACCAGGTTGGCTGCTGCCTAGTGCTGTGGATGATTCACTTGGCACCTGCTGGGTAAAAAGGCTAGTGGGAGCCGCAGCAGGGCAGGCCCTTTCAGCAGCGGTCTATAGAGAGAGCCTGCCTGACCTGCCTTAGAGACATGGAGCTGATAGAATTCCAGGGTTTCAGAGAATATACTGATATGTTTCTGTCAGTAGAGACGAAGTAAGATGGCAGCCAGCTTGGTGTAGTTCGTTAACTAAATGGTGCTGTGTTGAGCATACGTCTCCATGGGTTTCTGGCCCCGGACAATTTCACCTAAGTGATGATTGCTGTTAGTGTCTACTGACAATCAGACAAGTAAATTATAAAGTTATGTCTTACTTTAACCTGCTATATTTAACAAAGAGCTTAGTTTACATGCAGTGGGAGCGGGGGTTAACGTTTCAGTACTAGGTGTGATCTGCTCCCTTCCCCTTAACGAGCACATGCTTTGATGTGAGCCATAGATGGAGGTGTGAATGTGGTATTTCTTCATTTTGCTGATTCCCTTGAACCTTGTATGAGTATTTTATGTGATCCCTGATTCTGGTGTTTAAATACACTAATTTTTCATGTAACGTGACTTCTGCAAAGCTAACTATTTCATCTGGAAGAAACAGCTGTCCAGGGTAATTTTAACTTGGCAATCTGCTTCATTTGCGGACTGAGAACCTGTGATCCGTCCTGTGTTAGAGGTGTGTCGGGGGAGAGAACAGAGCCAATCCTTGCTTTTTGGCGGCTGTGTTAGTAGGTAGCAGCTGTTCACCTTTCAGTAGTGGCGTGTGAGGTTGCAGCCACCCCTTTTTCTGAGTTGGAGAAGGGAGGGATAAAAGCGGGAATAGTGACCACCTCGCATCTTGTGAGGAGGGTAAGGAGCCGTGATATTTTGGGGGATAAGGTGTAGTTCTTGAGTGTTGGGTGAGGAGTTCGCCCATTTTCTGTTTTATAGGCACTTGGCAAGTTCTGTATATTGTTGGTATTTTGTTCTTATGGAGCATATGCAGAAAAGCATTGTAAAACCTTGTCAGCTTAATAATTGGAATGCAAATTCCAATTTGGAATTAAGCTAATTGGAATGCAAATCATTGCGAAGTAGTGAAAAAGGTATTGTAATATTTTTAAAGGCATTAATTCACTTTATCTCCTAGGTCTGATAAAAATAGCTGTATTAATAGAAACCTTTGGCCTGCCCTGTTCAACTAATAGATAAGAATTATTATAGTTATATTAATGTCAAATGCTGTTTCTAAAATGCATAATAGCTTGAACAGGTTCGTTCTCAATTATTTGAATGTTTTCACTGAAAATGTAAGCAAACTGTAGTAGAACTGCTTTCAGAGATGTGAAACTGAATGTGATTTTACAGCAAATAATTTTCCCCTTCTGACTTGGGTTTTGTTTTTATTATAGGCTTAGATGCCACAGGACCTTTTTTTTCTCGTTATGGGGCTGCTCTTAAGGAGCTTGATTTTAGCATCATGACTTTTCTCTGGAATGAGAAATATGGTCATAAACTAGGCTCTATAGAAGGAAAGCAGCTTGATTATTTCTGTGAGCCAGCGTCATTGAAGGAAGCGCGATGTTTAATATGGCTGCTGGAAGAACACAGAGACAAGTTCCCAGCACTGCAGAATGCTTTGGATGAATTCTTTGATATAATGGGTATGTGGACTGAGTTTCAGTTTATATCTAATCTTAGAAAAAAATCTCCAAAGGATCTAGCTTACTTAAATACTTAAAGAAAATAATGAAAATTATTATGGTACAACTGGCTTATTTGGGGAAATTAGTGTTAAGAATAGTGATTTTTTTTTAAATGTCATAAAGCCTTCTTACTCTGTGGAGTTAAGTGTTGTAGAGATATTCGGATGGATACATTACACGGACTGTACACCATACTATTCTCATCGTAGGTATTTTCACAGTGTCATGGCAGAGATTGTATGTCAAAGGGATGGAATTTCTTAGGAAATGGCTTGGTTTGTAGCATTCAAGAAAACATTGGCCTGCAGAAGTAGGTGATGCTTGCAGAATCTAGAACAGATAGAATGTGTATCGTAGTGGGAAGAGCCTAGAGCTGGGAGTCAAGAAAAGTAGGCTGTGGCCCAGCTACTTCCCTAACTCAATTAATTAGAAACTTTCTTTTACTCCTGCTTCAAGGCCCTGTGCTAGGTGTTAACAAGGAATTCAGAAATGCTGACCCTAGTCTCTGCCCTCAAGGACCTTATGTTTCAGAAAAGGCAGTAAAATGAATATACAGATAACTGTAATATGGGAGAAGAGAGGACCAGAAAAAGTGCTGAGGTGTTCTCCTCGGGGAGGAGGAAAGCCTTGGTGCAGGGGTAGAGTCCAAGTCCAGCTTTGAACATGGAGGTGGAATTTGACAGGTTGACATCCAGAATTAGAGACAGGGTGGGAGGGGACTTGAGGGGGCTGCTTGGATAATGGCATGGAGTCCAGTTTGGCAGAATAGGTTAATTAGTAGTTAATTCTTTAACTTCTCTTGAATGTTAGTTTCTTCATCATTAAAATGAGGAATTGGAGCCAGTGATCTGTGTGATTCTGTTTTGTTCAAAATTTTAATATTCTTAGATTCTAGATTAATTTAAATTTCTTGTCTTTGGTACTGCGTGTATCTCTTAGGATAACGGCTCGCCCCTGCCCCCACCTTTTCCCTTAGCATCAGAAGTCTGCTTATATATTGTGAGGAGTTAGACTTTCAAATTTTGTGCCATTTGTTTTAAAGGGTACATGAAAAGGTCTGGCCTTGTACAAAAATGTTATGCATTATGAAGTTCAAATGCAGTATAAGGAACCGAAAAGCTTACTTTTGTTGTGGTTCTCAAATATAGGTGACTTTATTTTCCTAGGACACTGCTTCATGACTGGAGGTGACATGCTTCTTGATAGCCTGAATTTATTGCCTTCAGTTTGCTGCTGCTGGTAATAAAACGCTGTTCTGGGACTAAGCTTACAAAACTCAATGCATGTTTGGATCACACGAGATAACTAAAAAGGACCCAACCCTCTCATTATGTGTTTTCCCTGATTCTTGTGTTCTATACCTAAAATATACAGTCCATCCAGTTGTGACTATTTCTCTGCTTTTAGTCATAGGGTTGGAAGCCACCAGCCAAATGACCAGCCAACAGATTTTCAAGTTCACTACTTGTGCCTCTCATCCTCATCCCAGACATTTTCAATTTTGTCTCCTTTCATTTAAAGGAATGACTGTATTTCTTAAAACTTCAAAATCCACTGATCTTGTAAATAAGAGTACTCAATAATATCACCAATGCTGTGATAATTGGGAGACCCAAACTCTCCTGGATCCTGCATGCGTATTTCCCTGTTGGAATTTCTGTGTAGATGGCCAAGAGACCCATTAAGAGCAATATGGCTTAAGCCACTTGTATCTCTAGAGACCTGTTTTTCCTGGTTATCTCAGATAATAACGTTTTAATATTGTTTTTAAGCAGGAAAACTCTGAAACTGGTCTCCACCCTTCCTCTTGCCTGTTACCCCATGTCTAGATTGTTGCCAATTCAAATAAGCTGTATTTTTGATCTGCCCTTCCGTGTCTACCTCCGCTTCCCTAGGCCAGGATCTTAATAATCTTTCCATGATTGCAGTAGCCTCCAAACTGGTTTCCATGCTTCTGACCCTCCTACTCCAAATCTTTCTCTTATGTTGCTGTTAGTGACTCTTCTAGAACATCTGTCTGATCCTATAAGTATTTTGTTTGGGAGGAACTTGCTTCATTTTGCCTACAGATTGAATTCACATTGTCTGTCTGGGTTCATTAGCACTCTCCCCATCTGCCCTCTGAATATACACCCCACTTCCTACTGTGTCCAAACCTGCATTGTGCTTTCCTTGCTCACATCCCACCCCTCTGCTTGTCCATTTCAAGTCTAACTTGTTCTAGTCCCCTCCTCCCCACATCCCTCCCTGACCCCTGACTCAGGCCACTCCCCTTGAAGACTTTATTATTCTGTCAGCTTGTTTCCACTGTATTTGCTGTGGCATTTAGCACACTGAGCTATGGGTGTTTGCCTCTTTGTGTAGCTTGCAGAACATGAGGTTATCGATGGCAGGGACTTCTCTATACATTTCTGTATTCCCTGCACCTAGCATAGAGTTCGGTGCCTAGAAAGCAGTCAAATTATGCTGAATTGGATTGAAATTTTGTGGTTCTTTGTAGTTGGTTTTCCGATGAGTTAGCCATTTTGCTCTTGGTTTCTAAGCTAAACTTACGTCAAAGCCAAATAAGGAGTAGAACATAGTGGATGTTAGTAGTATCTGGGGTGGTTTTCTTTAAGGCTTTAGTGTATCCTATGGCAATATAAACATTTTGTTTCCTCACAAAACCATCTGTATCTCCCTACAGACAGCCGCTGCATTGTGTTAAGGAGACAGGACAGTGGTGATGTGCCGGTAAGTTATCTGATCACTTTCAATGTTACGTTCTAATTCACGTCAGCCGAAGGAAGAGAGGAGGACCCAGGCCAGTGTTCGTTTACATCTCAAGAGGCGCTCCAGAACCAACTCTTGAGGACTTCTGGATAACGTGTACGATTTCCTTAGAAAGTTAATCCCAGTCTTCCTCTTGGAATTGGAACAACAGTCAGCACACTCTGAAGTTTAAATTAGACAATGTCCATAAGTTTTCACAACTAAAAAATGTTAATCACAGATACAGGAAAGGAGTTCTTGAGTCATCTGCTGGCATAAAAATGAAACGTTATCTGTAATGATTAAAATTGCAATGTTTTGTTCTGTAAGGAAAACAAATGGACTTTGCTTTGAGTGGCTTACAATTGAGCTTAAGTTAAAATAATTCCGGAGTTGTCTTCCTTAGTAGTTTGTGGCAGTTTTCAGTCAGAAAGATACTTGTTTACTGATTTTTAGGATCAAGTCATCTATACTTGAAACTTTGTCTTAGCCCACTCTGTTAGACACTGTCTGGCTAACTGCAGAAACACAGCTGACATAGCCCATGGGAAGTAAATGCTTCTTCTGAATTCATTGTTTGTGCCCTGGTGTCTGGCCAGCTGTAGAATGTTGAGTTTGGTTTAGTAAAAGGAAAATCATTAAAATTTGATCAGCATATAACTGGAATTACTTAATAAGTCTGATTAATTCCTTGAAATGACATAAACCTTGTTTAAAATGGGTACAACATGTTAGGTTGGAACACTTTAATTTTAGTTATAGCATTAGGCATCATTTAACTTTTTCTTATTTTCTATTATAAATCAAAACACTAGGGCTTAACACACTACAGTGTTAATTTTTTTTTTTTTTTTTTAATTTATTTATTCATTTATTTATTTTTGGCTGTGTTGGGTCTTCGTTTCTGTGCGAGGGCTTTCTCTAGTTGTGGCAAGCGGGGGCCACTCTTCATCGCGGTGCGCGGGCCTCTCACCATCGCGGCCTCTCTTGCTGCGGAGCACAGGCTCCAGACGCGCAGAGCTCAGTATTTGTAGCTCACGGGCCCAGCTGCTCCGTGGCACGTGGGATCTTCCCAGACCAGGGCTTGAACCCATGTCCCCTGCATTGGCAGGCAGACTCTCAACCACTGCGCCACCAGGGAAGCCCCAGTGTTTATTTTTGTTAAACATTTCATGTACTTCAGCTTAGGACTAGTCTATGAAAATCAGTATGGTATCTTTATAATATATGGCAGCTTCATAATGCTGTTATATGAATGTTCAATAATTTTTATGTTTTAGTTTAATTCTACCAAGATAAAAAACAAAGGCAAGAAAAAGAAGCCAAAAGATTCAAAGGTATGGAGTATTTTCTGTATTGATTCTTGTCCAAAATAATTAATTGAATATATAAATAAATATAAATAAGAATTAACCAATTCTTGGGATATTTTGAAGTATTTTGTAGAGAAAGAATTTCTAGGCTTTCGTCTAAAGATGTTTTGGCAGTCTTCTACATTTTGAGGAAGTTTAAGGTTCATGTCATATATAAGTAATTCTTGAAAGAGACTCTTTATCTTTATTGTCCTTTTTATTTTCTAGATATTTCCTAGTGAAATCATTGTCATAATGTAGGACTTTGTATGGCTGGTCACAGAGCAATGTGACCAAGGCTGCTTTGGGATCAGGCAGACCTGGGTTCTTATCTTGGTTCTACCAGTTGTTATTATTTTTATTATCTGTGCGACCTTGGGCAAGTTATTTGACTTCCTTGTGCCTTAGTGTCATTATCTGTATGACAAGACATGATACCTATTATTAATAACTAATAGAATTATTATCTAAAACATTCAAAATAAAGATACTGAATACTAATCATCATGACAGAATCTCAGAATTGAGAGGCTCCCTTCCTTCCTCTCACCTAAAGCTCTGCTTCAGGCACATGAGATAACTAGGGCATTATTTTTAAATTTTATGGTGGGTTCTTCGTGGCTCTCATGTATTTGGGGGATCAAATAGGGGGCAGGGGTTGAAAAAGTGAACAAATACTAGGGGAGGATGAGAGCAGCTTATAAGTTCCAATAAAACTTTTTATCTTTGACTATATGTCTTTAGTTTATCTAAAATGAGAGTTTAAACAGTGATAATTAAAAAAATTTTAGAGCATTAGAAGCTACCTAAATGTTAATTTGTGCCTATTTTTGGCTGTTGAAAGTTTTATTACTGTATGTTCCTATTCACAAGAAAATTTAGATCAGTCATATATATTGGCAGTTTGTATGCATATTTATTTATGTAAGCATTCATCAGTTTTAGTGGTAATTTTAAGGTGGAAAATCCTTGTCATTTTTCTGTCTTTTAAACCAGCCTATGTTAGTTGGGTCTGGAACCACTTCAGTCGCACCAAATAATGAGACTGTCACTTCAGGTGAAGACCATAAGTAAGTACAGTCTGAAAATGTTTGCTTTATTTGAACTTAAAAGTGGTATTAATGTACTTTAAACTTGTGTTTTATTTCCCTAACTTCTCTAAAGATGTGCATCTATTAATGACAACCTGATGTGACCCCTCATGGTTGAATTTATAGTGTGGCCTGTCAGTCTTAAGAATTCATATAAACTGCATTAAAATCACAGGGCTGATGACCTTCATTTGATAAGTTTGAGAACCTACTATGTGCAAGATACTGTGGGAAGATCCTAGAAAATATTCTTTAAAATATTCAGTGAAGAGAATGTCCTGTTGATAATTACTAGGAAGATGTTTTGGAGGCTATAAATGATGTTGTGGTTTAACCTTAGATGTTAGTGATTTCCAGTGGTAGCTGGTTGTTGAAACTGAGTTTTCAAGAGACAAATAGACAAAAGAAATAAAACTAGTGAGAAGTAGTGACCTTTTTATATCATATTTCTATATGGACCAAAAACCCACAAAATTTTTCCCCCCACATTTCTTTTTTTTTAAATTAATTTATTTTTAAAGTTATATTATTACTATCCACTTTTTTTGAATTTTATTTTACTTATTTTTTTATACAGCAGGTTCTTATTAGTTACCCATTTTATACATATTAGTGTATACATGTCAATTCCAATCTCCCAATTCATCACACCACCACCCCCCTGCCACTTTACCCCCTTGGTGTCCATACTTGTTTGTTCTCTACATCTGTGTCTCAGTTTCTGCCCTGCAAACCGGTTCATCTGTACCATTTTTCTAGGTTCCACATATATGCATTAATATACGATATTTGTTTTTCTCTTTCCGACTTATTTCACTCTGTATGACAGTCTCTAGATCCATCCACGTCTCTACAAATGACCCAAGTTTGCTCGTTTTTATGGCTGAGTAATATTCCATTGTATATACGTGCAACATCTTCTGTATCCATTTGTCTGTCGATGGGCATTTAGGTTGCTTCCATGACCTGGCTATTGTAAATAGTGCTGCAGTGAACATTGGGGTGCATGTGTCTTTTTGAATTATGGTTTTCTCTGGGCATATGCCCAGTAGTGGGATTGCTGGGTCGTATGGTAGTTCTATTTTTAGTTTTTTAAGGAACCTCCATACTGTTCTCCATAGTGGCTGTATCAATTTACATTCCCACCAACAGTGCAAGAGGGTTCCCTTTTCTCCACACCCTCTCCAGCATTTGCTGTTTGTAGATTTTTGGTGATGCCCATTCTAACCAGTGTGAGGTGATACCTCATGGTAGTTTTGATTTGCATTTCTCTGATAATTAGTGATGTTGAGCAGCTTTTCATGTGCTTCTTGGCCATCTGTATGTCTTCTTCGGAGAACTGTCTATTTAGGTCTTCTGCCAATTTTTGGATTGGGTTGTTTGTTTTTTTAATATTGAGCTGTATGAGCTGTTTATGTACTTTGGAGATTAATCCTTTGTCCATTGATTTGTTTGACAGTACTTTCTCCCATTCTGAGGATTGTCTTTTCGTCTTGTTTGTAGTTTCCTTTGCTTTGCAGAAGGCTTTCAAGTTTCATTGGGTCCCATTTATTTATTTTTGTTTTTCTTTCCATTACTCTAGAAGGTGGATCAAAAAAGATCTTGCTGTGATTTACATCAGAGTGTTCTTCCTATGTTTTCCTCTAAGAGTTTTATAGTGTGCAGTCTTATATTTAGGTCTCGAATCCATTTTGAGTTTATTTTTGTGTATGGTGTTAGGGAGTGTTCTAATTTCATTCTTTTACATGGAGCTGGCCAGTTTTCCCAGCACCACTTATTGAAGAGACTGTCTTTTCTGCATTGTATATCCTTGCCTCCTTTGTCATAGATTAGTTAACCATAGGTGCATGGGTTTATCTTTGGGCTTTCTATCCTGTTCCATTGATCTATATGTCTGTTTTTGTGCCAGTACCATATTGTCTTGATTAGTGTAGCTTTGTACTGTAGTCTGAAGTCAGGAAGTTTGATTCCTCCAGCTCCTTTTTTTTCCGCTCAAGACTGCTTTGGCTATTCAGGGTCTTTTGTGTCTCCATACAAATTTTAAGACTTTTTGTTCTAGTTCTGTAGAAAATGCCATTGGTAATTTGATAGAGTTTTATTGGCATGAAGTTGCTTGTAGTAGTCTCTTGGGATGCTGTGCATTTCTGCGGTGTCTGTTGTAACTTCTCCTTTTTCATTTCTAATTTTAATGATTTGAGTCCTCTCCCTCTTTTTCTTGATGAGTCTGGCTAATGGTTTATCAATTTTGTTTATCTTCTCAAAGAACCGTCTTTTACTTTTATTGATCTTTGCTATTGTTTTCTTTGTTTCTATTTCATTTATTTCTGCTCTGATCTTTATGATTTCTTTCCTTCTACTAACTTTGGGTTTTGTTTGTTCTTCTGTCTCTAGTTCTTTTAGGTGTAAGGTTAGATTGTTTATTTGAGATATTTTTTGTTTCTTGAGTTAGGATTTTGTTGCTGTAGACTTCCCTCTTAGAACTGCTTTTGCTGCATCCCATTGTTTTGGATCATCGTGTTTTCATTGTCATTTGTCTCTAGGTATTTTCTGATTTCCTCTTTCATTTCTCCAGTGATCTCTTGGTTACTTATTAACATATTGTTTAGCCTCCATGTGTTTGTGTTTTTTACATTTTTTTCCCTGTAATTGATTTCTAATCTCATAGCATTGTGGTCAGAAAAGATGTTTGATATGATTTCAGTTTTCTTAAATTTACTGAGGCTTGATTTGTGACCCAAGATGTGTTCTATCCTGGAGAATGTTCCGTGTGCACTTGAGAAGAAAGTGTAATCTGTTTTTGGATGAAATGTCCTATAAATATCAATTGTCAATTAAATCTGTCTGGTCTGTTGTGTCATTTAAAGCTTGTGTTTCCTTATTAATCTTCTGTTTGGATGATCTGTCCATTGGTGTAAGCGAGGTGTCAAAGTCCCCCACTATTATTGTGTTACAGTCGATTTCCTCTTTTATAGTTGTTAGCAGTTGCCTCATGTATTGAGGTGCTCCTATGTTGGGTGCGTATATATTTATAATTGTTATATCTTCGTCTTGGATTGATCCCTTGATCAGTATGTAGTGTCCTTCCTTGTCTCTTGTAACATTCTTTATTTTAAAGTCTATTTTATCTGATGAGTATTGTTACTCCAGCTTTCTTTTGATTTCCATTTGCATGGAATATCTTTTTCCATCCCCACTTTCAGTCTGTATGTGTCCCTAGGTCTCAAGTGGGTCTCTTGTAGACAGCATGTAATATGGGTCTTGTTTTTGTATCCATTCAGCAAGCCTGTGTCTTTTGGTTGGAGCATTTAATCCATTCACGTTTAAGGTAATTCTCGATATGTATGTTCCTATTACCATTTTCTTAATTGTTATGGGTTTGTTTTTGTAGGTCCTTTTCTTCTCTTGTGTTTCCCACTTAGAGAAGTTCCTTTAGCATTTGTTGTAGAGCTGGTTTGGTGGATTCTCTTAGATTTTGCTTGTCTGTAAAGCTTTTGATTTTGCCATGGAATCTGAATGAGATCCTTGCTGGGTAGAATAATCTTGGTTGTAGGTTCTTCCCTTTCATCATTTAAAATATATCATGCCACTCCCTTCTGGCTTGTAGAGTTTTTGCTGAGAAATCAGCTGTTAACCTTATTGGGAGTTCCCTTGTATGTTATTTGTCGTTTTTCCCTTGGTGCTCTCAAGAATTTTTCTTTGTCTTTAGTTTTTGTCAATTTGGTTACTATGTGTCTCAGCGTGTTTCTTCTTGGGTTTATCCTGCCTGGGACTCTCTGCGCTTCCTGGACTTGGGTGGCTATTTCCTTTCCCATGTTAGGGATGTTTTCACCTGTAATCTCTTCAGATATTTTCTCAGGTGCTTTCTCTCTCTCTTCTCCTTCTGGGACCCCTATAATGCGAATGTTGTTGCAGTTAATGTTGTCCCAGAGGTCTCTTAGGATGTCTTCATTTCTTTTCATTCTTTCTTCTTTATTCTGTTCCGTGGCAGTTAATTCCACCATTCTGTCTTCCAGGTCACTTATCCATTGTTCTGCCTCAGTTATTCCACTGTTGATTCCTTCTAGTGTATTTTTCATTTCAGTTATTGTATTGTTCATTTTTTTGTTTGTCCTTTAATTCTTCTAGGTGTTTGTTCTTTAATTCTTCTAAGTCTTTGTTAAACATTTCTTGCATCTTCTCCATCTTTGCCTCCATTCTTTTTCCAAGGTCGTGGATCATCTTCACTGTCATTATTCTGAATTCTTTTTCTGGAAGGTTGCCTGTCTCCACTTCATTTAGCTGTTTTCTGGGGTTTTATCTTGTTCCTTCATCTGGCACATAGCCCTCTGCCTTTTCATCTTGTCTATCTTTCTGTGAATGTGGTTTTTGTTCCACAGGCTGCAGGGTTGTAGTTCTTGCTTCTGCTGTCTGCCCTCTGGTGGATGAGGCTATCTAAGAGGCTTGTGCTAGCTTCCTGATGAGAGGGACTGGTGATGGGTAGAGCCGGGTGTTGCTCTGGTGGGCAGAGCTCGGCAAAACTTTAATCTGCCTGTCTGGTGATGGGTGGAGCTGGCTTCCCTTCCTGTTGGTTTTTTGGCCTGAGGCGATGCAACACTGGAGCCTACCCGGGCTCTTCTGTGGGGCTAATGGCGGACTCTGGGAGGGCTCACGCCAAGGAGTACTTCCCAGAACTTCTGCTGCCAGTGTCCTTGTCCCCACGGTGAGCCACAGCCACCCCCCACCTCTGCAGGAGACCCTCCAACACCAGCGGGTAGGTCTGGTTCAGTCTCCTGTGGGTCAGTTCTCCTTCCCCTGGGTCCCGATGCGCACACTGCTTTGTGTGTGCCCTCCAAGAGTGGAGTCTCTGTTTCCCCGAGTCCTGTCAAAGTCCTATAGTCAAATCCTGCCAGCCTCAAAGTCTGATTCTCTAGGAATTCCTCCTCCCGCTGCCAGACCCCCAGGATGGGAAGCCTGGCGTGGGGCTCAGAACCTTCACTCCAGTGGGTGGACTTCTGTGGTATAGGTGTTCTCCAGTTTGTGAGTCACCCACCCAGTGGCCATGGGATTTGATCATATTGTGATTGCACCCCTCCTGCTGTCTCCTTGTGGCTTCCCCTTTGTCTTTGGATGTGGGGTATCTTTTTTGGTGAGTTCCAGTGTCTTCCTGTTGATGACTGTTCAGCAGTTAGTTGTGATTCTGGTGCTCTTGCAAGAGGGAGTGAGAGCACGTTCCTCTACTCCGCCATCTTGAACCAATCTCTCTCTTCCCCCACGTTTCTGTTTTTTTGTTTTTTTGTTTTCTTTTTTGCGGTATGCGGGCCTCTCACTGTTGTGGCCTCTCCCATTGCGGAGCACAGGCTCCGGACGCGCAGGCTCGGCGGCCATGGCTCACGGGCCCAGCCGCTCCGCAGAATGCAGGATCTTCCCGAACCGGGGCACGAACCCATGTCCCCTGCTTTGGCAGGCAGACTCTCTACCACTGGGCCACCAGGGAAGCCCCCCCCTCCACGTTTCTTAAATGAGTTGTAATAACAGTTGGCTTTGTACATTTCCATGGATTCTTTGAATGGAGGGATTGTTTTAAGTTAAAATAACAGTAGCCTGTATTTTGATAGCACTTATGTACCAGGCACTATTTTAAGAGCTTTTTATGTATAACTCATTTAATCCACTCTTTTTTCTAGGAGATACGTAGTAGTATTATATTCAGTTTACAGATAAGGAAGCTCAGGCACGGTGTAGTTGAGTGTCCAAGGACACAAAGCTCGTACATAGCAGAGCCAGAATGTAAATCAGCAGTCTGGTTTAGAGCCCACACTCACACTATGATACCTTTTTAGAGTGTTAGAATCTTATACTGTTTTTTTTTAAAATCTTTTTATTTAAGTACCTTTTACCAGTCTCAATCTCACCTTAACTTAAATTGATAGAGTTATAATAAACTCTGTCATTTTTTTTTAACAGGTTACAATTAGTGCAACATTGATTTTTTTTAAAACCAGAATTTAAAAAAAATTTCCTCTTGGTAGCAAGAGTAAGTAATTAAAAGTACTTAGGTATCTTGTACCTTACCTAGTAGTCAGATATCTTGTACCTTATTCAGTAGTCACGTATCTCGTACGTTACTCAGTAGTCAGGTATCTCTTGACTGTAATTGTGGAAAGGTAACTGTTCTTCATTAAATTCTCTGGTAGTGTTTTTTGCATCCTGAAGTTGAGTAATATGTTGCTATCTTTATTTCAATTTAAATGTTACTCTGGGCCACCTGAAAGTTAATTACTCACAAAATTGTGTGTATTTTTTTTTTTAATCAGCAAACGCAATTCAAATTCTGCGGGCCCATTTGTAGTGCCTGACCATCTTCGTCACGATGTAGAAGAATTTGAAGCTCTGTATGAACAGCACAGTAATGAATATGTTGTCCGTAATAAGAAGCTGTGGGACATTAACCCAAAACAAAAATGTTCAACTCTATATGAGTAAGTAGTTTAACATTCCTACAGCTATTATACTGAGGCTGCCAGTTAAAGATCTTAAGTTGTTTACTTTGTGTCCCTTTATGTTTATTAAAGGAATCACTGATTGGCTCACAAACTCTGGGGAAGAAAAGTGTTTTTATGGCTTTTGTCATGTATTACACAAAGTTAATTGAAGATTTTTAACTATTACATTTAGAATCCTAATGATTATTAGTTTTGTCAGTTTGAGCTGCTAATGTAGATTCTGTCTATTTCCAAAACTGTCCTGGTATGTCCTGATAGGAACGATAAACAGTTTCCAGCCATAATCTTTTATCATGAATTCCAAAGTATATACATTTGACAAGGAGTAGTATAATTATTTGATCTCATTGTCCTTATGTTGATGATGCAGTTGTTTGGCATCTCCTAAGTCCAGTGACAATTAATGTAGCTTGGTGAAGTACTGCCCTTTAATGGGGACGGGATACCAGGATCTGGTTATTACTTCTGCTGAGATAGTTGTCCAGCTGTGATGGTATAGAACACATATAGAGCCCTGTATCTCTTTATTGAATTGAAAACTTGACTTCTAGACATTTATCTAAGTAAAGAGAAACAGACTTTTCCTTTAAAGAAGCTTTGGGCTCAGTTACTTTTGGATTGAAAATATGAATGTGAAATTAACACTAGGGGACTTCCCTGGCGGTCCATGATTCAGCACTTCTACTGCAGGGGGCACGGGTTCGATCCCTGGTCAGGGAACTAAGATCCTGTATGCCACATGACATGGCCAAAAAAAAAGAAAAGAGAAATTAACACTAAAGTCAAGTCTTTGTGGGGTGGATACAGTAGTGGAGTAAAGAGTTCAGAAAAATCTAGGAAACGTTTGCCTTTTTTTTTTTTTTTTTTTTTTTTGTTGGCATTAATAAGTTGTGCATGATGCCTTCCTTAGGAAAAGAAGTTGAGGGGCAAAGATCTGCAACAGAAAATTAATTTGAAAGCAAACTCCTGTCTCAGAAAAGAGGGGATATATGTATACATATAGCTGATTCACTTTGTTGTACAGTAGAAACTAACACAACATAGTAAAGCAACTATACTCCAATAAAAATTAATTAAAAAAAATGAACTCCTGGAAAACCCATCACTCATCTATAATTTGGTTATTGTTACTTCTATTTTTCTCAGTTGCATTGTTCCTATTCAGTCTTGTTATATCCTCTTGGATCCCTTTTCGTAGTTTTTCTTCAGAGTTGAAATGCTGCGCAAATCATACTCTCAGAGAACTGGATGACAACCTGGAATCAGCTCTAAAACTATACCAGTATTTCTTAAAACATGCTGGACTTCGCTTCAAGCATCCAAAGCTGAAGCTAAACTGTAGTTTTCAGGAGCTTGCTTCTTAAAGAATTTATTACCACTGTAAGTGGGAAGAAATTTAATAACTTTATGAGAAACCAATAGGCTGATTTGTTTGTGTATTTTGAGATAGAATTTCTATCTTAAAATAGGAGAAAGTCAAGAAGTTACAGGAAGTCATACCTCAAAACAATTCTTTCCTTGAATTTTCAAAAGAAAACATGTAATGATTGGCTTAAGAATGATTTTTTTAGTGGCCAATGGGTAAGAAAAAGAAAAATAAAATTATTGTATATGAAAAGAGTGTAGAGTAGAAACATTAGACAAGAAGTCAAGAATACTATGATAACTGCTGTTAACTTTTTCTTGATGTAAGTATTTCAGTTTAAAGTAGGGGGTTGGACTGATTTTTTTTTCAGTGACCTCCACCTTATTCTAACATTTTATGATACACATAGTTGAAGCATAATAAATTTCAATAGGTGGCATTCTGCATTCAGTTTTTCCTAACACCTCTTTAGGTAGTGTTAATTAGTCAAGATTTATTAACCACTTAAGGTTAAGCTCTGGGGAAGATTTCAGAAAAAGTAGAAAATGTAGTTCTATCACGCAGCTTACAAGTAGCAGGAGCGCAAAATTGATCATTGGTTGAATCACAGTGTATTGCAAATAAAAATGACTTTGTGCAATAAGAATCGGGTTTTTTCTCCCTATCAATCTTTGCCTACCAAAAAGAAAATGTGGTTCTTGCTTACTTGTCATGCTCTCTTCCAAGAAAGAGGGACCTGGGTCCTCATCTTTTAATCTATTTCTTTAAAAAAAAAAAAAAAAGGAATCATCAGCATGTAGAAAACAATGATTTTTCAAAGGGGCACAACCAGAATAGTAGGATGGGAATGCTTTTGGAAATATTTTTCCCATTCCTATCCCTTGCTAGTGACATGCACTAGCACGTGACAGTCCGTTAAGGACCATTTAAGACACTAATGATCATCACTGAATTATGAAAATATACATACACATATTTGCAAATGGGAAAATAATTTGAAAATCATATATTTGATAAGGGACTAATATCCAAAATGTATGAAGTACTGATACAACTCGATAGCAAAAAAACCAAACAGTCCAATTAAAAAATGGGCAGAAGACCTGAATAGCCATTTTCCCAAAGAAGACGTACAGATGGCCAACAGGTACATGAAAAGATGTTCTGCATCATTAACCATTAGGGAAATGCAAATCAAAAACACAATAAGGTAATAACCTACAATGGAAAGTAACCTGAAAAAATATATATATATAACTGAATCACTTTGCTGTAAAACCTGAAACTAACACAATATTTTAAGTCAACTATACTTCAGTTTAAAAATAAACACAATAAGCTATCATCTCCATCTCATACCTGTTAGAATAGCTTTTATCAAAAAGACTAGAAATAAGTGTTGGCAAGGATGTGGAGAAAAGGGAACCCTTGTTCACTGTTGGTGGGAAGGTAAATTGGTATAGTCACTATGGAAAACAGTATGGAGGTTCCTTAAAAAATGAAAACATGTACATGTATGTAATATAGCAACTATTGTTATCTGTGGTAAAATTAACTTTATTATTATTTTTATCACTTCCGTCAAGCACAGCATGGCCAGTCTGCCTCAGGTTCTGAAGTGCAAGAACACTGTCCCTATTAGAGTCTGGATTATGAGGAAATCGTATTTGTGCTATCTTGGGCCCCACGTTTATCTACAGAGACTATTTTTCAAGGCTAGAAAAGCATATAAATAGAGTTAAAGTTCATTTTGTGTTGCATTTCAAATAACAATCACTATAAAAATTTTATTCACAATGTGGTTATAATGCTATTTTTCTTTGGGCTAGGGACCCTTGTTGAATTAAATTTTGTTCTGTTTGAATGTATGAAAAATTCATTGCTATTTAGCCAGTGGAAAAAACATGGAGGCTCTATTTCTTCAAAAAACAAGATGTGTATCCTTTCAGACTTTGTATTTTATTTTTTTGGCCGCACCGTGCGGCATGCAGGATCTTAGTTCCCCGACCAGGGCTCAAACCCATGCCCCTTGCAGTGGAAGTGTGGAGTCTTAACCACTGGACCAGGGAAGTCCGCAGACTTTTAAAATGTTTATATGTATGAAATATATGTTTTGGACTTTATAAGCTGTTATTTAACTATACACTCAGCTTTGTCATTTGCCCTTTTCACCTAAAAATGCATGGTGAGCATTTTTTTGTATCCTTAAGTATACTTCAGGAATCTGACTTTTATTAGTTACTCAGTAATCATCACCGTATCTATATCATCATTCATGTTGCGAACTCTTGAAAAGCTCTCTGCTAAATTACTGGTAATGGTTTTCTTTCCTGTGGTCTCTGTTCTTTAGTGATCCCATTTTGGATTTAAGTATTTTAATGCAGGTAGAAAAGCTTTATTTTTTAATGATTCTCTTTAGTATTCATCATGGAGAGCAAAAAGTAAATACACATAACACCACTGATGAATTATCTGCTGTTGCTTGTGGCAGCTAAACACCAACTGGAAAGGTCTCTCTTGGGACAGATTGTGGGGTCAGTGTTATTTATACCAATTGGCCAGAACCCTCAGCAAGGGTTATTGTTCCTGAGGCTACAGTGATGTGCTTCTTTTTACCTTATTGCCCTCCCTCAACAGTTTCTGCTTTTAGAGATTTCTCGTTAAAAATGAAGTTTGATTAGAATCTTAAGGCAAACGCATATTTAACCTGTTACCTTGCAAAACAACATGTATGTAGGGGAGTTTCTATTGCAGAGCTTATTCTAAGGGGAAAATGTTTATCAAAAAACACTTTAAAAGAGACTGACGGCTTTTAAGTATTTAGATCAGCAGTGCAGACAGAGAGAAGTGGCTTTTGGTCTTTATGTTTCAGTGTGGCAGTTGCTTTGAACAGGGGTTAATCACTTGTCAGTGTCCTGTGCATTTACGTGCAGCAGCATCTGCGAATAAAGTGGTTTTCTTCTGCTTCAAAGAAGTATTGTTTTTACCTTCCTCCTGAGTAAGTTACCTTCCTGGTTAGCTTTAATTTACTAAGAATGTTCCTTTGGAGGTTTTTGCTCTTGAAAAAGCCTTCTTAGTGTACTTGGTATGTGTCTTTCTTGTTAGTTGTGCCACTGTTACAGACTGAATACCAAATTCACATGGGAGAGGAAGCCTCTTTGAGCCTGGCACAAGAATGACAAAAGAACATGGCCCCAGAACTGGAGTGAACAAACCCAGTCCACAGATGGAGGCAGGTTAAGGGATTGGCCCCATTACTGTGGATCTGATCCTGCACTGTGGTGGTTTATTGATCAGACCTGATAGACTTCAATAATTCTGAATCATTGTATATTCCTAAACAGAGAACTGTTAATAGATTTACTATATGTAAATTCCAATAGGATTTTTTTGAAATTTGATTTCCTTTTTTCATTTGATGTTCTTGTTATTGATAGCCTTGTTGTTTTTCTTGAATAAGTTTCTTTGATTTTCGTTGTTTTTTAAAATACAGTGAATAATTATTTAACTGAAACTTATAAAAATAACTTTTTAATCTCCTTTAGCTTTTTTCCCCAAAATTTTTTAAAGGATTATTTTCTGAGGGGTAAACAAAATTTGAATAGTATCATTGATTACAGTTAGCCTTTCTCAGATTTAATATGAGTATAACATATTTGTTGGGGAGGTGTCAAGATCAGTTAGAAGTGAAGTAGTATTTTGCTTTGGGAGAAATTTTGGGAAATATTTTTTTCAGATAAACATGTACAAGTACTTCCTTATAATAACTTACGTAAATTTTTTCCAAGTTATTTCTCTCAGTTGTTAGAGGAACATGGTCCCTTGGACATGAGTAACAAGATGTTTTCTGAAGAATATGAGTTTTTCCCAGAAGAAACTCGACAGATACTAGAAAAAGCAGGTGGTTTGAAATCTTTTCTCCTGGGATGTCCTCGTTTTGTTGTGATTGACAACTGTATTGCATTGAAGAAAGTTGCGTTACGGCTTAAGAAAAAGAGAAAGAAGAAAAACATTAAGACAAAAGTAGAAGAAATTTCGAAAACAGGAGAGTATTTACGAGTTAAACTACCGCTGAATCCAACTGCTAGGGAATTTAAACCAGATGTGAAATCCAAACCAGTGTCTGACTTATCTTCAGCACCAGCTTCTGAGGATGTGAAGCCCCACCTTACATCTGCTAATTCTCCCCAGTCACCTTGTGAAGCTGTGAAGCCGAAACTAATTTCCGATAATTCTTCCAAATCAGTTTCTGAGGATGAGAAGCCCAAAGGGGTGTCTTCTGATTCTCCCAAACCAGTCTCCGAGGAGACAAGTCACAAACACGTCACCTCTAATTCTCCCAAACCAGTTACAGAGGATGTGAAACCAACCTATTGGACTCAACCCCAGTTGGTCACAGGATACTGTACGTATCTTCCCTTTCGGGGATTTGACATTACCCAGACACCACCAGCGTTTATAAATGTGTTACCGACTTTGCCCCAGTATAGCATTTATGCACCTCTGGCCAGAGTTTCTTCTGAATATCAGCTGCAAAGATCAATACCAGTGGTGCCGTCTTTTGTAGCCAGTGACATAACAGAAGTGCGTTTTGAGGGCCATCATTTCAGTGCTGAGAATGCCCCTGGTAACCAGATTGCCTCTGAAACACAAATCCTTCAGGAATCTTTGGAAATATCAGTAAAGTCACAGTGCATCACGGATGGTGCTGATACAGCCCAAAGTGAGTCTAACAGAAATGATGACCACTGTGGAAATTCTGCCAAGCAGGAAGTAAATCCAGAAAGCACCGATGAAGTAACAGAAATTCCACATACACAAATGGTTGCTGTACAGGTAAGACTGAAAATAGAAAGTCTTCTTAATACTAAAGTTGAATTTTCCTCTTCATTTTTCATTGCCATTATATTTACTAAAATTCTTTAAAATGATGGACTTCATGAACCCTTTTGTAGGGCGTGACAGGTAATGCCAGAAGGAATTTTTGGGTTTAGTAAGTAACATCCTTCTTCCTATCCAAGTTTTGCACCAGTTGAGAAGTAAGATAGTGGAACCAGCAGATGGAGCCAAAACATCACCTTGATAATTAATAAAAGTATGGCAGGAAGATGTGGCTGTTTCTGTAGAGAGTGCATGTCCTAAGAGTGAAGCCCATGACATACCAGCTTCCCCACCTAGTTACAGCGGTGCTGGACTAGAAGGCCTCCTAACTTGGGTGCCTGCCCCTAAGACATAGTGCATGGAGAAGGAAGGGGAAAACGTGCTTTCTGCATGGGCAGCTCCCAAGAAAAAGAAAAAAGGAAGAGTCTGGGCTGCACATGCCCAATTCTCCTACCAAACCAGGGGAGGAGTGAGGGAGTTAAAAGACACAACCAGATGGAGAGAAACAAGAGAGATGTGAATAAAAGTTCCTTCCTGACAAGCACGAGAATAAGCTAAGGTTTCTCTATAGTTAACTTCATCAGGCATGAATTCATTAAATACTTATTGGTTATCCTCCTACTCATTAAGTTTTTTGCTTTCTAGAAAACTTTGAAGAATTATGTTAACAGTAATGAACCAAAATCATTTTCACTTTTACTAATTATAAATGATCACTTTTTCCTGTTACAAATATTTGTAGAAAGCCTAGAACATTATCTAAACTGGCCAGAAAAAGCCTTGAAAAAGTTATGGGCATGTTTCAAAATGTTATTACATGATGGATTTATTTTACTAGAGCAGTTGAGATAGACTGAATGTATTTGTTTTGCCCCAAAGGTGTCTCGGAATGTAATGCATCAAGAAGTCAATACTGAGCCGTATGATCCTTTTGAGGCACAACAGGTGAGTCAAAATCATATTAAACTGTTTAAAGGTTTAATTTTCTTTACTTTTAACTAGATGGGAATGACGAACTTAGAACTATTTTGAAACCAGGTATTCCATACAAAACATTATAGAATAAGCTTTAGAACATAACAAAAAATTATTGTTTTGTCTTTATTGTTCGAATTTGGGAAGGGGAGGCAGAGGAAAAGGTAAGTTTTTTCTAGCTTACTGATTGTGAAGTATAATGGCTTTATTGTTTTAACTGGTATAATGAGCCTGTATTAATTTATAAATAAAAGCTTATTCACATGAATAATACAGAAATTATTATAAAAACCTTCACTGCTTTAAGAATGATTCAATTAGAAAATCTATTAATGTAATTACTGTGTTAATATATCTTAAGAGAAAAGTCATTTGATCAACTCCATAGTTGCTGATAGGGTACTGGAAAAAATTCAAGTTTTTTTCTTGACTAAAACTCATAATCAAATGGGAATAGATGAATACTTTTCAACATGCTTGTATCTTTCTTAAGCCAAATGCGTCATCTTGCTTAAAGGTTATATATCATCATTAATATTTATTATTATCCTGGAGATATTAGCTGAAAAAATCACATAAGAGAGAAAAATAAGATTTTAAAGGTGGATGTATAAGTATCATTATTTACAGAGGCTAAGACTGTGTCCCTGGAACATCCAAAGTGATCAACCGAAAACCCAATACCAAAATGTAAGATAATTCAGAAGGTTGACTGGATGAAATTCCTTTCCATATATAAACAACCCATTGCAAATTATATTAAAAGAAGAGATTACATTTTCAATAGCATCAAAAAGATAAAATATGTAAACCTGTGAAAGAAGACTTTAAAATGCTACTGAGACACACAGAAGACTTAATGAGAAAATGTTCAGTGTACTTGAATAGAAAGACCTGTTATTAAAGAGATTGGTTCTCTCTAAAGATTTTAATTTAACACAGTCTCAAAACAAACATGAACAGAGTGTATTAGTTATCTATTGCTGCATAACAAGCTACCTCACAATTTCTATATGTCAGGAATGGAGGAGCAGTTTAGCTGGGTCATTCCAGGTATTTCTTATGAGTTGCAGTCAGGGTGTTGACCTTAGCTCAAGCATCTGCAGGAGTAACTGGGACTGGAGGTGCTACCTCCAGGATGGCTCATTCACATGCCTAGCAAGTTGGTGCTGGCTGTTGGCAGGAGGCATGAGTTCCTTGCCTGTGGACCTCCACCTAGGGCTGCTTGAGTGTCCTCCTGAGGCCTGGCTTTCCCCAGAGTGGGTGATCCAAGGCAGAAGTAACAATGGCTTTCATGACCTATTTTAGGAAGTCACAGTGTATCGCTTCTCCTGTATTTGTCTTGGTCACATAGACCAACCCACCAACCCTGATACATTGTAGGCGAGGATTATACAATGGCATGAATACCAAAAGGCAGGGATCTTGGGGGGCCACCTTGGTGGCTGGCTACTGCATAGAATTTATTTGAAACTGGACAAATTGATTCTAAACTTCATATGGAAAAACAAACATCAAGAATGCCCATGGAAAAGAAACTATAGGAAGGGGAGTTGTGCAGTAGGTATCAAAACATAATATAAATCTATATTAGCACATAAATAGACCGTTAGACTAAGAATCCAATAGAACAAAATATAGAAATTTAAGGTCTAATAAAAATGCTAGCTGTTGGTGAGCAAAAAGTAGATTATTAAATACGTGGTGTTAGGAGAAGTGCGTTGCCATCTAGAAAAAATTAACTTGGATCCCTACCTCATTCCATATACCAGAATAAATTCCAGGCAGATAAAATATTTAAATATTAAAAACTGGACCTAGAAGAGTACCTAGAAGCAAAGGAAAATTTTAAAAATAAGATTAATGAACAGCAGGACAGAAAAGTATTTGTGTATATGTGTTTACACACACATATGTAATGTGTCTATACATGCACATAACATATATATATGTATGAACAAATATATACAGCATCAAAACACAAATGACCAACTAGGAAAATTATTTGCAGCATAGGACAGAGAACTAATTTCCTTGCTTAGCATATGAAGTTGCTGTAAATCAATAAGGAAAAAATTAATAATCTGACACAAAAATGGGAATGGATGGGAATAGACAATCTGCAATAAAAGAAATAAGGATAATTTTTAAACATATAAAATGGTGCCCAACCCCAATGGAAGTAAGAAAAACAATCATTTATACGTTATTGAAAGAATATAAAAATGTAAATTGGGGGGGAAGGCAATTTGGAATTTATCTGCGTTCATATATGTGTACAGAGACCAGTGAACAGGATATTTGTATATTTGTTTTATCTGTATTTATGTCAACAAAAAATTGAATACAACGTGAATATCCATCGATATTCACTAGTTAAGTGAATTATGGTACATCCATATAATGAATATTACTCTGTCATTTAAAAATGAAGCAATTCTATGATCACTGATTAGGAGTGATTTATAATATCAGGTGTGTAATTAATTAGGAATAAGTAAGGTTAGAACTTCGTGTTGCCTGCTACTATTTTTACAAATAGCTTTACAGTTTTAGCCAATTATAAAATATAACATAGAGCCCTTAAATTTTTTAATGAACAATACTGAAAATTATGAAAGAGAAATTGAAAATTATCTACATTCCCATCACCCATGTTAGAATTTGATGTGCAGCCTTCCAGGTTTTATTTTAACATTGGCATTTAAGTTAGCAATGCTTTTTATTTTATTTTATTTTATTTATTTATTTTAGCAATGCTTTTTAAAAGATGGTATCATACCATATATGTTACATTTGAAATTTTCAGTCTTAATATATTGTGGACTTTTTTCCATGTCAGTAAATACCAATTTTTCACCAACATTTTTAATGCATGCTTGGTATTCCATTATATGAATTCATAGTTTATTTGACTAGATTCTTTTGTCGAACATTTAGATTATGTTAGCTTTTCATGCTTACGGTGCTGTGGTGAACATTGTTGTCTGAATGAGTGTATACCAAGTAGAATGAGTGGTATTGAGTTCTTACACTACTTAGCTTCAGCCAGGTACGCTGTGTTGTTTGAGCCAGTGTTTTTACCCTCATATAAATATTCTCATCAGTGTTGGGATAATTCACGAATGCTTTCTTAAATTAGCTCTTAGTTTCAAGACCTTGACATTAGCATAGTTGATTGCTGGTTTCTCAACCAGTGAGACTTAAAATTATCCCCAGCACGGCTGCTTTCTTCTGGGACTTTGAGAAGTTGCCTGTCTTCTCTAAACCTTGGTTTCCTGATCTTTAAAAACTGAAAATAACATACCTCTTACACAGTTGTGGTGAAATTTAAGTATAATAACATAGAGATGGCATATAACTTGCTGCCTGTCTCTGTTAGCAATTTGGGGCATATGAATTAATTCATAATACTGAGTTGCATTGTGATCCTTTTTGCTGAATTGAGACTGAAAACAGAAATAACTAAGATCTAAAACTGTAAAGGCTTGCTTGTGGGTCATAGTAAGGTTCACCATTTAGTTGATTATTTAAATATGGGCTGTATTCGTAGAGCTGAACTTTCAGTCTGGATGACAAAAACTGAGACTCTTCACAGCAAATTGGCACGTACGGTCACCTTGGCCACAGTGCACGGTTCTCTGATAATTTACAGAATTTCAAAACCTTGATTCCGTGCCTTTTTACACTTGGAAGATGCTAAGATGCTGGGAGAGGTGCAGGAGATGGGGAAGATGGACCAAGTTTGTGCCACTGGGTTAGATTTCCAAAGCCTGGCTGCCGAGGCCCCTCGTGTCTTGGTAGAGCAGTTACCTGCAGCTGGGAGGAGTTGCCAGCATCAAACAGGTGCTTCTTTCAGACACAAATGTGTGATTGCTGCCAGTCTAAGCAGTATGAAAGGCTTTAAAAAAATACATAAAGGCTACTCATTGTTTGCCAACATTTCACATTGTATGATTTCTGTTTGCTTTTTTTTTTGTTTTTGTTTTGTTTTGTTTTTGCGGTATGCAGGCCTCTCACTGTGTGGCCTCTCCTGTTGCGGAGCACAGGCTCCGGATGCACAGGCTCAGCGGCCATGGCTCATGGGCCCAGCCGCTCCGCGGCATGTGGGATCTTCCCGGACTGGGGCGCGAACCTGTGTCCCCTGCATCGGCAGGCGGACTCTCAACCACTGCGCCACCGGGGAAGCCCTGTTTGCTTTTTTTTTAAGCTGTCTGGGAGACAGTTACATAACTGTAAATAATTTATTGATACTATTTTAACTCGTCTTTTAAAAATATCAGCAACTATCCATTTGAAACACTATAAAAGTAGGGCCAAAATTAATATGTCCTGTTCATATCTAAAATATGCATAAATTTGCAGTTTTTAAAGCTGGTAAGTAGTTCTTGATGTTAATTGTGGAGGATGACATTCACATCAAACTGTTAATTTAATATTGGACTCTTCTAAAACAAATATTCAGAGCTAATTATGGTACATATTGAGAAGTTTCCTTATGAGTTCCAGTAATATGAATAATTTTTTTTTAAAAAAAGAGCTGGCTTGGCACTTCTCTGATGGTCCAGTGGTTGGGAGTCTGTCTTCCATTGTGGGGGACACAGGTTTGATCCCTGGTTGGGGAACTGGGGTCCCACATGCCGCAGGGCAGCTAGGCCCACACACTGCAACTACTGAGCCCGTGCGCTGCAACAAAAAAAGATACCACATGCCACAACAAAGATCCCACATGTCACAACTAAGACCCAATGTAGCCAAATAAATAAATAAAGAGCTGGCTTTGATAAACAGTGTAACGGGTTTTTAATTCTTGAATTATTGTGACATTTCCCTTGTAAATTTTCATCTGCCATATATTCCCCTTTGTTTATTTTAAGAGACAGTTCAGAACAAGATCAGAAATAGGCTTTTAAAACTACTTTTAATAGATAATTTTGTATTATGCTTTTAGGGGAGTATTTCACAGATTGAAAAGGAGTACCAAGTTTTACAAGAGCAGCTTAAGGAAGCATGTGAAAATTATGAGCAGAGAAATATCAAGGGCTCAGAAGAAACCAAGGATTTGGAAGAAAAGTTGAAAAGGCACCTAGAAGAAAACAAGGTAACCCTATCTGAAACCCTCTTTAATAGCATGCGGTATCATTAGGGGAATTGTGCTCGTGTAGCCTCAGTTAGCTGAGCTCCTGCATTGTTGGCTAAACAAAAGGAATCTTTCTCGTTGCCTATTTCAGATTTCTTTATGACATATTAAAGTAACTATTTTTTTTTGCAGTGTTTTAGAAGCTCTACAAGTTGCAGTCTAAGAAAAGGGCTGTGACTCTGAATTTTCATATATCATAATTCAGTTTGTTTGCTTAACTAAAACTATTTTCTGAGGGAACCCTCTTGTCCTGTTGGTGGGAATGTAAATTGATACAGCCACTATGGAGAACAGTATGGAGGTGCCTTAAAAAACTAAAAATAGAACTGCCATATGACCCAGCAATCCCACTATTGGGCATATACCCTGAGAAAACCATAATTCAAAAAGAATCATGTACCACAATGTTCATTGCAGCTCTATTTACAATAGGCAGGACATGGAAGCAACCTAAGTGTCCATCGACAGATGAATGGACAAAGAAGAAGTGTCACATATATACAATGGAATATTACTCAGCCATAAAAAGAAATGAAATTATTTGTAGTGAGGTGGATGGACAGTCTGTCATACAGAGTGAAGTAAGTCAGAAAGAGAAAAACAAATACCGTATGCTAACACATATATATGGAATAAAAAAATGGTTCTGAAGAACGTAGGGGCAGGACAGGAATAAAGACACAGACATAGAGAATGGACTTGAGGACATGGGGAGGGGGAAGGGTAAGCTGGGATGAAGTAAGAGCGTGGCATGGACTTATGTATACACTACCAAATGTAAAATAGATAGCTAGTGGGAAGCAGCCGCGTAGCACAGGGAGATCAGCTCGGTGCTTTGTGACCACCTAGAGGGGTGAGATAGGGAGGTTGGGACGGAGACTCGAGGGAGGAGGTATGGGTATATATATGTATAGCTGATTCACTTTGTTATAAAGCAGAAACTAACATACCATTGTAAAGCAATTATACTCCAATAAAGATGTTAAAATAAATAAATAAATACAAAAAAAAACCCAAAAGTATTTTCTGGAGACTAAGCTCCAAGTTAAATTATTATTATTATTATTGTTTAATTTTTTTTATCATTGTGTTCTGAATTCATGGCATTTTTTTTTTTTTGGCTTTGTTGGGTCTTCGTTGCTGCACTTGGGCTTCCTCTAGTTGCAGCGAGTGGAGGCTACTCTTCGTTGAGGTGCGCAGGCTTCTCATTGTGGTGGCTTCTCTTGCAGCGGAGAATGGGCTCTAGGCGCGCAGGCTTCAGTAGCTATGGCTTGCAGTCTCTAGAGCGCAGGCTCAGTAGTCGTGGCGTACAGGCTTAGTTGCTCTGCAGCATGTGGGATCTTCCCAGACCAGGGATCGAACCTGCGCCCCCAGCATTGGGAGGCGGATTCTTAACCATTGCCACCAGGCAAGTCCCTAAATTCTTGTTTATAGTGAGAGAAGTTGTGTAGCAATCGTGGTTCAGAGTGTGAGGCCTGGAGTCAGACTGACTGGATTCAGATCCAGGCTTAGTTCTATACTAGTTCTGATCTTGGTCAAGTTATTTAGCATCTCTGTGCTTTAGTTTCTTATCTGGAAAATTTGGGTAACAATAGCTCCCATTTGCCCGGTTAGATGAATACTTGTGAAGTACAGTTATCCCTCAGTATCTGCAGGGGATTGGGTCCAGGACCCATTCAGAAATACCCAACTCCACAGATTCTCAAGTCCCTTGTATGCAGTGCTGGCAATATGGTTAGCCCTCTGTGTCCGAGAGTTCCACATCTGAGGATACAGAAGGCCACCTGTACTTAACGTTGCCTGGTGCATAGTAAGAGCTCTCTAAGTGTTGCCTGCCACTATTATTACTACTACTGTCATCATCATCTTCATCTTACTACTCAGGAAATATAAAAATAAGACACGGAGCATTGGCATACTAGAACTGTAAAGTCACCCAGAGTATCTTGGTTGAGTCTACTGATCTTAAGTTAAGATTGACCTTCAGTTGCATGTGACTGGTTCTTGGAGTAATACTGATTCATGGCAAGGCCCAATTGCATTAGTGGGAAAATGGAATTATAGACGTGAGGAAATCATGGTACATTTGTTTTTGAAACTAAGGTCTTTTTTTAAAAATTGATAGCTGATTTACAATATTAGTTTCAGGTGTACAACATGGTGACTTGATACTTTTATTAGATTATACGCCATTTAAAGTTATTACAAAATAATGCCTGTATTTCCCTGTGCTGTACAATATATGCTTGCTGCTTATTTATTTTATACATAGTAGTTTCTGTCTCTTAACCCCCTACCCCTATCATGCCCTTCCGCCCTTCCCTCCCCCCACTGGTAGCCACTAATTTGTTCTCTCTGTGAGTCTGGTTTGTTATATTCATTCGTTTGTTTTATACTTTAGATTCTACAAATAAGCAATAAAATAGAGACTTGTCTTTCTCTGTCTGACCTATTTCACTTAGCAGAATACCCTCTAGGTCCATCCATGTTCTTCCAAATGACAGAACTTCATTCTTTTTTATGGCTGAGTAATATTCCATTGTGTATATATGCCACATCTCTTTATCCATTCATCTGTTGATGGACACTTAGGTTGCTTCCATATCTTAGCTATTGTAAATAGTGCTGCTGTGAATATTGGGGTGCATATATCTTTTTGAATTAGTGTTCTTATGTTCTTTGGATATATACCCAGGAGTGGAATTGCTGGATCATGTGGTAGCTCTATTTTTAGTTTTCTGAAGAACCTCCATTCTGTTTTCCATAGTGGCTGCACCAATTTACATTCCCACCAACAGTGTACAAGGGTTCCCTTTTCTCCACATCCTTGCCAGCATTTATTGTGCTCTTTTAAAATTTTTTTTTGGCTGCATTGGGTCTTGGTGGCTGCAAGTGGGCTTTCTCTAGTTGTGCCAAGCGGGGGCTGCTCTTCGTTGCGGTGCGTGGGCTTCTCATTGAGGTGGCTTCTCTTGTTGCAGAGCACAGGCTCTAGGCGTGCGGGCTTCAGTAGTTGCAGCGCACAGGCTCTAGGTTGCGCGGGCCTCAGTAGTTGTGGTGCGCAGGCTTAGTTGCTCCACGGCATGTGAGATCTTCCCGGACCAGGGATCAAACCTGAATCCTGTGTCCCCTGAACTGGCAGGCAGATTCTTAACCACTGTGCCACCAGGGAAGTCCTATTGTGTTCTTTTTGATGACAGCCATTCTGACAGGTGTGAGGTGATATCTCATTGTAGTTTTGATTTGTATTTCTCTCATGATGAGTGATGTTGAGCATCTTTTCATGTACCTGTTGGCCATCTTAATGTTTTCTTTGGAAAAATATCTTTTCAGGTCTTCTGCCCATTTTATACTCAGCTTGTAAAAACTGAGGTCTTTTGTATAGAGGTAACAAAGGGCTGTTAGTCCGTTTAAGAAAGGAAGAATTTGTTCCAGATGTCTGAGTCAATAGCTGACGTCACATATTAAGTAGAGGAAAATGAGCTGTGGGACCTTAATCAATAAACTCATTTATTGAGATTTAAGTATGCCCAGAAGAAAAGGGTTGGTATGTAAAGGTTACTGTTATAACATTCCTTAGGACATGTTTTTACTTGGGATGAGACTGGGGAGATTTGAAGAATGAGAAGAATTGGAAGGAAGCAGCCTTTCTGCTCAGTTGCCCAGATGAATGAAGTCTTCTTGATTGCAAAGAGGGAAAAATGAGCAAAAGTAAAGCCCTGCACAGTGGCTCACAGAACACTAATTTGGATAAGCTACTTGGGGGGCTTAACAAAATAAAACATTTTTGTAAACTTTGTGTTGCCTCAGGAAAATTCAGTTTTCAGTTTTAATAAATCCGTGCGGGAATGCCTGTGTTCACCCGATGAAGTGCTGAGGGCAGGTTTGCAGACTCAGCCACTTAATTTTAGGTGGGCGTCTGGTGAGTGAGGTTTCTTTCTTTCTGGCAGAGGCTTGTCCAGCTTTATAAACTGCTGGTCTGACTGGGTCCTGTATTTGTGCAGCTCATCAAGGCTTCTTTGTGCACTTGACCAAGAAATGTACAGTAAATGAGCGCGCAGGGAGGAGGGCTGTGAGAGCAGCATCTTTGGCTGGTAGGCTTGGGCTTCTGACCTGCTTTTTAACTTGGCTAAGGCTCTGGGTCGGGTTCCATGTGGTTGTACTTAAGAGTAGTCAGTCCATTTTTTAAAAAGAGCCATTATTTAGTCCCTCAAATTACAGGCCAGTTAGGTTATTAGACTTTCCATGTAAAATGTATACATGTTTCCTAGCAGGATAAATTGCTTGTCTGAGATCCTTAGGTTGTTGTCTGCACAAGAGCAGATGAGGTTTAGTTGTGGCCACTTCTTTATTAATCATGACTATACTCAGAATTCACTTGTGGAAAATCTTTTATAAACGTAAAAAGAAATTTCCACTTTTGTTGATCTTTCCCTTGGCCTTTGACTCTCTTAGATCACTGAGGTTATGAGCTAATACTTAAAGTTTCTTGATCCCACATTTGGATATAGTAAATACAACAGCCCTTCCCCCTTATAGAGAAGAGAGAGGCAAGCAGTAGCAAATCACGTTTAAGAACTCAGGCAAGCAGAGCAACTAAGCCCGTGTGCCACAACTACTGAGCCTGTGCTCTAGAGCCCACGAGCCACAACTACTGAGCCTGCGCTCTAGAGCCCACGAGCCACAGCTCCTGAGCCCACGTGCCACAACTACTGAAGCCTGCGTGCCTAGAGCCTGTGCTCTGCAACAAGAGAAGCCCCGCAACGAGAAGCCCCGCAACAAGAAGCCCGCACACGGCAGCTAAGAGTAGCCCCTGCTCGCTGCAATTAGAGAAAGTCCATGCACACCAACGAAGACCCAACGCAGCCAAAAATAAAAAAACAAAAAACAAAAAACAACTTGGGCAATAAGAGTCAGACTGCCTGGCTAGTGACCCCAGCACCACCACTCAATAGCTTTGTGACCTAAAATAATTTACTCAATCTCTTCGACCCTCAGTTTCCTCATTAATAATGTAATCTCTACTTCATAGTTTTGTGAGGACTCACAGAGGTGGTTGGAAAGGGGTGGGGAATGGCCAGAGATAAGTATAGAAGGAGGGAGAATTGTCCCACCCAGAATGCTGTCATGCCCTCTTTGAGAAAAATCACTTATTTACAAAGTACTTGAAAAGCGCTGAGCGTTTACAAAGCATCAGTAAGAATCTGGGCCAGCTATTGCATATAGCTGATGGAGTTTGATTATCATGAGCTAGGGATGGGCCTATTCTCTATTCCGTGCCAGAGGAAAATAGCAATTCTAAAGCCAGAGTCTCCTATTGTTTTTAATGTACATCTCACCTGCAACCAGCAGGTTATAACTGGTTGCCATATTGCTCAAGGGCATATGTTCTTTCTTGTTTTATTAAGGTAAAATTCACCTTTAACCACTATAAAGTATACAGTTCAGTGGTTTTCAGTATATTCATCATGTTGTGTAGTCATTACCACCATCCAATCCAGAACCGTTTTCAACACTCCAAAAAGAAGCCCTGTATCCATTAAGCAGTCACTCCCCATCTCTCCTAGGTCATATGTTCTTAAGGTGCTTTAATGGGATTTGCTTATAGCTAAGATGGGGATTTAGTTGACATTGACTCTTAAAACACAGTCAAAATAATTTTGGCCCAGAATAATTTATGGAGTAGAATTTGGAACTTTGTCCTGTTTCAACAGAATCTTGGGCCCCTGCCTGCCAGAACTTCCTCAACTCACGTCTTCATAGAGGTGGGGTTCTCCTGTTCAGTTATTGCCCTTGCCAAGTTCAGCCTTTTTAAATTTTTTTTTAAGAATTTTTAACATTTATTTATTTAGTTATTTGTTTATTTGGTTGTGCTGGGTCTTAGTTGTGGCAGGCGGGCTCCTTAGTTGCACCAGCATTTTTTTTAATCTAACATTTATGGAGCTCATGTTATGTGCCATACTGAGTTGTAAATATTTTACATGTATTATTTTATTTAATCTCAAAACAATCCTAGTGTACTAGTGTTACAGTATAGTATATAATATTCTCTCCATTTTACTGATAAGGAAAAAGGGGGCCGGACTTGCTAATGCATCTTGCTCCGAGTCACACCAGTACTAAGCAGAACAGGTGGTCAGTGTCGGGCTCCAAATACCTTGCTTTTGTCCTCCCTTAAGAGAATGTCAGTTCCACAACCAGTTGAAAAGCATTTCTCAGCATTTCATGAGCAGCCTGTCAGTTAATCGACGCCATAATAATGCCAAGTAACAACCACCCACAAAAACCTCAGTGACGTATAACAATGAATATTAAATGTGTGAGTCTGTGGGTTAGCTGATCCCGATTGGGCTTGGCTAGACTGTTTCACCTTTGGGTCAGCTAGGGCTGTGCTGTTCTTGGCTGTGCTAGAATGGCCTCAGCGGGGACAACAGGGGCAACTAGATCTGCTCCATGTGTCTTTCATCTTCCAGTAAGTACAAGGGCAAGTGAGGACAGTCACTGCTAATATCACATCAGGCAAAGCAAGTCACATAGCCAGCCCAGATGCCAGGGGTGGGGAAGAGACTGCCTCTTTAGTGAAGGGAACGCCAGGGTCCCATGAGAAAGGGTATAGATATGGGGAGGGGTGAAGGATGGGGCTGTGAATGCCATCCCTCTGCCACAGTAGGTTAGCACCAGTAATTCACTAATGCTCAGTAATTACCAAGAGCTTAAGAGACCTTCTGTGATTGGTACCTAACTCCATCTTCTGCCTTCTTCCTTACGTAATGGATAGTGCTTGCCATGTGATTTGCTCACTTCTGGACCTTTTCCCAGCACTGTTCCTTCTGCTTCAAGTAGCCTTCTTCCTCCCCAGGCCTGGCTCACTCCTCCTCACTGTTTGGGTCCAACTCGGGCATCATGTTGTTGAGGGAGCAGTCACTGACGACGGCTCAGGCTTGGTTAAACGCCCTTACTAATGCAGTGGTGATGATGAGTGCCTCACACTATATTATACAGTAATTATCATTCTGTTAATATCATTATTGAGATAGAACTCACATACCGTAAATTCACCCATTTAAAGTATATAGTCAGTGTTTTTACTATATGCACGCTGTTGTAGCCATCACCACAATCTTAAGTTTAGAACATTTTTATCGCCCCAAAACGAAACCTCATAACCACTACCAGTCACTCCCTGTTCTCCTCCCTCCCTCCCGCAGCTGTAGACAAGCACTAATTTACTCTGTGGATTTGCCTGTTCTGGGCATTTTATATAAATGGAGTCATATTATATGTGGTCTTTTGTGAGTGCCTTCTTTCACCTAGCTTAATGTTTTCAGGGTCCATCCATGTACATTCATCCGAGTAACATGTATCAGCACTTCATTCCTTTTTACTGCTGAATAATATTCCTTTGTATGCTGTATCACATTTTATTTACCCATTCATCAGTTGATGGACATTTGGATTCTTCCCGGTTTTGGGCTGTTATGAATAATATTGCTATGAACATCTGAGTACAAGTTTTTCTGTGGACATATGTTTTCATTTCTTTGGGGTATATACCTAGGAGTGGAATTGCTGGGTCGTGTGCTAACTCTATATTTAAGAATTCGAGAAAGTTCCATACTGTTCCAAAACAGCTGCACCATCTTACATTCCCACCAGCAGTGTATGAGGGATCCAATCTCTCCATGGTCTCACTAATGCTTATTATCATCTGTCTTTTTGATTTTAGCTGTTCTGATGGGTGTAAAGTGGTTTCTCATTGTGGTTTTGATTTGCATTTCCCTGAAAGGTTAATGATGTTGAGCATCTTATATGTGCTTAATGTCCATTTTTATATCTTTGGAAAATTTGGAGAAATGTCTGTTTTAATCCTTTGCCCGTTTATTAATTTCATTATTTGTTTTTAAATTATTGAATTAAGGGTTTTCATATATATGTATTCTAGGTACAAGTTGCTTATCAAATATATGATTTAGAAATATTTTCTCCCATCTTCCGTATTTGCAACTTTATTTCTTCTATCTCCTGTTCCGTGGGTTGTCTTTTCACTCTCTTGATGGCAGCACACAAGTTTTAAATTTCAGTGTAGTCCGCTTTCTCTATTTTTTCTTCTGTTGCTTATGCTTTTGATGTCATAGCTGAGAAACCACTGTCAAATCCAAGATCACCAAGCACCAAGATTTACTCCTGTATTCTAGAGTTTTATAGTTTCAGCTCTCTCCACTTAGGCCTATGATCCATTTTGAGTTAATTTTTGTGTATGGTGTAGTAATTATATTTTATGCATATTTCCCCCACCAAACTGTGATCTCCCTGAAAGTGAGGCCTGTTTCTTAGCCATCTTTGGATCTCAGTGTACAGACTAGGAGCTCCGCCGATGTTATCAAACAGTTGTACTTGGGCCCCTGAAGAACTGGGTTTAGTGAACTGTGTCTTACTATTCTGTCAGCCTACATGAAAGGCCGTCAGGCCTGGATGTTGTGTGAAGATTGTTGCTTTATTTACTGCTAGTATGTAGTTGAGGATATTACCCATTCTTTCATTTGACAAATATTTATTGGATGCTTCTTAAGTGCCAGGCTCTGTGCTGATCTTCCAGGACTTTTATGTAGCATCCTCTTTTTGAGGCCCTGAGAAGTAATTTCTCTCTACTTTTACTATCTGCGTTTCTTTGTGCATTGGGCTTGTTTTTATTTGACTTCGACTGCCAGCAAGTTTTAATACTGTTTCTGAAGAATGGTTAGGACCTCATGCCATTTGTTTTTATATTACTCTGGCTCTGTTTTTATATTATCATTCTTATCTTTTTATTCTGTTTTCTTTACTTAGCATTCTTTTTTATTTTGTATTTTTTAAATTATATATATTACTGAAGGCACTTCAAATATTTATTTTAAAACATAGTTGAGGTTTTAAAAAAGAGGTATAAAAACCAAATCTTCTCTAATTGAGAAAAAGACTTTCAGAGGTGTTTATAATTATGTCAGTGAACTGTGTAAATACAGGATGCAGTTGTATACAGCCTGTTGTTTCTCCTATTCTAATGTTTCAAAGAAAGGCATTCAGATTATTCTTTTTCATGTAGTCAGAGACAAGCTCGTGATAGCTGCCCTAGGCCAGCTATGTCATTAAAGGGTGGTGAGTACAAATGGTAGATGAACATGTAGCATTTTTCATGGCTGAGCTGTAGGGGTGTGTGTGTGTGTGTGTTTATAATACTTTGTGCCTTTTGATACCTGAACTGCTTGAGGTACTTGTTGCTAAGTAGGTTCTTATGTCCCAGTATAACCTTGAGGTTGTACATCATCTCCCAGCCAAAGGGCTGCAACCTAGGTGAAATCATTGGCTTAGAATAGAGGCAAGAAACAAGTCTGGCTTGGCCATCAGCAGCAAGGCGTGCATATGGACATTGGTCATGGTAGTAGAATACGGGATCTTGTAAGCCTAGTAGGCATGGTGGTCACCTCTGTCACAGTAATGACTCAACACATTCAGGATCAGCAAGATTGCAGCAAGGAAAATGAGTTGAACTGTCCCCGTGATGGAGGGAATGTCACTAAGCTGTTGAACCTCTGCTGCCTTAGAACAGTTGGCCTGCTCATCTCAAGGCCATTGAGGTCAACCCTACTCCTGCAGCGGGGCTTTGAAGTCATTAAGGACCTGGACTGGTTAGCAAACCTGCTTCCCAGGAACATCCGAAACCTTGGTGTCAAAAGCTGATGAGGGAGAAATGTCCTTGTAAGTTGATGCCTCTTTTGACTGGACAGCCGTATTTCACAGGGAGTCTGTGTAACTTGGCTTCAGGGTACACTGTCTTTTCTGAAGGAGGAGGCTCCAAGTTTCTGTAGCTGAACCCATGTCTCAGTGACCTGGTCACATTCTAAGCCTAAGCAGGAAGTTCAGGCTACAGGGAACCTGGTCAGAGGTGGAAAATGAAAGGCTCCCTAAGCAGAAATGAAATTGGGACTTCATTAAGCAGTCGTCGTTACTAGTAGAATTTCAAACTGGAAAAGAGTAAAGTTGAAACGTGCTTCTTTTAGTCTCTTGTAAATATTGCTCCATTCTAACATAGTAATTGTTAGAAATATTAGTCTAGAGCGTGTTCATTTATAAGTGGCTGGCATCTCACAAGCATATGCAACCGCCTGTATATCTGCTGGCACTGAAGAGATGACACCTCGAAAAATGACATAAAACTTTTAGAGAATTTGTAGGTTCAGAAGAAGTTTCAAAAGGCAACACCTGTGTAAGAAAGCTGACCAAGCAGGCTGTCTCAACTGGTGTTGTACCTAGCCGTCCAGAGCATCAAGATAACAGCTTTTCATTTCTCTTTGTCATATTGCCTGAAATTCTGGCAGGTGTTGCAAACCAAAGGCCTTTGTGACCAGGCAGAGATAACACATTTATATTTTGAAAAGCAAACGAAAAGTACTGGGCTTGCCAAATAAAACATGTGTGCAGACTCCCTGTAGCTTAGAGGATCATTTAGGCTGAAGAGTGAAGCGTGGATACTTCCAGGCCGGTTGAAGTGGTTCGTCTGAGCACTGTGCTGCAGTCAGGCGCCCTCGGGGTGAGGGATGGCAAGGGAAGGGGAGGAAGGATGTTCTGGAAGGATGCCTGGGAGTTGGCAGGCCCTCTGCTGGGGGTGGGCTTAAGTCAGGGGTCCAGAGCAACTTGAGGGTGTTGAGGGAGGAAGGGCCCCCAGAGGGCGGAACCCACTGCCAAAAGGAAGACGGGAGGCTGCTGAAGACAGACGAGAGTCTTTCAAAACCGTCTCAGAGGGGAGTCTTAGCTTTCCTCCTCATCTTTCCAGCACCGCATGTCTCTGCTCCTAGAACCCCGGTTGAGACTATTTCTTCTGCAGTCAAATAGACTCTTCATGGTCTGGAAACTTGCCTTCTTTAACACTGTAGACCTCGTTTTATTCAGCTAACCACTGAAACTGTGAGCTTGGAAGAGAAGTGTTGGCTATTTAACTGAAGTTTCTTTTTTTTTTTTTTTTTTTTTGCGGTACGTGGGCCTCTCACTGTTGTGGCCTCTCCCGTTGCGGAGCACAGGCTCCGGACACACAGGCTCAGCAGCCATGGCTCACGGGCCCAGCCGCTCTGCGGCATGTGGGATCTTCCCGGACCGGGGCGCGAACCCGTGTCCCCTGCATCGGCAGGCGGACTCTCAACCACTGCGCCACCAGGAAAGCCCAACTGAAGTTTCTAACATGGCTTTTTATGGGGAAATGCATTCCAAGTTACAACTAATTAATTGATGAATGGACTTTTGGATGGTAGTATATTAATGGGGTTGGAGTTTGCCATATTGGGAAAGGTTCTTTGGGGAGCAGAACACACCTGACTTGATGGTGTGCTGACCCACTCTAGAATAGCCTGTTAGAAGATGTGTAAATCAGCAGAACTTGGAAATACGTTATTCCTTCCTGTGTGGCTATGTTGGAAGACTGAATTCAGAATTTTATTCCTCTGATTTGTAGTCTTTGTCAAACACTTATAAATTTCTACTCTGTCCCATCAAAATGATTGCAGGGTCAAAATTACTAAGTCCTTATATATTTTTTATTGTTTACTCATAAATTTATTTAAATGTACATATCTAGGTTAATTTCCCTCTTTCCTGTACATCATCCATATTCTCCTTTTTTGTTAATGGAATTTTGTTTAGTTATTCATCCAAGGTAGAAACTTATCTTTAACTCTGTCACCTTCTGCTCTACCATATATCCAGTCGGACACGTGGTCTTATCCATTCTAGTCTTGTAAAGTTTCCTTTATTTTTTTTTATCATCCCTACGGCTACCACTGTCATCCTCATTGTCTCTCACCTGGGCTTTTGCAGTGAGATTTTTTTTTTAATTTAATTTAATTTTTATTTTTTGGCTGCGTTGGGTCTTTGTTGCTGTGCGCAGGCTTTCTCTAGTTGTGGCAAAGGGGGGGGCTACTCTTCGTTGCGATGTGCGGGCTTCTCATCGCGGTGGCTTCTCTTGTTGCGGAGCATGGGCTCTAGGCACGTGGGCTTCAGCAGTTGTGGCACGCGGGCTTAGTTGCTCCGGGGCATCTCAGAAAGTGAGGGCAATTTTTTTTTTCAGTTTTATGTGTATACACATGCATACATATATATGTATATACATATGCTGTAGATCATTATTAAAATGTATTTGCTATTGTGGGTCACAATAAGAAAGTGTCAGAGAAAGTCAAGAGAATGTGAAAGTCACTGTTCTCTTCCTTCATGCACCCTCTTAACCCTGGTCTACCTCTTTGTCTTTCAGTTATTTTTCTAAAATAGGAATCTCATCATCTCACAACCCTGCTTAAGAGCCTTCACTGGCTTCCCGTTTTCAGCAGGATAAAGTCCACACTCCCTAGCATGGCTTACAAGGCCCTTGATCATTTTAACCCAAGGTGCCTCAGATGCCATTTTCCGTGCCCTGACTTCTGAACACCCACCTCGTCCTCCAGCCATGTAGCACCTCTTGCTTTTTTGCACAGACAGGCCTTACTCTATTAACCTTCTGCTTCACCAGTTGCCACTACTTGGAATCCATTCTCCATGTGACAGACCCATTTTTTAAGACAGAGATCAGATATCACTGATTTTGAGAAGCCCTTCCCAAGTACCAGGTAGTCTGTCTTGTCTCTCTCCATCCTTGTTTAAGGGCTGAGGCTGTGTATTGTGCTACTTTATGTCCAGCCTCGGCCAGGGTAGCACATACAGCCAGCTCCTGAGTGTGTGTTCTGTGGAACTGGAGTCATTGGTTAAGCTAGCACACCACCACAATTATAGTCTTTCAGGCTCATTTTTTTTTTTTTTAAGTATATCTTCCCATTTATTTAGGTACTTTCTAAAATGTTTTTAGATCTCAAAAACAGAATTAGATTGGTTCCTCGAAGATTTGGAAAAGGAAATTAAAAAATGGGAACAGGAGAAAAAAGAAATCCAAGAGAGACTAAAGGCACTGAAGAAGAAGATGAAAAAGGTTTTAAATGCCAGTGAAATGTAAGTAACACTTGAAAGTCAATGATTTTTACTTATTTATTTATTATTGGGGTATATTTTGGGTTATTTTTCGTTTTTGATATTCAATTTCAAGCTATATCAAGTAAAGTGAAAATTTTAGGTATTTTCATTTCATTTTAAAGAACATCTGTTGGGGAATTATTGCACCTAAAACTTTTTATAAACCTACCATGTTTGCAGATAAATTACATAAAGGTAAGACTGCAGATCAACAAAGAACCAACTTCCAGTCTGAGTACCACCTCTTACTGTGAACATTACCTTTAACCCCTCTTCCTTATTGTAAAATGAGGGGGCTTGTCTAGATCTAAGGTTCTTTCCAGCACTAAGATTCTGTGATGATCATTTTATTTATTACTTCCATCCTGAATCTTTAAATTATTAAAATTTGGTTCTGTAATATGAAGGATTTGGTAATACATTCCAGGCAGTTGTCAGATGGACCAGGTTTGTTTCAAGATTCTCTGTGATCCATTCCTAACCCCTTTTTCCCTAAACAGTGATATGTCATATGATTCCTCAGCTTAATTGTTATCTATTGTTGAACAAAACACCAGAAACTCAGTGGCTTAAATTAATTTTTATTTGATCCTGCTCTTGCAGTCTGGGCTGTTTGGCTGGACCATTCTTCTGCTGGTCTTGTCAGTGGTTCCTCTTGTGGCTGGGCTCAGCTGGGATGCTGGGGTGACTTGGCCTCTTTCTTCCTATGCAGTTTCAGGCCTTCTCTCTCTCCATGTGGCTTCTTCTATTTGATCTCTCCATGTGGTCTCCATCATGGTAGCCAGACCGCTTATGTGGTGGCTAAGAGCTTCCAAGAGTGCAGAAGTGGAAGCTGCCCACCCTTCTGAAGGTTCAGACCCAGAACTGTCAGAGCATCACTGCTTTTTTTTTTTGTGGTACGTGGGTCTCTCACTGTTGTGGCCTCTCCCATTGCGGAGCACAGACTCCAGACGTGCAGGCTCAGTGGCCATGGCTTACGGGCCTAGCCGCTCCACAGCATGTGGGATCTTCCCGGACCGGGGCACGAACCTGTGTCTCCTGCATCGGCAGGTGGACTCTCAACCATTGCGCCACCAGGGAAGCCCAGAGCATCACTTCTGCCACATTTTGTTGTCCTGAGCAAGTTGCAGGTGCAGTGGCAGAAGCCAGAGACAATTATGAAAGAAGGCAGAAATTCCATGAAAAGCCACCTAGTATTGAGAACTTAGAGGAACTATTTTGTAAAAGAAGTGAAATGGCATTTAACCTGGTTCTCAGTGGAAATGTGGGTTTTTTAGTAAGTAGAGATGACTAAACAGGTGTATAGGTGAGCGTGAAAGAAGAAGCAGAACCCACCTGCTACAGAACATTGCTTAAGTATCAAAGATTTACAAAGTTTGTTTTGAAGAATTGTCCCACTGTGTGCATGCGAGTGTGTGTTCAGTTGGACTTGAGGTTCTGTTTTTTTTTGTTTTTTTTTTTTTTGGTGGTACGCGGGCCTCTCACTGCTGTGGCCTCTCCTGTTGCGGAGCACAGGCTCCGGACGCGCAGGCTCAGTGGCCATGGCTCACGGGCCCAGCCGCTCCGCAGTATGTGGGGTCTTCGTGGACCGGGGCACGAACCCGTGTCCCCTGCATCGGCAGGCGGACTCTCAACCACTGCGCCACCAGGGAAGCCCCGAGGTTCTGTTTTAAAGAATAGAAGGCTGTTTTCATTTTGAGAGAGAACCACTGTTAAACTGATGATGATCCGACGCCTTACTCCTCTGTCTCATGTTGAAGCCCCTGGAGGTGCTCCTGACAGAGGACTGAGACAGGAGATCTTTGCTGCAGACATGCGACTTAGAGTGAAGAAAAAAGGTGATCTGCCCTGCAGGTGCAGAAGGAAATTTTCCCGAAAGGAAAATGGTCCAAATTCTTTGCCTATTTAGAAGATATTAGAAATGAAACAAAAATAAATGTAAAGAATTCAAGAAATGTTTGCATGGATATAGGAATTTACTGTGTGAGATCGTGTTTTTAAAAACCTTTGAAAATTAATTAAAATTTGATGATTATACTTATTTGTAGGTATACCCAGGAAAACGCTGGAAAGGAAAAGGAACGTGAATTACTTCTGGACCAGTCCTTTGAAATCAGGCAAATTAAGCTTAAATTTATTTTAACATCTTATTATACTTTTAATACCAGAGGCACAGTCTGCACTTACTGAGACATCCAAATATATTTTTACTTGTCTGTTTCTTTTAAATGATTATGTTTCTCTTTTTAAAAATTTCTCTATTTTATTATTTAGATTAATATTTAAATAAATTTATTCTTTAAATATTTTTATGTTATGATGTTTCTCCTTTTGTTTCACATTGTCGGTGTAAAAAATGTCCTGAATTTATCATTGTTGATTACTCTTCTTTTCCCTTGAATTAACCTGAAACTAAAAATGTGTTTGAAAAACTTTTGTGTTACTTGAAATAAGAGTCTCAACTATATTATGGTAGTTTCTTACTCTACAATTAAAGATTTATTAAAGAATTTTTGTTATGAACCTATAAAAAGTTTCCTTTTAACCTTTATAAATAGAAATGTTTGTACGTACTGGTAACCAGTGTATTCAGTAGTAAGCAGTTGTATTCTGCTTTTCTTATTTAATATTGTTTCATACACATATTTCCATTTACGTCATAGTCCATGCCGGGTTTTTGTTTGTTTTTTTTTTTTAAGCTGTTATAATGCCATGAACAGCTTTGTGCATATCGCTTTTTTCCTTTGGGTTATTACCTTGTAATATGGGTCAAAATAGAATTTCTAACTCAGTAGCCAGATTAGACTTAACCTCATAAAAATGGTGAACCAGTTTCTCAGCAGTCCCACCAATACTCACTTTTAATTTCACATCTTCCTTCGATCATTTGTAAAGTGCAAAGAGCACATGTGAGTCTTGCATTATATAGTCAAATATTAGGCAAGAAGTTTCTCTAGAAGATGTGTAAGTCTTTTTGTGGCATGACTTAAAAGTTAACCTGGCTTCAGCCTTTGTGATCTCACTGATTCAGTCTTTTTCAATAATTTTTTTTCTTTAATATTTGCAGTAATACATTTATGAATGAGAAAATGAAAATAGAAGAGTGTATAAAGAAAGAGAAAGAGCATTATGAAGAGAGTCTTCAAAGGGCTGTGGATGCAGAGGTGAGCCCAGGACACTTGGTGACTGACAGATATGGCAGGATATCATTTGTTTACTTTGTGTTTAATTACACATGAGGCACGACAGCATTGCTGGGAAGTGTGGAGGCTGAGGGATATCCTTTCACCCATAATCCTACCTCCCTGGAACAACCACTCTCTCCTCGCCTGTAGCTTTAGAATTTTTTACCTTTGTGCTTATTTATTACATAGCTGTACTCATAGTGTACACCACATTTTATAACCTGCTTATTTAACATAATTCAATCATTTTCCATGCTCTACACTGTTAATGCCTTCATCATATTTAGTCAGGTGATGCACCATGAAGTGGCCAACCATAAAATCTATTTGCCAGTGCTAGAAAAGGAACTTGAAAATAATCCATTTATTAAGAATATACTCTCCTCCCCACAGAAGAATATATACCAATGTCAGTATACTATTTGAGAAACTACTGAGACAATAATAATAATAATGACTTCTGGCTGTATTTTATTTAGCTCCTGAAATATGGTTGTCTTTGTTTTTCTAATTGAGAAGTAAATGTTATTTATTTGTGTATGTGTCTGTGATTATTCTAGGAAAGTAAGGAAAAGCTTAGCTTATGCAGTCTGTAAACATGAGTCTTCCAGTGAAATATCAGCTATGCAGCTGCTTTTATAAAGAAAGGAAGGAAAAATAGTCCAAGTACTTCTACTTTACCGATACTATGCCTGCATCTCTGTTCCCAAGTCATTCAGTTCCCATTTATCACCATTTGGCAAGCAGGTTTGCCTGGTGGGCCCTGTCAAGGTTACTGACACCTGGATTAAAACAAGGCAGGTCTACATTTCCTGCAGTGACTTTTACAAAAATGGCCACTTGGCTTGTGCGGGGAGCCACAGCAGAGAGTCTAAAATTTTAAAAACATGCCCTAGAACCTTTTAATGCCCTTGCTGATAACAACTTCTCTGAGGCTTTTATTTTATTTTAATGCAGCTATTCTGTATTTATTTATTTATTTATTATTGAAGTATAGTTGATTTACCATGTTGTGTTAATTTCTGCTGTACAACAAAGTGATTCAGTTATACGTGTGTGTGTGTGTGTGTGTGTGTGTGTGTGTGTGTGTATATATATATATACACACACACACACATTCTTTTGTATATTCTTTTCCATTATGGTTTATCACAGGATATTGAATATAGTTCCTGTGCTATACAGTAAGACCTTGTTGTTTATCCATTCTATATATAGTAGTTTGCATCTGCTAACCCCAAACTCCCACCACACACACACCCCCACTTCCCTCTCCCTTGGCAACCACAAGTCTGTTTCCGAGGCCTTTAAATTCGGTAGGGTTCAGCCTTAGGGTTCTGCAGGGTCCTGGCCCTCTGCTCACCATGAACAGGACCATAGATTATGCATACCAGGTATTTACATGTAGGTAACCTAGCTCTGTGCTTGTATATGGCTTAAGCAGTAAGCCATGTGGAAAGTTTCATATCTGAGAAAAGTATAATTTTAGGTATATAATTTTACTGTCATCTTGTTACTCTGTTTTCAAATCCAAAAGTTTTAATTCATGTTCACCTTAGAGAAATTATAACATAATTAAGTTCTGGTGATTCTGATCATATGTCATTTAAGGAGAAACCTGAAAGTGGTTTAGAATGTTTGTTTTACCAACCTTAAAATAGTTTTAGTTTTAAAATACTTACATTCTTTAATCTAATGGTAGGTATCTGTGCTCGAAAACTGGAAGGAGACGGAAGTATATAAGTTACAGAACATGGAGTCACAAGCCGAAGGATTTCTTAAGAACCTGAAGCTAATGAGCAGGTATTGTGATGTCGCAGGTGTCTTTCCAGAAGTGTCATTGGGTTAAAAAAAGGTTAGGGCTGATTTAAGAAAAAAATTACATTAGGACTACTTTATTTTTAATAGTTAATATAGTTAATACATATTCAATTATAGAAAAATCAAAACATGTAAACAAAAAGGATAAAAATTATCCTAATTCTTAATTGAGCTATAACTAGTTAATATTTTGCAGCAAATCCATTAAGTATTTGAAAAAAAAATTATATATAGTTTTCACTAAGTAGTATACAGGAATCCTCCTTTCATATCAATAATTATGCTTCTCCAACCTAATTTTATTTATTTGTTTTTATTTTTTTAATTTTTTTTGTGGTACGCGGGCCTCTCACTGTTGTGGCCTCTCCCGTTGCGGAGCACAGGCTCCGGACGCGCAGGCTCAGCGGCCATGGCTCATGGGCCCAGCCGCGCCACGGCGTGTGGGATCTTCCCGGACCAGGGCATGAACCCATGTCCCCTGCATCGGCAGGCGGACTCTAAACCACTGCGCCACCAGGGAAGCCCCCTCCAACCTAATTTTAAAAGGTTAAATAGTAATCCAGTGTACAAACATGTCATGATTTATTAAACACCACTATAGTGGGAGAGTTGGGTTGTTTGCACATTTTGTTAATAAAAGCTGCACTGTAGCAAGTATCCTTATAGCTAAATTATTAGTCATTTCCATGCAATAAATAAATTTCTGGAATGAAGATCACATTTTTAAGGCTTTTTAAACAATTGCCTTCCATAAGAATAGTCACTTAACAGTCTTAATGGGAGAGTATGGGCATGTCACTTCAAAAGATATTTATATCTGGTCATTTTTTTTCAACCCTCTGTAATCTTTACCTGCTTTTCTTTCTTTTGCTTTGCTTTTGGAATAAGGTTTACCTGGGAATCCTAGAGGGTCTCCTTCAGTCTAGCATTTAGCACTTTTCAGTATAGTTTTTTGCACATGGGATTACTTTTCATCTGGTCCTTTTATCATATTCCACACACAGGTTTTTGTTTTTGTTTTTTTAAACATCTTTATTGGAGTATAATTGTTTTACAGTGTTGTGTTAGTTTCTGCTGTATAACAGAGTGAATCAGCTATACAAATACATATATCCCCATATCCCCTCCCTCTTGCATCTCCCTCCCACCCTCCCTTTTCCACCCCTCTAGGTGGTCACAAAGCACCAAGCTGATCTCCCTGTGCTATGCAGCTGCTTCCCCTTAGCTATCTGTTTTACATTTGGTAGTATATATATGTCCATGCCACTCTCTCACTTCGTCCCAGCTTACCCTCCCCCTTCCCATGCCCTCAAGTCCATTCTCTACGTCTGCATCTTTATTCCTGTCCTGCCCCTAGGTTCAATAGAACCATTTTTTTTAGATTCCATATATATGTGTTAGCATACGGTATTTGTCTTTTTCTGACTTACTTCACTCTGTATGACAGGCTCTAGGTCCATCCACCTCACTACAAATAACTCAGTTTTGTTTCTTTTTGTGGCTAATATTCCATTGTATATACGTGCCACATCTTCTTTATCCATTCATCTGTCGATGGACACTTAGGTTGCTTCCATGTCCTGGCTATTGTAAATAGTGCTGCGATGAACATTGTGGTACATGTCTCTTTTTGAATTATGGTTTTCTCAGGGTATATGCCAGTAATGGGATTGCTGGGTCATATGGTAGTTCTATTTTTAGATTTTTAAGGCACATCCCTACTGTTCTCCATAGTGGCTGTATCAATTTACATTCCCACCAACAGTGCAAGAGGGTTCCCTTTTCTCCACACCTTCTCCAGCATTTATTGTTTGTAGATTTTTTGATGATGGCCATTCTGACCAGTGTGAGGTGATACCTAACTAAAGTTTTGTTTTGCATTCCTCTAATGATTAATGATGTTGAGCATCCTTTCATGTGTTTGTTGGCACTTTGTATATCTTCTTTGGAGAAATGTCTATGTAGGTCTTCTGCCCATTTTTGGATTGGGTTTGGTTTTTGTTTTGTTTTTATAAATTTATTTGTTTTTATTTTTTGGCTGTGTCAGGTCTTCATTGCTATGCACGGGCTTTCTCTAGTTGCAGTGAGTGGGGGCTACTCTTCGTTGTGGTGCGCGGGCTTCTCATTGCCGTGGCTTCTCTTGTTGCGGAGCACAGGCTCTAAAGCATGTGGGCATTTTGGCATACAGGCTCAGTAGTTGTGGCTCGTGGGCTCTAGAGTGCAGGCTCAGGAGTTGTGGTGCACGGGCTTTGTTGCTCTGTGGCATCTGGGATCTTCCTAGACCAGGGATCGAACCTGTGTCCCCTGCATTGGCCGGCAGATTCTTAACCACTGCACCACCAGGGAAAGCCCGGGTCGTTTGTTTTTCTGATATTGAGCTGCATGAGCTGCTTGTATATTTTGCAGATTAATCCTTTGTCATTGCTTCCTTTGCGAATGTTTTCTCCCATTCTGAGGGTTGTCTTTTCATCTTGTTTATGGTTTCCTTTGCTGTGCAAAACACTTCCTGACACCATACATGAAAATAAGTTCAAAATGGATTAAAGACCTAAATGTAAGGCCAGACGCTACAAAACTCTTAGAGGAAAACATAGGCAGGACGCCGTGCAACATAAATCACAGCAAGGTCCTTTAGGCACACCTCCCAGAGAAATGGAAATAAAGACAAAAATAACAAACGGGGCCACACACAGATTTTGAATTCTTAATTCCTAGTGCTTTTTGATTTAAATTTCAAACCCTCAGTGCTGAACCAGAGATTCTGTGGGTTATGGAAAAACAGTTTTATTGTATAGTTCTTTATTGCATGTTTCAAGATTAAGTTTTTTTCAGAAAGGTGAGAAAACCTTTCTGATTAAAGGTAAATTGAGGAGGCTTCCCTGGTGGCGCAGTGGTTGAGAGTCCGCCTGCCGATGCAGGGGACACGGGTTCGTGCCCCAGTCCGGGAAGATCCCACATGCCGCAGAGCGGCTGGGCCCGTGAGCCATGGCTGCTGAGCCTGCACGTCCGGAGCCTGTGCTCTGCAACGGGAGAGGCCACAACAGTGAGAGGCCCGCGTACCACAAAAAAAAAAAAAAAAGGTAAATTGATATGCTGATTCAGATTACAGGACTAGTACAGCTGAGGTTGAGACCACGTGGTGTTCAGTTGCCAGTATGCAGCACAGCTGTGGGCTATGCATTGTGGTGCATCTGGGAAACAAAGATATCTCAGGCCTCATTTTACCTAGTGGTATTGACTCTTTATTAAGCCTCACAGTACACGACATTTTTTCTTAGGGCTTCTGTGCTAATTCTGCTCATGCCACCAAGGCTAGCAAAAGAGGAAAGCCATAAAAGCAATGTTGTGGTTTTTCTTTAAGACATATACTGAGAACTGACACCATCGCAGATCGGTAGTGTTCCTGATCTTCTCAGTTAGGAGTAGAAAGCTTATCTGTCACTTTCAGTGGAGCAGATTCATGAGGCGCTGAGAAGTTTAACATAGCCTGTTAGACACCCACCCTTTATTTTACAGTAAGATCAGGACGAGGGTTTTATTGGGATGTTTCCAGGCTGCCATTTTTTGGTTTGTTTTTCAATACAAAGATAGCCTTTGATGTTAAATATGAAGATGCCAACGAAGAGTGTCAGATCTTCAAATTCAGGAGAATATTTGCTCTCTGCCTACCAGTTTTGGGGTTTGGATTAGATCAACGGTTAGTTTCCTAAAGTGTAGTGACTGTAAGATATACAGTTCTTTAAGAATAGTTGTTTTATTGTGTGTGATCATGTTTCTCTTGTGTTTAAATGTTTATTTGCATTTGTATTTTAGTGCTTTCAATTTAAAAAAATCTTTAAGTGGACATTAGCAGTTTTATAAATTTTTCTGCTTTCTCAGTGAGTCTGCAGCATATCCTGTCATGGAATCTGACATACATTCATGGGAATCATTTCTTTCTAATGTTAGAGAAGAAATTGAGAAAGCAAAGGTAAGTTATAAGGTATTTTATAATTCTGTCAAAATCTATCTGATGGTTATAATTCTAAGGAGGTCATGTCATATTGAAACTATTTCTTTTTTGAGCTGTTAAAGACAATATTTATTTTTTGTTGTAATTAAGAATTTTTCATGAAAGAAATGCTGTCTTCTTAACTCTCTTTAAACTCAGCCCTTGATTGTTAAGATTAGAAAAGTTGTGTTTGATAAGGCTGTAGAGCATTCTGATTAATAAGGACTTATTTTGAACTTCTTTCCTTGCAACTCAGTTATATTTCTTGGAAAATGGTTGAGCATTTGTTATTTATGTATAGTAAGGGGAAAAAAGTATTAATTGACAGCTGTGGTTTTCTCTTGGAATTTGTTAGAAAAAGTTAACATTTTTCCTTCTACCTACAGTCTCAGTTTGAAGAACAAATTGAAGCAATTAAAAATGGTTCTCGGCTCAGTGAACTTTCTAAAGTGCAGATTTCTGAGCTTTCGTTTCCTGCCTGTAACACAGTAAGTCTATTACATTTTTTTTTTTTTTTTTTTTGAAGGAAAGAGAACAGAAAAGGAGTGAAGCACAATTTCTTTCTTAACTGGCCAAAAGTAGTTTGTTGTTATTGTTTTGGGAGTGGGCATGAGATGGATTAACAATTGCCTTCATGTTTTTATTAAGTACTAGGTTAAGCCCTGTGAGGGCTGCCCTTATTTGCCCCTCACCCTGTGACGCTTCTGTCAATGCATTCAGCGTCTTAGATTGTAGGCTCTGGAGCTGCAGTCAGAAGCCTCATCTTGAGCGTCTTTTTCCTCCCCAATACCTTGCACACTAAGCGTTCATACTTATCGTGGATTCATCTGCAAAAAAAAAAATGGTGTAAAACGTTAAAAAGTTAGCCACCTTGGACTGATTAAATTTTCTGTTGAGCACCAGTTTTTTTTCTCTCCATAGAAAAAGTTTTTTCTCTCCATTGAACTGAGTAAGAAAGAGTTTTATTTAGAATTAAAGATCACTTATTTATAGTGTTTCCAAGTTCTTATAGCAGATACGGAAGGGGGAAAAGCATTAGATATCAACAGAATATTTTACCATTAATTTTTAACTCTAGCTTATATAACTTTAAAATTTAAGATTCCTTGAGAACTCTCAGTGTGCCAGGAGCTTGAGTAATAAGTACCCCTAAAAATGATTTACTTTGTGTGTCATTTCTGTGCTGTTCATTCATTGGGTATTTAGTGGTGATCAAGATTAGATGTGGTCTGTGCCCTCAAAGTGCATATGGGTTTGGGAAAGAGAGACTTTAAACCTATAATTATAAGCAAAGTGTGCCAAGATTTTTCACAGGAACATAGAAGGCTATGGCAGCATAAATTAGGAGGAACTAATCTAACCCAGAGGCCTAAGCCTTGGCAGAAGCTCCGCTGTTGGAAGTCTCAGTGAGTCAGAGATCTGGAATAGGAATTAACCAGGCAAAAGGAGTAAAAAGGGGTGTGTGTTTGAGGAGGGTTGTGTGGTGTGATGTTTGCAGGGTCAAAGTGTTCCCAGTGGAAGAAGCAGCATATTTGGAGGCTAGGAAAAAAGAGAATACACTCCTTTCATAGCAGTAAAAGGAGTCCACGATGACAAAGGGGGCTATAGGGAGAAAGATTATAATCTCGTGCCCACGGGCCGGAACAAAGGGAGCCTTATTAAGGTGTAAGGTGTGTTCAGCAGTGTGGACTTCTCCTCAGGTCATTAAGAAGCCAGTATAAATTTCCAGTTAGGGAACGACATCAACATTGTACTTGACAATCAGCTTGACTGCAGTGTGGAGATGTGGTGGGAGAGGGAGCTGAGGTGGCGATTTCCAGTCAACCAGCTACAGCTCACTGCCCCCAGCCGTGTCCCAGGTCAGAGAGGCAGTGGGGCTGCAGGGAAGAGAACAGATTTGAGGGATGTGCAGGAGGTCAGATGAAAGAGTGGTGCTGGGGCTTCCCTGGTGGCGCAGTGGTTGAGAGTCCGCCTGCCGATGCAGGGGACGCGGGTTCGTGCCCCGGTCCGGGAGGATCCCACATGCCGCCGAGCGGCTGGGCCCGTGAGCCATGGCTGCTGAGCCTGCGCGTCCGGAACCTGTGCTCCGCAATGGGAGAGGCTGCAACAGTGAGAGGCCCGCGTACTGCAAAAAAAAAAAAAAAAAGGGGGGGTGGGTTGGAGA